>NC_133285.1:7122869-7437674 GCF_005239225.2 Populus alba | reverse complement strand
AATGTCTTCATTAATTCATCCAGGTGATTTTGTTATTCATTCATCTATGGAATACTTTAGAAAATCAAATACATTTGCTCCAAACATAAAAATTTATATTCCCTGTTATAATTTACATCTTTCTAAGAGGCAATTTTATGGTGATGTGGTTGATGTCTGTTTGCAATTGGAGAGCTGGTTCAAATCCTTGTTCCACATGCATACTTTCAGGTGACAATGCCTCCGAGCAATGTGTCCTCCCGACCAATCCAGCTTCTGATCTTTCGCCGCCCAAATAGTGTCTCTGTGTATCCCATTCAGGGTGAGAATTCACAAGACAAGTTGATGTATTCTCTCTGCCTTTGTACTCTATACTCCACTCGAGATTTTAGTATGCTTTTGTCTTCAATCTTCTTTCCCCTCTCTTTACTCAGATGAGTTTCATTACAATGTTTCTTTCCTCTTTTTTTCTTTCAGTTTTGCTCTCTGATTTGCAGTCTTCCTTATTGAAGAAAGATCAAGAAACTGTATATCTTTGATTTATGATGAATACCATTTATTAATTCCTTTTTCAATCTTTGTGCTGTCTACGTAGACTTTTGTAGAAACGAGGCTTCAGGAGCTTGCTCAAAACCTGGGGCATACAAGTCATTACATCTTCACTAACTCGGATATAGCTGTGGTTGATGACCTTGGACACACATGTTTACCAATCACCCAAACTTTCACCTGGCTCTTACCTTCCAGAACAACAAGGAGTAGCGTTTTAATTCGAAAAACATTGATCATGTTACTGGGGATCACCGAAGACACTGACAAAAATTCTAGTTATGATATCACTTCAATGTATGTTGAATATGGTGGCTGCCGGGGCAAAGGGATGCACTGTGGAGCAACTGCTAGGGTCTCTTCAATCTAAAAGCATTTGATGATCTCAATGCTAATTCTTGGCAAATGGTTGATCTTGCAACAATTACAAGACAATCAAGCTGGCGGCTGGAACCAGTCAGTGGGGAGCAACACCCTCAATCTTAGCCAGTAATAAACTGCGAGCAACGGGAACTGTTCTTATCTTGTGAGATCACCGCTACCCTCAGTTCCACGGTCACAGTTTGGTGATTGCCGCTTCCCTCATATCCCTAGCCAATGATGTTCAGTGGGCAACATGAATCGGCCTATTATGTTGGTGATCAACAGTACATCTAGCGTCAACCAATGATGGACAGCGGGCGGCAGAGATCATAAGCCTTTATTTTGGTGATGAACACTTATCTCAACCTCCAAGAGCAATGCCCGTCAGCCCACGAGATCACCGTTAGTCTCAGTCTCAGTCAATGATGATGACCAGCGCGCAGGCAGAACGGAGCAGTCGTGTCCTTTGTCAATGGACTTATGGATGGATCACCGTTACCGACCCTGTTAAACCTTCATTCCAGGAGATAACTAAAGATGTTTATCGCACAGAAGCCAAAATAGTCGACATGGTAACTCAGGCATATGCGAAATTCTTAAACCACATCAATTTTTGTTCATTGAAGAACCATTATTATGAGAGAGTGTCCTTAAGGCTTGATGAGGTTTGTTTTAGGTGATGGTCAAGCAAAGGGAAAAAAAATATGATCAAAGTATTTACTATTGCCCAAATGCAAATTTGTTTTGTCGCCTTTTTTCTCCTGCCCTGTCCCTGTTGTCTTGCTTTTGCTCCGCCTAGGGTTAACGACGGCTTCCGCCCTGATCCTTGATATTTTGATCTCCCGGTTGGCATCCTAGGTCTCGTCAGTTTGTGCTTTATGTTGGTGGTCTGTTTTTATCTCCTGTTGCTAGTTTCAGTTCTTTTATTCTAGGTTTCTTCTCTGTTCTTGGAGGCCAGACTAAATATAAGAAATTTTGTGCCCTTTATAATCAAGTTTTCCTCATTTATGTTTTTCAATAATAAATTTTAAATAAAAATCGCTGAAGGATTACATGGCAAAAGATACTGGAAAATATGGTTTTATTTATTTATTTATTTATTTATTATTATTATTATTATTATTATTATTACTGGAGAGTATCTTAAGGGCATTTATGAAAACCTAAAAAAAAAACCCAAAACTTATATATAGTTTGTTAAACACGAAACCCTAATCACAAAACACATCACTATTATTTTACCTCCTCTGCTCAACCCTAGCAACAGTAGCCGTTCAACCCTAGCAACACTAGCTAAATCATGGCTTTGGCTGCAATGAAACCTATGAAGCCTGGTTTAGAGGAATATCATGATCAAGTTCAACGTGTTAGGATTACTCTTTCTTCAAAGAATGTCAAAAACCTTGAGAAAGGTGTGTATTTTTTTATCAATTAAGGTTTTATGATGTTTTGTTTATTTTTGTTTGCTTATGCTTATTTCATTGGGTGAACTTTTTGTTATTTTATGTAGTGTGTGCGGATTTAATTCGTGGTGCTAAGGATAAAAGTTTAAAAGTGAAGGGACCTGTGAGGATACCAACCAAAGTTCTCCGAATTACTACTAGAAAAGCCCCATGTGGTGAAGGTATCGATACAGAATCTAGATTTACTTGATTAGTTATATCCTTTTGTTTTATTGCTATCAAAATTAAATATCTTTGTATTGATTTTAATTATTGTATGTTAATTGCCATTGGAATTTTTTTATTTTTTTTTATATTGGATCGATCATGACAGGATCAATGTGTATATAGATGTTCAATGATTTTATTTATTAATTTTCAGGAACAAACACTTGGGATAGGTTTGAGCTTCGCATTCATAAACGAGTGATTGATCTTTTTAGCTCAGCTGATGTGGTGAAACAGATAACTTCCATTACCATTGAACCTGGTGTGGAGGTTGAGGTTACAATTGCAAGTTAAAGGATCTGTTTTTTTTGTTTTTATGATTTTCTTATTAATTGCAGATGAAGTCCAGAAATTCTGGTTCTTGCCAGTTTTTTGTTTCTTTTGGAACAATTTTAATTAGCTATATCGGATTTCAATTTCCTATATTTAATTGTTCTCTTCGATGAACTATTTGGTGACTCTTGAAGGGCTTTTTTCTTCTTAAAATTATGCCATATTTCTGTTGATTTTTATCAGCTTTGTTTATCATGATGAATGGGATTTTGACAGATATTTGAAGGGTGCGTGGATGTATTTATATTCACAGCTAATCTCCTTCATGATAATCTCTGGATTTAATTGCTCTCAAATTCCTAGGGACTTTTGAACCTTACACTAGGGTCTCCAAAAATGGGTGAAAACATTTTGGATTCAAACTCCTAGCAGAATTGTTAGCCACGTTAAATCATTTTATGAGAAATATAATTAATTTGAACATTCAGTTTTCAATTTAAGTTTTTATTATGTGCTTGTTTACACTTCGTCTTTCTGGTTATTGACTCTATATTTACTGCCTCAATCACCATTAGCTGTCAAAGACCAAGCCCTATTCAACTTTTTGCTAGAGCCTACGGAGAAGGGATTGGAAAAAAAAAAAAAAGGATTTAACCTCTTACATTTTAGTAATTGTTTTTTTTTCCCTTCCCTTTTCGAGAAGAGCATGTAGCGATTCAAAGAATAGAACGAGATGGAAGCAAAATGGGTCATATTCATTTACTGCTTTTGTCAGTAAGCAGCATGTATATTCCAGCTCCCTGTATCTGAAAGCAAGAAATTAAAATTTATGGATGATGTGTTTTCGCAGAAGATGCACTATGCTTCTTGAGGAATTTAAATGCGAGTCACGTGCAAGATGTGTCGATGCTTTCTTTGCATCTAGCTGTTAGAATGGAATTGCGTGTCCTGGCAGTGTCCGGCGAGTCAAAAAGTAATTTTTGGAGTTTGTGCAGTTTAATTTTCAGATATAAATCGTGTGTTAGCTTAGAGTGTCCAGAATTTAGGCCAGGGGGGCTTCCGCTCTGCAGCGAGCGGCGTTCAAGTTGGGGTTACCCTCCTCGACCTCAATTTATGAAGTTGACACTGCCACCTCCATTTCTATTGTATAGCTGGATCACTGCTACGATTCATCGTTCAGTATGGTCTAGGAATCCAACCATACCATGTCCCGGAAATGTTACATTTAATCCCATGGACATCGAGTTGATGATTTCTCTTTGCTGGGATGCCACCAGGGATTGCAGTTTTCTACAATCCCTCAAACCACGTAACAAACGAGGGTGTCATCGAGAAGTAGCTCTTCTAGAAATGGAAGAAAAAAAAAACAGCTAATTGCAACAGCTTACTGCATGCTAGTTTATCCAAAATGCTCAAATATTTGATGAGAAGAAACTATTCATCAATGAGCAATTTACAGCAGACAGTAACGATTTATAGAAGATGAAATGGGGAATCAAAGTAATCAGCAAAGCATATGCTTCAAACACAAAGCAAGTGCATCTATACACAGACACACAACCCGGGATACCTTTCATTGGCATCCAAGAAAGTTTCTTGCCTTCCAACTCAAAGAATCATATCCACCAAGCTGAGATCATCCATGCCATTTGGAATAATATTAAATTATATACTTTCCAGAAAGGGAATAAAGGCTATTCCAGCGCATAAGTCAGGATTATATGAAATGGAATATAATTGCACACAGAGCAATTCTCCAAGTTTAAGTCAAGGAACCAAAACAGCCCCCTACACGATGAGAAGATATAGACAGAATACAGCAATGGAAATGGAGAGCAAGATTGCCATGCTTTCAAGAAAATACTTCAAAGTCTCAGGGAAAGATCAAAATAAACAATGATGGTTTACCTCCTCCAAATCCATTGCTTAATAACTAACACTTGCATATTCTGTCTAATGAGTAAAAATCAAATTCCAATTAAGAAACTCGACAAACATGCATTGAACTAGAAATTACCAAAAATTGCGTATCTAGAAATGAAAAAAGGAAGAGAAGGTTGGGCCAAGACCACAGTGGCAAAATTTAGTTTCGGAGAGATGGGAGCTTAATAAATTTAATCAGCTCTGGCAGAAATGTGTCCTTCAGCATCTCATTCATCAACAGAACGTTACAACATCCTGGAATATATCATGTATGGAGAAGAAAAGGATAAAACTCTAGGTCAAATGCAACGCATAACTAATAACTATTGTTCACTCAGAACAGCAAAAACAAAGTGAGGGGAATGGTGGACTTTTGAATCAAGAATATATGCCACAACACAGAGACAAGCTGGTCTAATAGAAACTAACCATCAAAATCATTCACAACAAGCAAGAAAGAAATAGCTGAGCTGAAAATTGTCATGGATATCAATACCAGACCGAGCCTTGGTACAAAAAAAAACACAACTATACAATAGTCAAATGAATTCAATTTGTTCAGTAAGAAGACATATATGTGAAATTCACGTGTGCTATTTTATTAAATGATACAAGTCCAACAATCAGCATATGCTCTATCAGTCATGAATTCTACAAAGCCGAAACTACAACAATTACATATTCCAAAAAAATAGGAAACAAAAGATAAGGATGGTTCTGGCTTTGTTTTGATACAGTGCAGGAAGTGCCCAACAAAACAAAATCCACCAACCAAACAATCTTCTTCAACATAGGACACGATATTCCTCCTTGTACAGCATCAATTAATCATATATGAAAGACAATTTTCATGCAGCGAACAACACAGAAATGTTAAGAAAGCAATTATAAGAATCATAATGAACGAGGAATGTTTTCCAAGTACTGAAACGAAAAAATTCAACTCATCTTGCAACAGCCTTCTTGTCTCCATAGTAACTGAGGTACCACCGCACGAATTTCTTCAACCCTGTCTGCAGATCCGTGGTAGGCTTATATCCAAACTCCTTCTGAGCATAACTAATATTTGCGTGTGTATATGGAACATCCCCGTTGCGTGGCAACTTCATAACATTCCTTTTAGCCTTAACCTTCAAAAGCCTTTCCAAAATACCAACAAGATCAGTAACTGGCACAGGAGATGTATTCCCCAAATTGAAAACCCTCAATTGTGCCGGCCCTTTCTTCTTCCCTCCACTCCCGGTACTCTTCTCTGCTGTATCCAACGAACCCAAACAACCCTTCACAATATCATCAATGTAGGTAAAATCCCTAGCAACAGTCCCATGATTCGCAGCCTCAAAAATCGGAATACTCTTCCCCTTCAAAATATCCTTGGTAAAAAAGAAATATGCCATATCCGGCCTCCCCCAGGGTCCATAGACCGTAAAAAATCGCAACCCAGTAAGGGAAAGTCCGTAAATATGATTGTAAGTGTGTGCAATTTCCTCACCAGCTTTCTTAGTAGCAGCGTATAAACTAGCAGGTTGATCAGTTCTATCTTTCTCGGAGAAAGGCACTTTAGTATTAAGCCCATAAACAGAACTAGATGATGCCCAAACAATAGCTGGTTGTGGATTTGCATCTTTACAAACTTCTAACAAACTAACAAAACCAGCAATATTACTATGCACATAAGAGCCAGGATTTTGCATTGCATACCTAACACCAGCTTGAGCTGCCAAATGCATAACATGAGTAAAAGGCACAATGTCAAACAATTTCTTCAACAAAGCAACATCATTTATATCTCCTTCCACAATAAAAACACCACTCCTTTCAAGAAGTGCTTGTCTTGCTCTCTTCAAAGTTGGATCGTAGTAATCATTGAAATTATCAATCCCCAGAACACCATCTCCGCGGCGTTTAAGGGCAGAAGAAACATGGGTTCCAACAAAACCAGCTGCTCCTGTGACTAAAACAGAGAACCCATTTCGAGACCGGATTCGGGCAGATGTCCGGACCCGCTTTTCCCAAGCAGCTCCGCCCCAAGTAGCGGAAGCAAGATAGCGGCGTGATGGATCGGAGGATGGAGGGTTGTTTGATGAAGAAGATGGGGAGCGATAAAAGAAGAGAAAGATTAAGGCAACAAAGAGAGAAGACCAGAGAGTAAGTTTGGCTACAGAGGAATGCCACCTTGTTCTTGAATAATATGGTGATTTGTCAATCTTGAATTTGCCTGGTGTTGACGGGGTGTGATCAAGATGAGACATTTTCTTGAAAAATCAAAATGTGGGTTTTCTTTGGTTTTGAGAGGTAAAGGTTAGGGTTTGAAGGAATGTAGATTGATTGGTTGGTGGTGGTGGTGGTGGTGGTGGTGGTGGAGATAAGCAGGAAGAGTCTTTGCTATTTTAGCTGTTTTTTCATGTTGGGTTTGAAGGGTATAAGGAATCTTATTTTATTTTCCTTTTTTTCTGGTTTCGTGGAAGGATGGATAGGTGTTGTTTGGTGACTTTCTCTTTGACAGGAATAAAGACCAAAGTTTCTTGTTTTTCTGTTAAAAATGGTGATTGAGTAGAATGGAGGGGTATAGATTTAGAGAGAGAGGGGGGGGGGGTTTCAAATTTATGTAACGGGAGATCAAGAAACTGGTTAATTTTAGTTTGCTTTAAAAATAGGTGTCTGAGTGCTTTTTGTTGTTGTTGTGGTTTGAATGAGAATCTTCACAAATGGGAAATGGAGAATTGAGGGATTTGTAACAAAAATCAAAGCTTTTCTATCTCATTTCTATGTGTAAGACTTGGATTTGATTGGATGGGGAGAGCTTGGGACAGCCAAGATCTGCAAGCCCTTCCTGTTTTTATGGCTAGCTCGTGAGGCGGTTTCTTAAATTAGAAGATGCGGAGGAAATGTATGGACAGAGCACGGATGTTGTTGGAGATGGTGTAGATGAGGTTCCGAGGCTAATTATGATGCCTTCACACCATTGAAATGAGAGTGGGATTTATGGGAGCTTTCGAGACTGAACTTTTATCATACGAGTGTAGGAGCATAAACTACTAGGTTTGAACTGTCATTACTCACTGCATATGGTAGTGATTCCATCAATTTAGGTCTCATTAGCTCCAATCTTCTTGCATTGATTAAGGATTCAGGGATAGCTTTGCCCCCGGTTTTCTTCCGTTTCACTCAAACTAGGGAGAGGGCCACACCCAGAATTGTACAAGAATAATAATAGGAAACTAAACCATACTTGTAGCCTAAGAATAAAACCTCAAAATAATCACAGTCACAGGGATTTTTTTTCTTACAAAAAAGGGTTCACCTTTTCTTCTTATTTTTTCCAGTACAATAAATTGGGTAGGTGCGAGTAATTATGTACAGGTGGGTCTGGAGTGTACTACTGATACTGATTCCAGCTTGCCACAATCACTAGCAAGATTTGCACAGGACTGTCTCTGAATTAGAGAATAAAAAAAAATTAAAAAATGGAGCACAAGCTTTTCAGATAAAATAGATCGCTGACACTTCCACCAGAAGATTAGTGGCTTATTAGTTATTACGAATACAGTGAGCATTGGTAGTGCAGCACAAAACTTGAGATGAAGGCAAAAGCATTAAAGCACCTTTCCAATGAATATTTATTGATATCTTAGATTGCAATTTATGTTAGGCTAGCAGTAGCTATGCATCATGTGGATCGGTGTAATGTAGAGATTATCAAAGAATCACAGGCCAAAAATCCACTTTACTTCCTTTGAAAGCTCAATGTTGAAGAAGATTACATCCAAGTTTTTGTCCCATATATTCCTTGCAATATAATCACCATCCTTGCGTCCTCCACTAATGGTGCTCCACAAATCAAATGCCACTCCGTTGTATTACACAGATCAGGTGATCTTTGTCCATTCTGCCATGGATTTATTCTTGTTGACTGCATTCGCAGATTTGTATTGGATCCATATAATCTAATCAAAGCTTGAATATATATAGCAAAAATTGCAGGGTCCCAAGAACATGGCTTTGCTAGACACTAATGAACTGGCATTTGTTTCAGATGGGATGAGTAGTTTATATATTGAATGAAATGCAAAGGAAAACAGTAAATTTCCATAGCCACCACCCACCAGCAGCACACTATACCCACCACCCCATGTGAGATTCTGATAAAAAAAAATTAATAACAGGGGTTACCACCTAATTAATTCAATCTTTACATGCTTTGGCAACACGTTCCGTGCCAATTCCATGCCTTATAAGTCGGTTTCAGCTACGCTGTGGAGGTGTGATTTCACAGATCAATGCCTTCTTCCCTGTTTCTTTAGTGACTGAAAACACGTGAAGGTCATCAAGGTTAAGCGTTGGGGGGATGGCCAAAAGCTATAAAAAAATCAGAGCAAGACAAGTATCTCATCATTGATGAAGCTGCTGGGAACCAACCAACGCTGTGTATTTATATGTTGTGATCAAGCATGGACTAAAGAATATAGTTACTTGTTAAGGCAATTCTCTTTATTTTTCTCTTTCTCATGAATAGCTGGACTCTTAATGGCTGTGCATAATCGAGCTACGAAAGCCAAGGTACGAGGCTGGATGTTCGCTTTAAAGAGGCCAAACTAAACAGGGAAAACGATGACCTTTATTCTTCACAATCTTGCCCTGGAGAGAGGAATTAAGTTCTGCTGGACAAACCTGCTCAACTCAAAGTGTGTTCTTTGGATCATCCCAGATATATCTAAAGCGCAAACAATATAAAATATGAACATTTATTGATTTGATCACTTCAAGCATTCATTGATTGATTGATTGATTAATGGAAAAACAAATAGAACTATTTAAGTTCATAATTATTGACTAGAACTACACTCACTCTCTTGAGGGTAAAAATAATTAAATGAACTAAGTCCGGCTTTTCCTTTCACATATGACCTGTCTCCAGTACAATAACAGCATCAACCTGCTTGCATAAGTAATCAAATATTACACCACGATACATTAAAAACTTGGGTTGATTCAGGACTACCCATGGTTGCTAATGGTAACGGATAACCTCTCTTGTACACATGGATGAAGGTTTGAGTGCAACTCAATGCTTTGTGTACCTCTCAAGAACCTCAAAGTAGTCTGGGAAAGTTTTTCGAGTGCAACCAGGGTCCTTGATGGTGACTTGGACTTCTCCACAAGCAGCAAGAGAGAATGCCATTGCCATCCTGTGATCATCATAAGTGTCAATCTCTGTCACATTTAGTTTCTCAGGTGGAGTAATCACACAGTAATCTGGTCCTTCTTCAACTGTTGCTCCCAACTGAAACATAAAGCCCAGATGTCAAAATTAGCAAATTGTTTAACCAAGTCCCTCGCTGGGGTAGTTATTAAAATGAGTAGAAAGCCACTAGAAACTAACCTTCCTAAGTTCTGTGCAAATAGCAATCATCCGTTCTGTTTCTTTCACTCTCCAACTTGCCACTGGGAAATATAGAAGGTGAGAGATTGGTTCAAAGTTAGAGAACAGTAAAAAATTGTGAATCCCAGAATTCATTATTAGCATGAGCAGACAAGAATAAGTAAATCTGACTATCAAAATCATCATTGACGAGCCTATAACTTTTAGAACTTCAAGCCAGATAATCGGTATTTTAAGGATTTTGAAAGATAAGGTTGGCTTATGTTTATTGCTGTTTTCCATAGCCAGAAGTTAAGCCGCACCCTGACATGTTCTACTGATCTACCAAATAGTACTAATGAATGCATTTTTATTTAACATGAAATAGTTTGGGAAGTTTATGAGCATATAAATATGAAGTTCCTAGTATATAATGCAGTTTCCCTCACTGTCATCTTATTTAAAAGCTAAAAGGCACTCCATTGGCTGCATTTAAAAGGTCAAACCATACCATCTCTTATGGCAGTAGGTCCATCAGCAAAAAGCGCAACAACAGCCAGAGTCATAGCAACATCTGGCATTTTGTTCATGTTTACATCAACAGCACGCAAGTGTTTCTGACCAGAAGAATCTCGTGGCGGTCCAGTGACAGTAACACTGTTATTTGTCCAGGTAACTTTGGCTCCCATTTTCTCAAGAACCTCTGCAAACTTTACATCTCCCTTTATTTCCAACCAAAAAGAAACTTGAGTTAGGTAGTAGATAGGTGTGGAGACTGAATGCATACATGTAATAAACTGTACTTGTCTGCTGCATTTAATAGTTAGATAGATTTTGTAATATTCTATCCCTCCATGGAATTTATTAGGAATCAGGGAGTCAGTCGGGACTCTGGAAGACATCATGCAAATTTTGAGAAGGAAATATAACAAAGTTTTTGATATGTGGAAAGCGATGGTTGTGGTCAGCACATAAATATTACATTCTAAAATTATTGCTAAGTAGAAGTCCTATATATATGGACGAGTGAAATACCTGCAAACTATCCATCCCACAACCTTCGACAGTGATGGTCCCACCAGTGATTGCTGCACCAGCTAGGAAGTAACTGGCACTTGAAGCATCGCCCTCAACAAAAGAATTTTTAGGAGACCTGGTTGAATTTTCAGCATGTTACTTCAAGTGCAACATTACTTCAAATATTCATGCACTACATGTACTAAAGAAACCTACTTGTATTTTTGACCTCCTCGAACAAAGAAACGATCCCAGTTATCACTGTGTTCTACAAAGACTCCATAGCGCTCCATCAACTTTAGAGTCATCTCAACATATGGAACAGAAATCAATTTGTCAACGATCTGAATTTCCACATCTCCAAGAGCTAAAGGAGCTGCCATGAGCAAAGCAGTCAAGTATTGACTACTTATAGATCCAGAGAGTTTAACCTGAAAATGGAGACGAGGGAAACATGAACGGAGAATGAAGACTATCATTTCATCATTAATGACAACAGCACCGAGTTTTTATTTCAAAATATCATTCTAAACAAGAAACAAACAATGAAGTTGCAGGCAAAACCTAAACTTAATTCCCAATAGCAGATTCAAGTTCAAATGCAACAAAAAACTGTGCTGTGATATGCCTTTTCAAGAAACCTCAGTAGGTGATTAAAAAACTGATGGGTGTTTCAAGTTCAAGTTTCTCATTTTAGATGAACAACCAGATGCACATGCATTTATCACACAGGAGAAAGCATATATTTTTCTTAATGACAGCAAAAAGAATACCCTGGCCAGTCACAAGCCACACTCAACTATCACCAACCAGGGTTACCAACTCATTTGACACTATGCCTCTGTAAAGAGGGATGCAGTAGTTGAGTTAGCAGTTACATAGGCCTCATTTTCTAAACCTGTTTTGTATCAGTTGGATGCTACCATAAAACGTAAAATCACTTAATTGTTCAATATGTTGCAGCAACCCATACCTAATGCCAGAAAAACAAAAGGAAGAAACAATGATGGATCATGTTATACAACAGGAAAGATCACTGTGGAAAATGACAAAAACCACACCTTTCCCCCTGGAAGGCCCCCATTTGCATTTATGCGAACAGGGGGGCAGTTTGTAGGAGAACAAGAAACGTCTGCACCAAGCTGCTGAAGACCAATAACCAAATCACCAATTGGTCTCTCCCTCATTCGTGGCACCCCATCAAGTATGTAGCTGTAGTGTATTGAATAAGAACACCAACAAAAAATAAACGGAAACACTGTAAGTAAAGAGATCTGGAAGTAGTGGGATTGAAATGAAAGACATGGAGATGCACTCTCATAAAGTGAGCATCATTATATAATCGAACAAAATTGAGCCATTGATTTAAGTACCAACTTTCAAAATACAGAAGACTGGGAAATTTAGAAATCTATTCTACTTGGGTTGTTTCCTGTGGGGATTATACACCCTAAAGCTTATAATCTGAAAATTCAACTTTGTGATGGTGATTCATGCTAATGACAAAGTGATGGTTGTTGAGACCATGCCGAAATCAAGTTTGCATATAGTTCACCTCCGCCCAACTTTGAAAGATCATAAGATAATATATAATCAACCCCTCTAAATGGTCAGGATTAATTTTACTGGAACAACTTATTTAAAAGGAAGAAAGAAAAGGCTGGGAGTGAAGTAATATAGAACAGACCTTGAATTTCCACCTGCAGCAGTTACAGCAGCTGTCAATGGGCGCATTGCTGTTCCAGCATTTCCAAGGAAAAGTTCAACATCAACATTTGCTTCTTTTCCCACAGGAAACTGGCCACCACATCCTTCTACAATTGCTTGTTTGAGTTTCTTATTCTCTTCCACATGTAGGCCAAGTGTTCTTAGCGCGCCAAGCATGTAATGAACATCATCACTATTCAACAAATTGTCAACAACAGTCGTACCCTGAATGAAAGAGATGAAAGGAAAAAATTAATTACTGCCAACAAAATTAACAGGCCTAGAAATGTGAGACAAGAAACATATAACTCCCCATATGTATGCAGTATTCAAAGTAACGTTTTTTTATATGAAAGTAATACAAACAAAGGTCAAAAGCATTCACTGTATAATCTTTTTATTTTATGAATTTCATTATATAATCGTCACTACCAGAAGCCATTCTCCTCTATAGCATTTCTACCGAATATTGTCAGCAGCATAAAAATAAATCAATTTCAATTCCAAGTGAAAAATACAAACAATTACTAGAAACAACTACCAAAGAAATTATCTTTGTGAAACTAAACGATTAAAAATAATATATATATTTTTTTTTCCTTTCTTTTCTTCTCTATAACAATCCACCAACCAAATATCATTTCAACCAATAAAACCTCGATCTTTCAATTTATTCTATTTAACTCACATCTCAGACTGTAACAAGGACAACACGTACTCTGACAAAAAAGCAAAATCCAAAAGTCTAAATCTAAACTTGATTTCATTCCTATAGTAGCTCAAAATTCAAAACCCAAAAAGCAATGAAAAACTTCAAGCATCATATATACATTTTTTAATATTACCTCAGAGAGAGCAGCAAGAAGGAGTATCCGATTTGACAGAGACTTGGAACCCGGTAAAGTAACAGTACCAGAAATATCTTTGATGGGTTGCAAAACGATCTCAGGTACAGTTGATGGCTTCTCTGCTGTAGCAACTGAAGCTAAAACCTTCAAAGGTTCAACCTTTAGCTTGCAACTACCCATTTTTTTACAATGCTTCAAACCAAAAGAAGACCCTTTAATGAGCTGTGATCTAAATGAAATTGAAGACAAAGATTTGGGTATTTGGGGTTTTAAAAGATGGATTGTTGTGTAGGTGTTTTGTGCTCCATTACTGATTTTGCTCACTTGAGCCATGGCCTTCACTCTGTTTCTCTCCTGTCTTTCTCTTCTCTTACACGACAGGACGACACAGTTGTGTTCTGTTTGTGGTTTTTTCAAGAGGTTTGGTTTGGTTAAAGCCTTAAAGGGGTTTTTGGTGGGCTTGGGTGTTCGTTGTCGTTGCTGTTGTTGCAGTAGTCTTCACCAACCAACTTTTTATTTTTTGGAAAACCTTTCTATGATTCCTAAAATATTGCCTGGGTCTTAGTTTCGTCCCGAACAATACGTTTTATCAATTTCATCCCGAATCTAACCCAACTCTTACATTAGCGTATTTTCATTGCAAATCTTCCCTGTCGAGGAAAAAAGTTCTTCTCAAATATGTTCATCACTGGACGCTTTGAACTTCTTTGCAGGAATTGTTATGTGTTTGCCTTGGTTGCGAAAAGGAAACCTGTCTGATTTTTAATGGAATTAGGATGAGACTGATAAAATTAATTTGATCGGGTTGAAATTGATAATTATATAATCTGTTGAAGATGATAGCGAGGTTTCCCTTCATTTAATTTTTCAGATTTTTTACTTGCTATTACTCCTTACTCCTTCGTCCTGCCTTTTTTTTTAATTATTAATTATCATTTCAAAATGCTGGGTTTCGTGATATGGTTGTTTGTACCTTGTGCTGGAAATATTGTACAGTAGGGTTTTTTATTAATGTTTTATTTGGGGGCAGTTTAGAGATTTGAGGCACCAAAAATGGGTTGGTGAGAGGACGTGAAGAGTTTGATCTCGGAAATCCATGTGTCCTTCATCAACCTCCAGACCAAGCCACCAACCCTATGTTTGGCTCACATGCGGTAGGCTTGTGACCAAAAGAGTGGGGCCCGTGCGGTAGGTTTGATTTGCTTCTCTATTTCTATCTTGTGAGGGCCCCGGATGCTGGTAGGTAATGGCATGAGCAAAATTGCCAACGTTTAATTATCTATTACGTGGTCCAATACTAAAAATTTAAAATTAAAAAGTTTTTGTTTTTGTAATTTTAGATTTAAATTCTATAATTATTAATATTATAATTACTAAAAATTTATATGATTATTTTAAAAATAATAAAATTAGTTGATATTCACATCAACTGACATAAACACCGTATTAATTAAAAGGAAAGGAAAGGGCACTCCATGACGTAAGCAAGTTTGGTAGCCCTCCAGCAACAAGTGAACATGATATTATCGAAGAATTGACCTAACCTACCACAAAAATTTTAAAATAAAATAAAATAAAAGGATTGACATTGATAATAATAATAAAAAAAAAAATTAAACACAGTTCGGAGTCGAGCTCGGTTGAACTATGACCCTACCGAACACTATCTCTTCTCCCTTGGCTGAGCTCCAGGATTCAATTTAACCGAGCTAATTTAATTGATTTACTATTTATTATTATAATTGAATAATAATGTGCAGACCCAAAACTCATTGTCAGGAGAATTTCATTTCAAGTTTTTCAACGAATTCACCATTCACCGGTAAGTCTTGTACTATTTTACATTTCAAAAAGTTTTTAGTTCTGAAAATGCAAAACACTAATAAAAAAAAAGTATCAAAACAGTTTAAAGACTAAGAGCTATTGGAGACGTGGTTGAACCGTGTTTTTATAAAATTTAATTTTTTTTTTATTATTAAAATTTAATATAGTTGGTATGTTTTTTATTGTTTTTCATATATTAATGTCAAAAATAATTTTTAAAAAATAAAAAAATATTATTAACATATATTTTAAAATGAAAAATTATTTAAAAAAATGATCTTTACTACACTACCAAAGCTATACTGACCGCGTACGGGTCTTGAATTGCTCGTGCTAGACATAAATTGAGCATGACTGGAAGAGAGCAACCAAGCAGAGCCCAGATAGTTTAGAGGAGAAAGATCCATTCTGGGCCTCCTTTATGGATGATCTCCACATCTAGCCACTCCACCAATGAGGCAATAGATCCATCCCCAAAAGGAGAATATGCTGTGGATATCTAAAATCTTTCATGCATGTGACAGACAATATAATAGACATCAGATAAAACCATTGTAGATGCTGTAAAGGTAGGCCCTACCATACCTTTCCCCTACCTCTACCTGTGTGCAGACGAAACAAGTAGAAAGGAGCTTTTGGTGGCAGAGGATGATGTCTGGATAAGAAGCTGAGATTATGAGCTCCGACAACCACATATCAGCGATTGGACAAGCTCTCCCATCTTCCACACCCATAAGTGGACCCCTGAAGCCTCACTCCATATAATTTAGAAAGTTGAAATGATATTTCTTACATGGTCGAGCTATGCATCTGTACACGCACACATGTCCAAACTCATGCAACCACGATGAAGCCTTGGTCCCAAACAATTCTTTTACGAGGGAATTATTTCGGTTGCTGCGCACAATCATATATCAAATCACCTCCCCGTTCATTCTTATGATCTCTCTTATATTCATAGCCAGAGCATACCCTTGCGCAAACCTCTCCGAGTATATCTTTCTATCCTTGTTCTTGGGGGGTCCCGGGGGGGGGGGGGTCGTGGAAAACCACCTTTTAAATTTCAACAACCCGTCATTTTTATTTATTTGGCTGTTCGTGATGATATTTTGGGGGTTGGTAGGGGAAACAGTTAGAGAACAAATTACCTGAGAGTCAGCAATATGATCCTCTTCGAACTCACAACAGAAAAGCAAAAGAGAGAGAGAAAGAGATCTGAGAATTAAAGCAAAGTATCTTTCTTCTTCTTAATAACATGAAGGAGAAATAATAATAATTCATCTTCAACTCATTACAAGTTACCAAAGAACACTACAAAACTCAAGAGAGATGAGATGCAACACAGTTACAAATTCAAAGATATCATAAACCCAACTCTCTCTTTGATCCAGCTTTGCTCAACTTACCACTTATAAGCAGAAGAAGAAGGATTCATCTCAGTCTTTTATTGAAACAAAAGAGGCCAAGTAATGAAACAGGTCTCCCGGAATGGCCTCTCCATTCTATTCTCTAACCCAAACCACAGATGCGCATTTAACAAGATGTTGCGAGTGAAGATTGATCCACCTAGCTGACTTCTTTGGCAGCTGCAATAACAGCCTCTGTAGTAATACCGAACTCCTTGTATATTTTACCTGCTGGTGCACTTGCTCCAAACCGGTCAATTCCAATAGCCTTTCCTTTGTCTCCAACAATCCTCTCCCATCCAAATGTTGATCCAGCTTCGATGCTAACCCTAGCTTCTACAGCTGCTGGCAAAACACTTTCCTTGTAGGCATCTGATTGCTCATCAAAAAGCTCCCATGAAACAAAGGAAACAACTCTTACAGCCTTGCCTTCCTTTCTGAGTTCCTCAGCAGCTTTAGCAGCAATTTCCAGCTCTGAACCAGTACCAATCAAGATAACATCAGGCTTATTACTAGAGGAGTTATCTGAAATGATGTAGCCACCCTTTTCAACTCCCTCAATGGAGGTTCCAGGAAGTTGAGGTAGCTTTTGCCTGGAGAGGGCTAGGATGGAGGGTCTCTTTCTGTTGAGGACAGCAACCTTGTATGCGCCAGCAGTTTCATTTCCATCAGCTGGGCGGAGCATCAAAATGTTGGGCATTGCACGGAAGCTCGCCAAGTGCTCAATTGGTTGATGGGTTGGTCCATCCTCTCCAAGACCAATGGAATCGTGGGTCATGACATATATGACTCCAGCCTCACACAAAGCAGAAATCCTTATAGCAGCTCTCATGTAATCTGTGAAAACAAAGAAAGTAGCACAGTAGGGGATCAAGCCAGGACAGTGAAGTGCAATGCCATTGCAGATGGCTCCCATTCCATGCTCTCTGACACCAAACCTGACATTGCGTTCCTCAGGGGTGTCCTTTTGGAAGTCCCCAAACATTTTTAACAAGGTCATGTTGGAAGAGGCAAGATCTGCACTGCCACCAAGAAGACCAGGGAGCACTTTTGCAAGTGCATTTAGGTTTTGCTGAGATAGATTTCTGGTGGCATCTGCTGGGCTCTCCGGAGTATATGTCTGCAACATTGCAATTTAAAAATATGAAGGATGAAAAAGATGACCTTTACTCCAAATGAAATATCTATAGATTCGTAATTTTGCATGCAAAATCCACACCCTGCCGATAATGTGTTTATCCTTGAGGGGTGGGTGGGGTTTATTGAGTTCACAAAATTGCGGGGCATGATGCCCAGAATCCATAATTTACGACAGTATGAAAAAGCTCATATTAAAAGATGCAAATATAGAATCAACAGAGAGGTCCTCCCGGAAAGATCAGTAGAAAACACAATTGAATTTACTCACAGGAAGTGCTTTCTCCCAACCAGCAGGCAGTTCACCATTGGCAATAGACTTCAACTCTGCAGCTTCTTCACTGTACTTCTTCTCATACTCGGCAAACTTGGCATTCCATTCAGCTTCAAAAGCTGCACCAGCTGGGGTGTGGCGGCTCCAGTGCCTAAGAAAAACCCAGACAGTTTATGAATATCAAATCAACTAAAGTACGACGATAAATAGGTAGAAACATAATCCTGCTTCACTTACTGCTTAACATCCTCTGGAACATGGAAAGGCTCATATGGCCATCCAAGGTTCTGCCTGGTAGCATCAACTTCCTTGGCACCCAATGCACTCCCATGTACACTGTAAGAGTTTGCTTTGTTTGGAGATCCATAACCAATGGTTGTAGTCACCTTCAAAGAAAAGAAAACGCACAGCAAGTTTAGAGCATACCATCCAATTAATGTATATTTTTTAAAAAACTGCAACTTCAACGTTGTCTCCAGTGTACGGACATTGATTTTTCAGTGCCTAATCAGAAGACTCCCCATATGATTTCATCATCCTAACAAATATTTTGCCAGCTCATCTTCAAAACACACCACGTGTATAAGAGATGAAATATCTAACCTTGATCATAGTGGGTTTGTCCTTCACAGCCTTAGCCTCCTTGATGGCAGCACGAATCTCATCATATCCAGTGTTTCCATTCTTCACCCAGATAACATGCCACCCAAGACCCTCAAAACGTTTGTCAACATCCTCAGTGAACGCAATCTCAGTGTCACCATCGATAGAGATATGGTTGTCATCATAGAAAGCAATCAGCTTTCCAAGTCCCCAGTGTGCGGCCAATGAACAAGCCTCGTTTGAAATACCCTCCATTTGACAACCATCTCCCAATATAACATATCTACACGTGACAAATGAAAAGACGTAGCCACAGAAGACGAGGCTCAATAAGTTTATATGGAAGAACAATTAACAAAATACAAAAAATTAGACAGCTATCATACGTGTAGTGGTCAACAATCTCATTGTCTGGTTTGTTGTAGCGAGCAGCCAAGTGCTTCTCTGCAAGTGCCAAACCAACACCATTGGCAATACCCTGTCCAAGAGGACCTGAAGAAGAAAATAGAAAGTTTAAGTTTCGAATTCAGGTAAGCACGTAAAAACATGCAGATAATAGATAAAAGTGGTCAAAAAAAGTAGAAACTTTAATCTGACCAGTTGTGACTTCAACACCAGGAGTCTCAAAGTTCTCAGGATGTCCAGGTGTCCTGCTTCCCCACTGACGGAAACTCTTCAAGTCTTCTTCCTGTTAATTCAACCAAATCAGAATGCTCGGTTAACTTCAACAATACCAATAACCAAATGTCCAAGTAAACAATAACAGCGGTATACTTTAGCTCCATTTGCATAATTCAAGCTTGATCTTCTACATGCAATAACATATTTATAATTAGCAAGCATCAAAATAATAACATGTTGAATCTTCTTTAATAATCTTTTTGGTTCCTTGATCAAGGAATTCCGGATCCATCTCAGAAAACCACACAACAAAAAAAAAAACTTAAGAAACTCAAAGTTTCTATCAAAAAAATATTTTAAGCAACAAGAAGAAAGAAATCACCAACCTTGACGCTATCATATCCAGCAAGGTGAAGCAGAGCATATTGCAACATACAGCCATGGCCAGCAGACAAAACAAACCGGTCACGATTGAACCAATATGGATTCTTCGGATTGTACCTCATGACCTCATCGTACAAAATATGACCCATCGGAGCACACCCCATAGGCAAACCAGGGTGACCTGAATTAGCCTTTTCAACAGCATCAATAGCGAGAAATCTAATCGTATTAACCGACTTCTCCACCAATGAAGTATCTGTTGTCGCATCCAGTGTCTCCACTGCCGCCGCTCTTACTTTTCGGGAAGACACGCGGCGGCGGCGGCTAGTTGTTGTTGTGGCGCGTGTGGCTGTACAGGTGGTGGATTTGAGGCCGGAGAAAGCAGGAAGGGAGACAAGAGAGACACGGCTGTCACGGAGGTGGTCAATGGCATTGTGAGAGACGGCTCTAGCCAAAAGGGCTTGAGAAAGAGTTAGAGAAGAAGTGGAAGCCATTCCTGAATTCTGAAACTCTCTCAGTCTCTCTCTCTGGTTTTTGTTGGGTCTGTTGTCGATATTACAGAGAGAGTTAAATTTATTTGAGAATGAAAGAGGCAAGGGACTGCAACTCTTATTTAACACAAATTATATTTTAGTTCCTAATGTTTGGATATAACTATAACTTAATAACTTCTTTTTAAAACTTTGTAATTTAACCCTTTGACTCGTATTAGCCATTCTCTTATTAAAATATCTTAATTTTCTCCAAATCTTCACGAATTCGTTTTTCTCCAAGCCAAGAATTTAGAATTATCAAAGGATGAGATTGGATTTTTGTTTATTTTAATAAGAACTCAACATTTGTATTACTGGAAAAACAGTCAGCAAGAATTAATGACTAAGCTATATGTTTTTAAACATGAAGGATTAATTTATAACTATATGAACAAATCAAGGACTAGATAAATAATCAATATTTTTTTCTTATCTTTGAACTTCTCGCAAGGTACAAAGAGACAACAAGTTTTGTTGATCTTTTAACGTAAACTTTGGAAGAGGCTGTGATCTAGACCGATGAGTATGGGTTGGAAATGGGAAATTATCTGCCTTCCATTCTCTCCTCTTTTCTTGACCATTGGATTCACAGTGACGTGGAAAGAGAGAAAATCTACGCCATTGACTATGGGTAGGGGTTTGGAAAATGCTCTACCTTTCGTTTTTTTTTTTTTCCAGAATAAAACATATTTTAGAAAATGCTCTAAAAGGTCTTCCTCATGCCTTTCATTTATTAATATATTATATTATTATAATTATTATATTATATTATATTATAGAACTGTTTTTTTTTAGTTTTTTTAATGATTTTTTTTAGTTTGTTAATATTAAATTTTTTTTATTTAGTTATCAGATTTTTATGATATAGATCCCGTGGTTTGACGGGTTAACATGATTTAACAAGTTAACCTAGATTTTTTTTCTTTTTAATTAATTTTTTTTCGTTTAGTTTGGTTTTTTAATGTTAAATTTTTTTATATTTAATTATCAGACTTTCATGACACGTGTCATGGACTTTACGAGTTAACCTGATTTGATGGGTTAACCTAGTTAATTCTGGGTAAGCCCGTCAATTTTTTTTTCTATTTAATTATCAAACTTTCATGACGCAAACCCCAGGTTTTACGGGTTAACCTGGTTTGAAGAGTTAACCCAATTGATTCATTTTTTTTTTCATTAGTTTTTTTCTTCATGTTGAGTTTTTTTCTTTTTAATTAATATATTTAATTATCACACTTTTATGACACGATCTTAAAGTCATACCCACATCCAATATTCTTAGGTCCGGTGTTGCAGCCAGACTCACTTAAACTTGGGTCATGCAAGTTTAATGTTATTATTAATATTATAAATATTATTTTTAGGTCAGATATTGCAACCAAACCCAAGACTCTTGGGTATAGCTGTGCAGAAAGACCTAACACTTTTAAATCTTAATTATTTTTTTTACATTTTTTAGACAAAAAAAAAGACCTATGACATCACACATTTAATGTAACTAGTATATATATATATATATAATGCAATTAGATTTTGTTTGTTTGGAACCCAAAGCCAACACGACGAGGAAGCTATTTTTTTTAATTCTATGAACATAATTATTTTTATTATAATATTTATATAATTGTTAAGATTTACATTGATTTGTTTAGATTAGAAATTTTAATGTTAGTTGAATTTTATTGATTTGTTTTTATTAATTTATAACTTTTAATGAGAAATTATTTTCTTATAGTAATTTTAGGTTTAGAAATAAGATAAATAATGATATTGTTTTTTAATATTCATAGGTGTTTTTTTTTTTGTGTAACCCTGCATGATTTTTTTCTCAAATTTCATTTAATTGTTTTTTTTGTGTTTGCATATTTTTATTATAATTTAATTAAATAAAAAATTAGTTTAAAAAAATAATTTTATCAAACACAATCTAATACATGACTTGTGCTGTGAGATAAAAAAAAATGTACATATTTCTTTCAATTTTTAAATTTAGTTCTTAGTTAATTAATATGTTTTTTTATTGATATATATGATTTTTGATTTATTTAATTAAATATATGTATTATCTTTTTAATTTTTAATTAAATATTTTTTATATTAAAAAACGCATTAAAAACACTTATGTATTTACTTTTTTATATTAAAAAAATTATTTTATACTCGCCACCAACAAACTAGTTTGGTTTTATTGAAGGACTCTGCTTACTGCTTACCAACAAATTAAAATTATGTTGGCTTTTGGACAATGGCTTGATTTGTGGGGTAGAGCAATGAACGAGCAACCACAAAATTAATAAAAGGAAGTTCGGTGAGAGGAACACGGTATGATTAGCCATTTAATTATAGTGGTTAGAATAAATAATTTTCATGGCACCTAAATTCAATCGGTTAAGAAGGAAATGCAACAATTTTAATAAAATATTAATAAATTATTTTTTAGCTTATTTTTAATGACATAATCAAACACTAGAAAATATTTTCCAACTTATTTTTATTATACAACTAAATATCGCAAAATAATTTATTTTCCTGGAATTCACTTTAAAAAAAAAACTATTTTTAGCAAAAAAATGGGTTTCAATGTTGTTGTACATATAACAATTTATATGTATTTATAAATAGTTTAAAAAAGTATTTAATTATTTATAGGTTTATACGTATAACAATTTAAATGCATTTATACATTTCATATTATTACATATTTTTTTAAAAAAAGAATTGGCATTTCAATATTTGGAAAACTTAAAAGCATTAACAAAGTAGCAATCATGTAAGACATAGAGTCCGTGTAAAGTTTTATTTTCTGCAGCCGGGGGGTTGTTGGCAATAAAAAAAGGTGGATGGCATCAAGATTAGCAAGTAAATTACTTTGTGTTGAAATTTGGTTCAAAATATGCAATCCCACCATGATTTTGTATTACTATTTAAGCAGATCTACATTCTTACCAATGTGGTACAAACTTATATTAACATTAATTAACGAAAGTGACTGTACATCACCTTACAAGGTAATGGTAATTTTTATTTTATTTTTATTATTAAATTTTATGAATTTTTTTTTTAATAATTGTGCAGTACCTCATAAAACATTATTTTATTTTAGTAATGCTTTGTATTTTTATTTATTTATTTTTAATTTAATTATTCAATATTTATTTTTTTAATTATTCAACTTCATGATTTGTTTCAATTTGTATTTTAAGATTACTTGAGTCTTATAATTCGGGTCACGAATTTGACGAGTTAACTTGGTTTACTCGGGTTTCTTTCTTTTCCTTTTTTTAGTTGATTATTTAAAAAAAAAAAAATCATCATTGAACATTTTATTGACTGGAAATTAGACTTATGATTTGTTTTTGATTTACTTTCTATGAAGTTATCCCAATCTTATAACCCGAGACACGAGTATGGCGTGTTAACCTAATTTGATTCATGTTATTGTTTTTGTTGAATTTTTTCTTTCATTTTTTTTAACATTGGTTTGATTGTGCTTTTCCAATGTGTTTTTCAAATTTTTTTTCTCTAACATTGAGTTAACTTTCAATTGGGAATTAGACTTGTTTTTCAATTATTATTTTTTTAGATTTTTAATTTCTTTCTTCATGTTTGTTTTTCTGATTTGCTTTTTATGAGATTATCTTGGTTTTATGATCAATGTCATGGGTTTAACAGGTTAACCAATGTTGATTTTAGTCATTTTTTGTGTCTTTTTTTATATCATTTTTTTATTTTATCATTCAACATTGAGTTTATTGAGAATTAGACTTTAAAATTTATTTCGATTTGATTTTTATATGCTTATCTTGGTCTTATTATTAGGATTGCAGATTTGACATAAGTTAAACTTGAGTCAATTTCCAATATATTATTTTAATATTAAAAAAAAAAATGCTGACCTGAATTTTTTTAAATCAAGTTATGTTTTTTATTGTTTGTACCCGTTGTTTTTTGCTTTGCCAAGTCAATCAAGTAAACTCCCACTTTGTATAATTTTTTTCTACTAGATAAACAATAACAATACTTAAATTTTTTCTTCACTCAAATTTTTTTTAATCAACTTACAGCATAACGCTACTTATAATCCATAGCAACACTTCTAATTGACATGCTCACCAACCACTTCAAGTTCACATGCTCACCAACCACATCATATATTAAATTCATCTTATTTCTAGGAGCTAGGATTCAAAGTTCAAAATGATAATTGCATCTTTATTTTTTAGCTTTTGCTTTTCCAATTCAACCTTGGACACAACTAAACTGCATAATAGCATGAAGTGTGAACAGACACAGAATCTTTAATCTGGTAAACAGGTTTCCACATTAAATAAAAAATCTTAGATTAAGCTTTCCTTTCAACCTCGGAGACAACTAAACCGCAGAAGAACATGAAGTGTGAGCTGACACGAAAATCTTCTAATTTGGTAAGCAGGTTCGTGGTTGTAAATAGTTATCAAGATAGCAAAAATAAAAATCAACGAAAGCCTCCACCTTGAGACATCCCTCCTCCATGTCAGTTTTCATGTCGTACCACTTGTGAGAATAAAAGGTAAATATGTAAATGAGGCAAAGGAGGCTTGTAGGATTAAGACTTTCAGAATTTTATTTATTTATTATTCTTGTTATTTTTTATTATTTTTCTTATTTGGATTAAAACTTTCCATTTACTTAAGATGTTACTAATTAAAAAGGTTTTTTTTTTTTTTAAACAGCCTTTCATGCTATTTTTTTAGTAGAGAAGTTCATGAATATTGATCCTTCAGAATATATTAAAATTTTCTTTATAATTTTTAAAGTTTAGGATGCTAAAATTAGAATTTGAAAATCCTATCTCTATTTTTTCTGCTATAAGTTGTGTCAATATTGAGGCTATTACCAATTTAGGTTTCCTCAACTTGCCCTCTTTGGTGTTCACATAAATGCTCTCTCTTTGTGGAACAAGGAGCTGCCATGGACACAAGAATCTCCGAGTTCCACACTCCTCCGGCCAGCATGACAGTATTCGACATTGTTAGGCACATCTGCTTTCATTATACTCCATGACAAGCAAATTCTTCCTCTGTTCATTAAAATACAAAATGACAGCCTTAAACTCCCAGAACTACAGGGACTGGGTTTGCAATTGGAATAGTAGCCATGGTAATTGCAGCCTTCCGCTCAAACAAATTTTTATGTTGGAAGGCCATTTGCTCAAACTTTACGGCTGACCACCAAGGACTTCGTAACATTAGAATGTCTTGACAAGGAACTGTAACATCATTTTGAGATTTTTGCAGTCAGTTCCCTTACCAGCTTAGCAGCAACCATTGCAGTCATTCCATCAACAGTGTCACGTTGTGGATTGAATTCAACCACATCGGCCGCAACAACATCAGCTTGAAGGTTGTGAAGAATGTCGAGAACATTACGGAAAGAAAGACCACCTGGCTCAATATGTGATACGCCAGGAGCAAAGGCAGGATCAAGGCAGTCCACATCTATGGAGATATACACACCTTTTACACCTTCCCCTAGTTTCTGTCCAAGAACAGGCCATAAATAAAAATGTGTTAAAATCCCTAAACCAACTTATACACATGTATGCTGTGTGCATGCGTGTGTGTCTGTGAGGAGAAGAGAGAGAGAGAGACCAGATTTTCCAATCGCTGCCGATCCCTTGAGAAGGTTCGCATTTCATATTGCTCTACTCCAAAACGTTTACCTTGCTCACGCCCTTCTTTTGTTATTGATCTGATACCCACCTAAAAGCCAGCATTCAAGCTGATCAATATAGCATTTAAGAAATTACCAGCTATCTTCACACCTCAAAATCTTGGGTGCAAACAATAGATGCAGTCATATACTTCGAAACAATGAGCTGAACAGATATGGTAACTTAAGATAAACAGAAGATTTTGTAATACAATCACTAAAGGGATATCACCAATCTACACCTTCTGGATAGGATTTTTATACATACCATAGTCTGTTCTAACTTGTTACCATAAATTAGATGACAAAAGAAAGTTAATGTCATGGTTTGAAAAAAGCAGAAATATATACTAAATTAGCCACAGAAACATCAGAGATACAGAAAAAGTATATTGAAAGATGAAAACATACTTGCAAAAGCCGCCGAGCATAACCACCCTCCATAATCCGGGCAAACGAAGATGCATGAGAATACTTATTTCCTTCAAAGCAATGATAGATGTCAGGATGGGCATCTAGATGAAGAATATCTACAGGACCCCCAAGCTTCTCAGAGACAGCTCTAACCACAGGAAAAGATATTGAGTGATCACCACCTAAGACTAACGGACGCAATGGATCCTGTAGATAGCAGACATTTTCTTAGCCTCCAATATTTAAAGAACTTAATACTCCTAGCAAGAAAAAAAATCATGCAGAATCTCTTTTCAGATTCGCTGAAACTACAATTTAAGTCAAATTAAATGCAGAAAAAAATAATCAGAACAACCGAAGAACTGCAAAATTAGAAGGAAAAAAAAAAACACAGCAATCACCTCTTCCATCACGAGCTTGACTGATTCACTAATAACATTCATCAGTCTATCATCATCCACACCACAATCTCGAATTTCTTGAACCGGAACATCACCAACATCAGTTAGCACTCGTGGATCATTTAATTCTTTACCTGCAAGCAGCCATGCATCATACATGAGCATGTGCAAGCACTAATTTACATCATCATTGATCCAGGCACCAAAGCATACGAAATGGGAGCCTTCAAAAGCTATAACTATCGGTAACTAGTTTGTTAAAATCCAATTAACAAACAAAATTAGTCTAAACTAATAATAATAAAAATATATATTTATATATTCTCGCTAGGCACCACCTTCTTCCGTGCTCGAATTCGTGCTGCCACACCAAATCGCTTCCCTAATACGCGGAGGAGCAAACGCCGGTCCTTGAAGAAACGATGAATTGTGTCCCAAAGGAACTCCAAGAAGCGTTGTGGATGCTTTAACACCTCCTAACGCGCGCAAAAGCTCTCCCTGCAAAAACAAATTAATAAGAAAATGATAATAATTGGCAGTTTAAATGCGATTAAGATGAATATACCTTAAGCTTAGCACGCTCGCGAATAAGCGTGAGAGAAGCATCGATAACGCGATTTTGGCCTTTTTCTAGCAATTCGGGAGGGATATTTGCAGTTTTTAGTTTTTGCAAGTAATGAATCCCTCTCTTCCCTATAATTGACATATCTGCAACAAATAATGATAATCATAATTAGACTTCAAAGATTAATAAACAGAAAAGGAAAGAAAACGTCGAGGTTTTTGGTTACCACGTAGAGAGAGAGTGAGGGATTAGATGAACAGCAGCCGGAGGGAGGGAACAGCAATTAGCGATTGAACGGTGAGAGGGAATTGGCGCTCGCATAAAGAGGAGTGGCCGTTTTAGAGGGAGGGAAGAAAGCTGTGCTGGATTTTGGATAATGATGATTTGATTAGTTAATGGCCGTGCTGAGAATGAGCATTTTAGTTTTGCTCCAGTTACTCGCCCTCTCGTCTTTTCTAACTACGAGGATAATTTAAAAAGAGTTTATGACACACACCCATTGCTACAGTGAAAAAGACGCTCTTATCCTTGAGCAAGTGCGTGCTTGCTGTCCTGGAACAGAAGGAAATAAAATAAGAGGTTAACATATACTTGTGTTTGTTAAAAGTATTATATTTGAATTTTATTTGAATACCGATGAATAAAACATAATAGAATATAAAAATATCTATTTAACTGCTGATATATATTATATTATTATAAAATTAGAATATCATAAAAAATAAATTTATTCTCAATATTTTCCAAACATAAAAAATTATTTGATAAAAATGAATATTCTACTGTTTAAAAAAAATAATAACTCAAAATTTATTATTTTTTAACTTATTTTATTTATATGTTCAAATATTAGAAAATAATTTTCATCTAATTGTTTATTATACAACTAGATATATTAATAGATTTACTTAAAAATTATCTAACAAGGTTTTAAAATGGAAAGAAAAATAATAGATTTTAATTGAAAATATTTATCAAGGTTATATGTCCATAGTATTATATTTAAAATATTTATATTATATGTATAGTTACATTTTATAAAATAATATATATATATATATGATATAATAATTTTTTTTTCAGTTATACTGTTCATATCTCATTTGTTTTTATTGTAATTGGTCAAATAGTTATTTAATATTTTGTATATATTAGATAAATTTTAAAAAAATAAATAATAATAAATGATTTTTCAAATTTTTTTTATAACATAACAAAATACTAGAAAGTGTCTTTTAGTTTATTTTTTCACAGTATTTTTAAATGTTAAAAAAATAATACATTTTTAAAAAATCTACTTTTTATAGAATCCATTTTCTAAAATAAAAATACTTTATAACAAACAAACAAAGTATTAATCTATCAAATATATTTTCAATACATCAAAAGGTTGAAAGATCACAATATCTAATTTGGATTCTTAGGTTTTCTTATGAAGTTGATTATTAGGATGCGAATTTAAAGAAGTTTATTATAGTAATTTTTTTGCTTAAAGAATTCATTTGACAATATGATGTATTTTTTTTCTAAATAAAATACACTAATGAGCACGAGTGGATTAGACTAATCATAATTATCAAGTGAAATAATATCTATCACTGGCAATGTCATAAAATGCGTATTTATCAATCACCTTGGCAGAAATTTGGAATTTAAAATAATAATAAAAGGACACATTAGAAACTTCGAATAATGATTAAGGATATTAAAAATGGGGTGTTTTAGTTAGAAGAAAAAATAAATATATATCTCACATTCCTCACCCCAGGGGATGTGGATTCCTCATTTTAGAAGGGTAACAAGTTCCTTGATTTTTTTTATACTTGCAGTTTTGGATGTTTATATTTGAGTAATAAACTTTTATTTTATCATTTCTAAGTTCATAAAAATTCAGAAAGAAAAGATAAAGTCATTAGAGAGAAAGCTTTATATTAATCACAATTTAACTATAAAAAATATTAACTGTGATTTCAATTGATTTGTTTAAAAGATAAGAGTTTGATGCAGATGGTTCTAGCTTTCAACTCAAAATATTTTCTATTCGGTCTAAAAAATTATAAAATCAAACATTAAAAATATTTCAAAATTTTGATCTACCTTTTGCGATATGGTTATTACCTTCTTTATCTATTTTTTCTAACTCATATAAGATTTTATAGCAGCATTAACAATTATTATTACATGAATAATTATATATGAACTTAAAACATAGAAATGTTTTAAGAAAATTTGCTCATGAATATTCAATAAAAATGAAATATATATTTTTATTTATTTATAATTCTTTATATAATTTAATTGAATTAATTATTCTCTTATTTTCTTCATGCATTCGCTTAAAAATTATTGAGTAGTGTATTTTTTTTTTATTGAAATTTACCTTTTGAATTATGAATAAATTTTATTTTTTAAAAAAATTCTTTTAATTAAAAAAAATGATAAATAAAGAAAGAGAATTTTGATTAAAAAAATACATTTTTTCTCCTTGATTTAAATTATTGAAATTTTTTACAAATACTTATTTAATTGTCTATAGTTTTTGTAAGAAAATATGTTACCAATAAAAAAAAAACATAAAATAAATATTATTATATCCTTACCAGACAAACCTTAACTATATTTCAGAATTTTTTAATCCTCGTTTTTTTTTAAAAAAATATGTATTTTAATTGTTATAAAATTAAATAGTTTTTTTTTAAAATAATTTATTTCTATTGAATTTTTTTTCATAAAAAATCACTTTAAAAAAATATTATTTTTCAGAAAATAAACAGAATAATTACTAAAGAATCACTAATGTAATTCTAACAGAATAATAACTCTTTTGATCGATGAAAATGATTCATCCACATTCCACCCAAAAAGAAGGGGGGGAAACAACAGTGCAACAAAGGACATGCTATTGTTATATGAAGGGTAGATACGTCTATTGAAGTGAAAAAAGGAGCGCTCCTATCAAGAGGAAGGTGGAGCAAAAACAATTTTCCGAGGGAGACAGGGTGATGACGCCAGTCGTCCAAGAGGGTGATTTTGCCGAGTCACGAGGCAAATCCACGAACGAACTATGGATCACAAGGTGGAAGATGGCGTCACCTTTTTTCGCGACTAGAAATTAATTGCGCCACGGAGTGCCTCACGCATCCCTACGTGTTGCCTAAAAGCAGATAAATTGTACCATTAGCATATAAAATAAAAGATATAAATTAACTCATCATTAAAATAAATTTTGATAAAATAATATATTTTTAGATATATAATTGTGATTTGTGAACCGTGATTTTTAATTAATATCACAATCGAAGAATACAATATCTATTTTTATTATTTAAACAAATATTACGTTTCAAGCACTTTGTGTTAGCCAACTACTTTAGTGATGAAGATAGAGACAAGGTGATCATTAAAATTATATATATATATAAAGCAAATTTCATCATATTTAAGAACTGTTTGGAACACAGTTCAACTCATATTTTTAAAAATTTTAATTTTTTTATTTAAAATTAATATTTTTTAGTGTTTTTTAATTATTTTGATATGCTAATATAAAAAATATTGCTTTACTATATTTTTAAGTAAAACATATTTAAAAAACAATTAAATTTTCAATCACGCTCTTTTTCATTGAGTTATGGGAGATTCATTTTCTAACTGTGCTGGCTTTTGTTAAAAAAAGCCTACTAAAAATATTTAATTTAAAAAACCTATATAAAAAATTAAACTCAACAATAAATTGTGAAAGTTAAATTTAATAAAAGCCCCATTTGGAAAAACAAAACAAGCTAATTTACAGTTTTTTCAGTTTTTAATACCAAAAAAGCTGATTTGGACCAAACCAAATAGGTTCGATTTAAACCGGTTTTCAGTGTGACTGGTCATATTTTTTTGGCCCAAGGCCCCAAACCATCTTACCGTGAACACCCCTGGTACCACTTACCGGCACAAACGGCTGCTCTCCAAAATCCATGGAAAAACAACAGATTCTACTAGAAGAATCAAGAAAGCAGCATAACTTAAAACCTCTTCTGTTCCATTAAAAATCCTACCTGAAAAGACAACGAAAGTATATCATGCCATCACTACACCTGCCTTCAAGGTTTTCTTCTCCATCGTTTCCTCTCATAAATCTCACCACCACGAAAAGACCAATCTCCACCACCGCAATCACCATGTCCCTCTCTTCTTCACCGTCACCATCAATATCAAACAACCCCAAAGAACACAAAGACACTGAAAACCTAATAGCCCAAGTCTTAAAATACCACAATCAAACCAAACACTTCTTTACTAACTATGCTAGAGGCCCTCATGGTCTTGACTGGGCTAACCAACCTAACCCTTTTAGACGTTACGTTTCTTCTCCACTTCTCTCCCTCCTTCACTTCCCCGTTGAAAATAATCAAGATTCGACTTCTGTTTCCGCTCCTTTGTATCATTCTCTTTTCAATTCACTTCCATCTCCAAAACCCATTTCTAAATCCTCAATTTCTCAGTTGTTTTATGATTCTTTAGCCTTGTCTGCTTGGAAAACAACTGGCTTTTCTACCTGGTCTCTCAGGGTTAATCCCAGTAGTGGCAATTTGCATCCCACAGAGGCTTATATTATTAGCCCAGCGGTTGATTCTGTTTGTGATTCTGCTTTTGTAGCACATTATGCACCAAAAGAGCATTCTTTGGAACTTAGAGCGAAAATTCCAGATACTTTTTTGCCTAGTTTTTTTCCAAGTAATGCTTTTTTGATAGGGGTTTCGTCCATTTTTTGGCGAGAGGCGTGGAAATATGGAGAGAGGGCGTTTAGGTATTGTAATCATGATGTGGGTCATGCTATTGCTGCTATTTCATTGGCTGCAGCTGAGCTTGGTTGGGATGTGAAGTTGCTTGATGGCTTAGGGTCTAAGGAGTTAGAGAGGCTAATGGGGCTTGGAATTTATCAGGGGTTTCGAATCCCGGATAAGCCAATTAAAGGTAAGTTTCCTGAGATTGAATTTGAGCATCCAGATTGTGTGCTTGTTGTTTTTCCTAATGGTGTCAATGATTTTAAAGTGGATTATAAGGAATTGAGCTTGGCGATAATGGAATTTGGGAATTTAGAGTGGATAGGGAATCCGAATTCGCTTAGCAAAAAGCATGTTTGTTGGGATGTAATTTATACAACCGCAGAAGCTGTTAAAAAACCCTTAAAGATAGATGATAAGTTTTTAGTTGATAAATTTCAGAGCAGTGGGGTTTGTAGTGAAGGGTCTTATAAGGGTTTTAGCGCTAGGGAAATTATTAGGAAGAGGAGGAGTGCGGTAGATATGGATGGAGTTACTAAAATTGAGAGAGATACATTTTATCAGATTATGTTGCATTGTCTTCCTTCTGGCTGTGGAAGTGGAGAGAAGCAGAAGAGGCAATTGGCATTGCCATTTCGGGCACTTTCATGGGATGCGGAGGTGCATGCAGTTTTGTTTGTGCATAGAGTGGTTGGGTTGCCTAAAGGGTTGTATTTCTTGGTGAGGAATGAAGATCACTTGGATGAGCTTAAGAAATCCACAAGGGCTGAGTTTAAGTGGGAGAAACCAGAGGGATGTCCTGATGACTTGCCCTTGTATGAACTTGCTAGGGGTGATTGCCAGCAGATTGCTAAACAGCTCTCATGCCATCAGGTGTGCCATTACCTAACTTTTTCCATTGCAATTTCTTAATATTATCAGTAGATTGCTAGGCAAGCATGTGATTATGAAACTGAAATTGGTGCTCAACAAATAATCCTAGATTATGAACATGAATTTGGAAAGGACAGCAGATTTAAATGAGGCATCATCTTTTTGTGGATTAATAAAAGCACCTTGTTGTGTTTCAATGAATAAAAAAGTCGATCACCTTGCATTTTTCACTTATCAAAAAAAAAAAAAGAGAAGAAAAATAGTGTTTTTAACAAAATTTACACATCTTTGAAATCAACTAATAGCTTCCCTAAACAGTTAAGAAATTATTGTTGCAATTTCCAAGCATCAAAACTACTGTAAAAAACTTGAATTACCATCTATTCAAAGGACTTCAGTAATTTGTCTCCAGTATCACCAGCAAACAAATATGTATTTCACTAACCTGAGAACAATTCTGAGGTTTCAGTCACTTCTGTGTATTGATTTTCTCAATTTGAAGCTGAAATACCAAATTCTGATGGGGGTGGCCTGAAACAATCCAATTCTTGCTAAATTAGCATATTCCTTTCATGCAGGACATTGCTAGTGATGGATGCTTCAGCCTTGGTATGGTGGCTCATTTTGAGCCTACTTTGCACAGCAAGGGTGCATGGATGTATCCTAGATTGTTTTGGGAGACTGGAGTTCTTGGCCAGGTTTTGTACCTCGAAGCGCATGCAGTTGGCATTTCTGCTACTGGGATTGGTTGCTTCTTTGATGATCCTGGTATGTTTCTCCTTTTCACCTTCTTTTCGCCTTGGTCTCCAGTTCTCTGGCACCATATGTATTATCCTGGCGCCCAGTTGAAATGTTGTTAATTGTGAATTGCTTTCATATCAAGAATTTCTTCAAAAAGAAGCTCATTTCGGTTGTACTGCATGACAGCATTCTTTAGTTAGTAGAGAAGATCATTGCAGTGCAGCCTGTGTAGGTTCTAGGATGTACCCGTTGTAGCATTCTTGCATTTCATGTCCTGAGATTGTAAACTTGAACTTTTCCTGATGTTATTCTGTTGCAGTGCATGAAAATCTTGGATTAAGGGGATCAAGCTTCCAGAGTCTGTATCACTTCACTGTTGGAGGCCCTGTCTTGGACAAGCGGATAATGAATCTGCCAGCTTATCCTGGCCCGAGCACTGATGCATGATTGCAATATGTTTGCCGCAACACTCAGGGCTTCTGTCAGCTGCCTTTTGTCATCAAAAACAAGTACATACAGATACAGAATAGCTTTTGAAGAGTTACAACTTCATACGAGAATATAATTTGTATTCTGAGGTTTATACAAGTCCCATGCGTGACATTAGCTTCATAATTTCTTCCCCTGTGCATTCTTTTTTCGTTTTTCCGGGTTTGGCTGTCTGGGGCGGGGGAGGGGAGCGAGAGACAGGCCAAGAGTGTTCTCATTGTTCTCTCATTGGCTGGAACAAGGTTTGTTTTATATGTTGTAAAGTGTAAGTCAGACTTCAATAATGAGTTACATGATAGGTATCTCTGATCGTGCCATAAACTGTATTCCATGTGTAAATAGATAGAAGTGCTTGGATTGGAAGGGAAGTTGAATAGAATTGCCCCGGATAAGCATCACCACGGGATTAGTATTTTTCGCAGTGGGGGGAATATAATGGAATACGAATTGAAACACTATGCAAATCACAGCTCCGCCCTCTGCATGTATTTGATGCATGATATACATGTTTTACTAAGAGACAAGGCATGGACTCGAATCATTTTGCATAAACAATTCATCCAGCACCAATGTAACGTATGAAGAGGCGGGTGGACCAGGGCCTGGCGACTGGTAGCAATCTGGGCGTGCAGCGTATCGATTAAAAATGCGTAACTGCCAGACCCAGTGTCCTTTTTGAGCTTCCATCTCAACCACAATTCCATGGCTGAGTTGGAGAAGAAAACAATATTGGCACAATGGGCCTGCCACTTTTGCATCTATAATTTTCTCCTTCAGAGTTGATTCACCAAAGCATTTGAGTATGATCTGCACTGATCAATTCCTATAAACTAAACTACAGTGAATCACAGTGTTCTGTCAAATGGAAAATATTCATGTTATAGCCATCCTGGTGTGAAATAAGTACCCTTCCTCTCAGTTGCTTAGCCATAGGCATGAACACAACTCTATGTAAAACCATAGCCCATTTCAAGTGGGGAAGCCTTGCTATCCAGAAATCCTGAAATGAAATCAGATCCAATTGTATTCTCCATACTTAAAGCAACTTCCACAGCAGAAAGAGAGAATAGTCAGATGCAAGGCACTGAACGAATAAAAAATCCATATTTGCAGCCATCATATAAATCTATGTATCTACAGAAGCCATATGTTGGCGTACAACCAATCAAAACTATACGAGGATCGCATGGCTCAAAGTAAATTGCTGAAACACCATCTTCAGTTAATCAACTCATCATGCTTACTATTGATGGAACTTGGAAGGCAGACAAGGGATCCCATAAGGAAGGCATGCCTCAACCCAGGTGCTGTTGACCCTGCAGAGCTTTCCACTTGCAAAGCGCATGTGTGCAATCAAGTCCTGACTTATATGTACAGTCATCTCATAATGCTTAGGGGCAAACTATATTGACCGATAGAATCTGAAACGGACAACTTTCACAAAAACAGAGAGAAGATATCCACTTCAAAATCGAACAAGTTACTGAAGCTCGAAATCTTGTCAATTTCATATTTAAATGAATCCAAGAACAGACCAAGAGTAAGGCCAGCTTTCCAATAATTAAACACGCTGATAATGCTCCGAATACTTTTGACCAAGGGAAAAGAAGCCCTGTACATGAGGGCTCCAATCCCCTCCACAACCACCACCGCCAAGGCAGCAGATAAGATGTCCCAATCACCTGTCTGACCAATAACCGTAGCAAAGGCAGTTGCACAATAAAATCCCACCAAGAAAAAGAGTAATTTCATGGGAAGATTTTTCCTTATCTCCCGGATTCTTGCACCCAGCCTGGTTTGGAAAGCTTGAATTGCCCTAACTAATCGTGTTCCACCACCACTGCTCGAGGAAGAAGGATCCAATCCACTACCATCTACACTGCTCTTAATCTGCCAATCCCTCCTGCTTAACGATTCAAAGAGAAGCTCTTAATAACATCAAGAGACAAATGTGAACAATATGACCCTGATTAATTTCACACACCTCATAATACCAAAGCATAATGTAAACATTACTTGTTGTTGCAAAGAAACTACAGCAACTTTGCTAACAATTGTGCACTTCACATGAAACTATGAGTTAGCAGCAAGTAATTTGTTAGAAATTGAGGGTACTTCTTTGATTGCCCATACAAGTAAAATCAATCATGGGCGCCTCAATTACTCTAAGGACCCTATCAATAAACACGCTGCTCAGAGAAATCTACCAAAACCTAGACATGAACAAAGTGATCGTCTAGTCTAAATATGGCATTCAACTTTCGATTCCACTCGAAGCACTATTTCTCTATAAACTCATTAAACCATAAATAAAAGACTCATTTTTAAGCACCTTAGCCGAGCAGCACAAACAACATTAATAATTAACTTCAAAAACAATCGTGTTGGATGCTTACCAAAAATTCTTGGCCAAATAGGGTTCAGCCACATGGACAAAAGAACACTGAGAATATAATTTCCGGCCAGAAGCACACGCAGTTCTATGAAATCCTACTGTTTTCAAACACTTTGTAGTCGAAAGCTTAGATTTTATCGGATTATTAGGCAACGTCATAGTAGTTGCCATTACCGCAAAAATAAATGGTGGAACCCAACAGTGTAAACCTGCCAAAAAAAAATCCCATCATAGGATTGCTGAGTGAGTCTGGTTCAGTACAAATCGAACGAGTCATTTACTAACCCAAAATTAACTCATTTGCAATTCAGCACAGTCATTATAATTTTCTGAAATGCCTAATTAGATTGCTTAATTAAGCAAGTAAGGAGACAAACAAGTAATTGATTTGAAAGCGAAAAGAAAGAAACTTACGGTGGAAGAGAATTTGACAATGGTGGACAAGAGGTGGAAGATTTTGGTACGGTACCGTTCTTTCTCTTTATCTTTCCTCTCCTGTGGAATTTAATAGTTTTTGGAGTTGAACTCCATGAGAGTCAAGATAGAAAAAGAATTATATCCATTTTTTTCCATTTTGCTTTTGGTTTGGAAGGCACTGGTTCCTTCTTTTAAAATTGGAGTTTTTTATGCATTTTTATATAATAACTAATAAAAAACTATATTAGTATTTATAATAATATTTATAAGAATTATAACGATTTAAATTCCTGAAAAAATTATATTTTTTATTTATAATTTGTTTTTATCTTGGTGAAATCATTTTTTAATTAACAATTTATTTATTCATATTTAAATAAAAAAACTTAAAACAGTTAAAATAAATAATGATAAAAATTCAATTGATTTAAATTTAAAAGAAAAAAACATATATTTCTTTATCCGCAACTTTTTGTTTGTTAATTTGTTAGTTTTTTTCCTACTTTGATGAGAAAAAGATTCAAATAAAAACTTTTAATGATTTGTAAAGCAATTTTCAACTATGATTGCTTGAAAAAGATTAAACAATAATTAATTCAGGAAAAAAATATAAGGAACCATAAATAGTAAATAATATTTTTTATTTATTTATTTTTCATTGAACATTCATATGTAACTTTTTTAAAAGAAATTGTTGTATAGTTTCATACATAATAATTCAAAGTAATTTGCAAATATTATCGTACAAAACTATTATTTTATTTAAAAACCATGAGTATAGTTGAATGATTTTTTCAAATATTGTTCGTATTGTTATTATTTATATAAATAGGGTTTTGTTTTAAAAGGAAGAGAAGGGTTCAAAGAATGTTCTAGGCTTGCCCGGGTTTGCACGCATCAAACCTTAAAAAAAAGGAAACTAGATGTGTTTGTGCCAAGCAAGTAAAGTTCACCTGTCTAATTTTTTTTAACCGAATAGAAAAGCATTTGATGTGGTTATATTTTTATTTTTAAAATTTATATTTTATTAATAATTATTTTTTATTATATTTTGGATTGTTTTGATGTATTAATCTCAAAAATAATTTTTAAAAATAAAAAAAATATTATTTTGAAGCATTTTAGCATGAAAAACACTTTAAAAAATAACTATAACCACACTTCCAAAAAAATCCCTAAATCATGCACTTTTTTATTTTTATTTTTAAAAAGAAGCTAACAACATATTTAACACTACAATAAATTTTGATTTAATTTAAATTTTAAATTAGATAAAAAATTAAGTTGAAAAATTTCAGTATTTATCTGTTAGCCACCAAAAAATTCTCCATGATTCTAATATATTTCTTATATTCGTAAAATTTTTGGCACAACATTTGACGTAGCATTACACCTCTCTAGTTTACTCTACAGGAAAATGAAGTAAATTTTAGTTAGAAATGGAGATTCGCATAAAACAAACGACATCAGTCATGTATTTTACAACTCATCACAGTCCGATTTTATCACATAAATTATAAACTAAATAAAAAAAAATCAATAACTAGCCATATTAAACTTTTTTTATTATTAATATGAATATTCAGATTAACTTGCGTGTACTTCGATTAATCCTACAAATCCTAAAATTAACGATTATGTAAATCTCTAGTAGTTATCATATTAGCAATCACAAAGACTCAAATTTGAGGATAACAGGTGAAACAAATTTTTAATCCCAAACTTTTATTATTAGATTTTTTTTTATTTATATTGCATATGGTTCCACCTTGACATTATATAATAAAACTCTTATTTTTTTTTTTATCTCATCATGCATAAACAACAAATAAGAGAAACACTATTTTTTTATATAAAAAATATGCAATAGGTAATTCAAACAAGTTTTATGTTTTTTATTTTAAATAAAAAACAGAAAACCCAGAAACCATAGTGATACCAATGAATACCTTTATCTTTTCAATTCTTTTTTAATTGAAAAAAAAATCTTCTAAGCAAGATGAAAGAGTTAAGAAAAAGAAAGCATGGGATACAAGCGATTATGGTGAATTATTATGAAATAGTGAATCTTCAATCATTGTTATTACGGGAATGGAAACAAATAAGATTGGATGTTTTGATGACTCATCATCATAGGTTACACCAACATTACGGTGATTTTTGAAATTATAATAATAATTGTTTTTTAAAATATATTTAAATAATATATATTTTTTACTTTTAAAAAATTATTTTTAATATCAATATATTAAAATAATAAAAGAGTTATTTTAAAATAAAATAATTCTAAATTTTCAAAAAGCACGGCGCTACCTACACTTTCCTCTTCTCTTCAAAATAAAGACAACGATTTTATCTATTTATTTATTAAAAACCCACGCATAAAAAAATAATAAAAAAACACAGAAATAGAAAGTTAGTAAAGCAACAGAGAGAGTTCCCGAGATAGGTATATTTTTGTTGAAACCTCCACTTTACCAAACTCTCCATTACATTCATCGACTCCCTGCCTTTCAAACCTCCGGTCACTCCCCGGAAACATCTCCGATCAGGTATTTATCTTCTTTCGCCCCCCCAATCTAACTTCCTGTACGCCCAATTAAACTGGATGGGTACTGAATTTGGAATCTTTTGTGCTTTACTTTTAGGGTTTTGATAGAACTTTCAAGATTCGATGACAATGAACTGGATGTGTTTTGTTTTTTCTTATTTTAGGTTGACGGGTATTATGTTAGCTGGGTGCATTCTGAGGGTGCCTTCTGATCTTTATAGGTAAGCAAGCAGCTCAAAGTGGTTTATGATTCGGATGAACTTTTTCTTATTCATTTTCTAAATAAGCTATCAAGTGAGAAGGAATATAATTCTACGGCACAGAAACTTGAACTTATATGAATGTTTTTGAAGAGTTTTAGTTTTGATTTTGTTTTGGCTACAGAAAGAGTGAAACTGCTAGATTATGACCTTATCATACTAGTTATTTGTGTATTTTTCTTTTTTGGTTTCTTCTACATCTTCTCGAAGCTTGATCTATGGATGATTCAACTGCTGTTCCATGCTGTGACTTGCCTTTTTCCGAATCAAGTTGATCACTGTATCATATGCGCATGGTTGACGTGCTGATAAGTGGTTTCACTGAGTATAATCTGGGAGTACATGTCATGTCTGGAGTCTTAGACACGTCTTTGCAGCAAGCGCATGATGTACATAAGAGTTTGAATTTGTCTTTTCTATGCATGTTTCTACTGAGATTTCACATCAGTTAAGTGAGTTATCAGAAGCTCACATATATGTAAAGTTTGAATCTTCACTTCACTCCAAGTTTCTACCTAGGATCGACTTTAGTCAAGTGAGTTATTTCATTCTAGGGCTTGATGACAAAAAGCGATCAAATCTGGGGTTTTGGAAAAAGAAGTAAGTTTGAGGAAATTATGTAAAATAGGTCTGTTTTCAAGGTGGACTCACTTTGAGAATTTCTCTTCAGATGCTATAATGTGGTAGTCAACAGCATATCTTTTATGATAAAGGACCTTTTGGATTGATGCTTGGTAGTCTTTTCTTCTTATTTTACTCACTTCTCTCTTTTTGTCAGCCTTACCTTTGCTTCCAAACTCAGAGAGCTAAAATTTGTTTTTTTGCAAACTAGCCCAAAAAATTCTTATAGTTTCAGCTGGTTGTGCCAAAATAAGGTCCTGCAATCAGATTGAGTGTTTAGTAACTGAGCTGGTGCTAGATCTTTCATACATCATTAAGCCTTGTTGTGATCCAGGTCAATCCCTGACTTGTGTAGTTCTCATTATTCTCTAACCATATTAAGTTTTTAGCTGGAGTACTGTCTCTGGGCTCCTGACTTTATGGGCTCACCTGTCGAGCATAGAATGATTTCCCTCCAATCATTTTGGTGATTGAGAGGCCATTAGGTTCTTGTCCAAGTGCTAAAGGGGATGATTTGTCTCCAATCAATCAGGGCTTTGGCCAGAATGAGTTTTTGGTACAAATCCTGCCAGTGCAATTTTTTACTAAAAAAAGAAGTGATTGATTGTGGTATTCTGGCATTGTGACTCTCTTGCCTTGTTGGGATCATGTTGATATATGCCTTATGACATCTTTGGTTTGGTTTCTTCAGTCCTTTGTTACTAGTTGCTTTTATGGACACCCCCCCCCCCTAAAATTTTCATTAATAATGTTTTATCACCTTGTAAGTGTGGAGTATAGTAAGCAACAGGAAGCAGTATTTTCTATTTTCGAATCTATTCATCAAACATTTTTATCATTTTTCATAAGCTCTCTGGAGCGAAATGATCACTGTTCACAAGATTTCTCTTGCATTATGTGCTAACACAACATTCTTCATCCCGGTTGCTCAATGGTGCATGAGCCAGAATTGAGATGAGTTTAGAAATGCGATCAATATCTGAAATATTGCTTTGTAATGTGGACGTAGTTTAGGCTTATTTTGGATTTAGCATGTGTGAAATATTACTGGGAATTGCTTGAGTTGTGGCTTCTTGCATTGCTGATAGTCTTGGATATCATTAATATTTTTGTGAGATTTTGCAGGTTGTGCCACACTGTTGTATTTTCAGAAGGAATCCAACTAGATTGCCCATCCTTTGAAAGTAGATATGCTACCCACTGGGTTGAAAGATAATCAACCCCGCGAGAGCAACAGTCAAAAGGTCCACCCTCAACCCATGGAAGATTCTGCAAATCAAAATCCAGAAGCTTTGGAAGCCTTGATATCCAAAATATTTACCAACATCTCCTCTCTGAAGTCAGCTTACATCCAGCTCCAATCTGCTCATACTCCCTACGATCCTGATAAGATACAAGCTGCTGACAAAGATGTAATTTCCGAGCTGAAAAATCTATCCGAGCTCAAGCATTTCTACAGGGAAAACAACCCCAAGCCAATATGTGTTTCTCCTCAGGACTCTCGGTTAGCTGCAGAGATCCAAGAACAGCAGAGCCTGCTCAAAACATATGAGGTTATGGTGAAGAAATTCCAATCTGAAATTCAGAATAAAGATTCTGAGATTCTTCAGTTGCAGCAGATGATTGAGGAGGCAAACCAGAAAAGAGCAAAACTGGAAAAGAATCTTAAACTCAGGGGCTTGTCAACCAAAGAATCAGAGGGTTCTGGAGATGAAAGTGGTTTTTATTCTGTGGATCTAACCCCGGATCTCTTCATATCTGTGGTAGAAACAGCTTTCAAAGCCATTCATGATTTTTCTAAACCATTGATCAACATGATGAAAGCAGCTGGGTGGGATCTTGATGCTGCAGCTAACTCCATTGAATCCAACGTTGTTTATGCAAAGAGAGCCCACAAAAAGTACGCATTTGAGTCTCATATATGTCAAAGAATGTTTAGTGGGTTTCAGCACGAGAACTTCTCAATTAAAGTAGACAGTGGGGCAGTTTCAAAGGAGACTTTCTTCCACCAATTTCTTTCTATGAGGGAAATGGATCCTTTGGACATGCTAGGTCAGAACCCAGATTCTGCTTTTGGGAAATTTTGCAGGAGCAAATACCTGGTGGTGGTTCACCCAAAGATGGAGGCTTCATTCTTTGGAAATTTAGATCAGCGAAATTATATAAATGGGGGAGGGCATCCAAGAACGCCCTTCTACCAGGTGTTCTTGAAACTGGCCAAGTCGATCTGGCTTTTGCACAGGCTGGCTTATTCCTTTGATCCAAATGTTAAGGTCTTCCAGGTTAAGAGAGGAAATGAGTTCTCGGAGGTTTATATGGAAAGTGTTGTAAAAAACCTGATATTAGATGAAAATGATCCAAAACCTAGGGTTGGTCTAATGGTTATGCCTGGGTTTTGGATAGGAGGCAGTGTGATTCAGAGCCGTGTTTATCTCTCAGGTGTGAAGGTTGCCGAATGATTACCAAACCTGAACAAATATTTGCTGTGTTGTTTATGTGGTGTGTTTGGATTCAATTTGTGTTTCCTTTATAATGTTGTAATTTATGTAATTGTCTTTCTCGTTGAATGAGATGAGAAGAGATGAGCTTTCATATCTTCTCTGCCCCACTCTGTGTCTCTGCTTCATGATCTTGTCTGGTTTTGTATGTTCCAGATAGTAAATCGGTAAATTGTTACGAGAAAATCAGTGCCATTTGCTTCTGTGAAGGTGCATCTCGCTTGGAATTGCGGTATAATCTCTGGGAGGATATAGATGCTTGGATTGAATAATATGCAAGACAAATCATGTTACTGGAGAACAATGCAAGATATGCTCAAGGATCCACAGGATCATAAAAAAAGTAGATTTGATAGAGATTGTGGCTGATCTTTGCTGAAAGATTACTCAGGTTCAGAAGCACATGATTTGCGAGGTGTCACATTGGGAGACGGCTTGTCTCTGCTGCCTAACCGTGATTATTATAAAATTTAATTATTTTTTATGTTAAATAATTCAAAAATAATTTTTTTTAAAATAAAATTTATTTTAATATATCGTAAAAAATATTTTGAAAGATTTTTTTTTAAAAAAAACTTTATTTCTTAAAGATAATTTTGACCAGACTGTTTATCAGAAATTAACAGCTATTGCCATGTTTATAGACAGGTCGCCACGGGCATCGCTGAACCCTCTCCAGTGCAACCGATCCAACGGCAGGAAACAAACAAGGAATCGGCAGTTCGCCACTACTGTATAATGGATCCAACTTTCTGAGTCATTAAGAAACATGAAGAACCTAAAATGTTGACCATCAAAATGCACGCGCGTGCCCCTTCCCGAGAAACCCTGCCAGTGTTTTATGGTAAAATGAAGGTTCGGATAACCATCATCTTCGTGCCAAGGTTTGTTTTTCATTACTGCAGATCCGAGATACTCTCGATAATGCAGGTTTAGGGCTAATCATTTGACTAACCCGGATAGGCATAATCCTATTTTCTATTCAGGCTTCTTTCAAGGACTAATAATTGAGTATTATTTGTGATTAATACGAGTAAAGTGCAAGATAGATCCAAGTTTATGAAGTTATAACCTGTGACAGCCTCTTTATATATACAGCCTTACCCCACTCCTCTGCTCTCAACGGAAAGTTCATTTCTGTGGTTGACACATTTCCTTTCCTTCAATTCTACTAGCTTCAACAAGAATGAATCGTCTCGGCCTTTCCATACCGCTTCTGCTGCTATCCATACTTTGCATTTCAGGCACGGTGGAACCGGCAAGGTTTGCCAGGCATTCCCGGCCTCGGGCCTATATCGAGACTGCGTGCACGAAGACCCTTTATCCATCACTATGCACCCAATACCTATCAGTCTTTGCAAACTCAACAATACAAACCCCTCAACAACTAGCCCAAGCTGCCTTATCCGTGAGCCTATACAAGGCCCTCCAAACAAGAAGATTCATGTTGAAAGTGGTCAAGGAGCTCAAGGCAATGAAATCTACGGATTACCAGGCTGTGAAGGACTGCTTGGATCAAATTGGTGATAGCGTGGATCAACTTAGCCAATCAGTTAGAGAGCTCCATCGCCTGGAACATCCAGGTGCTGCGGGTGGCGGTGACGTCTTCTGGCATGTAAGTAATTTCGAGACTTGGGTAAGCTCTGCCATGACTGATGCCAGTACTTGTGTGGATGAGTTACCGGGGAAGGATATGAACAAGTTAAAGGCTGTAATCAAGGCCAAGGTTTTGAATGTGGCACAGACTGCTAGCAATGCATTAGCCTTGTTTCACCGGTACGCTTCAAAGCACAAGCCATAAGGATACATGTAAACCTTGCTTGTCTTTCTGAATCAAACTTTGCAGTTCAAGATTTCTTACTGTGTGGTTTTGAGGTTCTGTCAGTTTCCTGTATAATTGTATACAAAGTGAACAAAGAACCTTCAAGAACCAGTAATAACTGAACAGTAATCTCATCCTTTTGCGTAAGATGTTGACATTATCATTTGTTTTTCCGTTTCGTGTAAGAAAGTTTTTGCCTGCATCCTACACGGTTTAAAATAGCGAGTCTTGCTTAAATCTACTTTCTTTCTTTAAAGACATTAGAGTTGAGAGAGCGGGTTTTCTAAGCCTTAAACCTCACTAGTCCTCCATTATGAGCCCCCTGATCCCTCTAAAAGATGTGTCTAACCTCCGCTTCTTATTAATTATTATTATTATTAACAGAATAAATGAGAGGGGAATTAACTATTGCTCTGCTCATGCTGTTTTTTTTTTTAATCGCCTAATGGTTTCGTTTATTCCCCTATTATTCAGGTTATGAATTTATTAAATTAATTTATATCGGTCAATTATTATATGATTTTTTTTTTTACCAGAAAACATATTATCAACACTTTTATATATATATATATATATATATATATATCGAAAAAAATTATAAAGTTCAATTCTCAATCAACTAAATGTTGAAGGGTTAAATTAAAAAAATTAATTAAAAAATATATATATATATATTATTTTTAATTAATTTTTTTTAATATATATATTTTATTTTTTAATTAAATATTTGTTTTTAATTTCACCCTTCAACACTTAGTTGATTGAAAATTGAATTTTATAATTTTTTTTTCGATTTATTTTCTATAAAGTTATCATGTTCTCTTGACTTGGGTATGATTAGTTAACTCGGGTTGATTTGAGTTATTTTTTTATATTTTTATTATTTTATTTTTCAATACTGGGTTGATTGATAATTAAATTTTTTTTTTAATTTGTTTTCTATAGAGTTATCATGGTCTTATAACTAAAGTCGTGGGTTAGGCCGGTTGACTCGTGTTTTCTTTATCCTGTTTTAGTTATTTTTTTCAATTTCATCTTTTAATATTGAGTTGATTGATAATCGAGTTTTATATTTTATTTTGATTTGTGTATTATGAGGTTATTCGATCGCATGCTAGAATAAAAGAGACATGTGCATTCAGTTTAGTTATTCAAGCCATTTGACTTGGCTTAATTTTTAGTTGAATTTTGTTTTTAATTTTCATTCTTCAACATTAGGTTAAATGAGAATTGTGTTTAAGAATTTTATTTTATTTGTTTTTTATAAGGTTATTAGGGTTTTGTGACCTGAGTAATGAATTTGGCAAATTAACTAGAATTTATCTAATCTATTGTCGTTTTAATATTTAAAAAAGTTATTGTCTTGATTTTTTTTAATTAAATTATATTTTTATTAATCATTTAATTTTTTTTTTAGATTTGTCAAGTTAATTAGATCAATCGTGATATAGTTTTTAATTTTTTTATGCTAAAAAACCTATCAACAACATATATATATATATATATATATATATATATATATATGCAGCACAGTACATAATGCATGTAAGGAAATACTATATCTACTTAGACTAGAAATAGGTAACATGGGATTTAGTAGCTTTTGAACATCCAACCTGCACTTTTTATGAATATCATATGCATTTAGTCATCTGAGTAAACTATATTAAGTATCTTGTTTAGATTGCTTGCTTTCAAATGGTACGCTTTTAATGTCTTAAAATGATAGTTTTTAAAGCTCAGTTTTAGTTGAAAAAAAAAAAAAAAACAAAAAACAAAAAACAAAAAAGAAGCAAAACTTGAGGCTATAACGTGGAGATCATAAAGCAAGCTAGGCATCGCGTAAACATTTTACAAGTTCACCCAAAGGCCCGGTTTGTATATAATGCTTTTCGTTGGACTAGAACGCATCCACTACTCAAATGGTTGAAAAAACTAGTTTGGTCGATAATTGATGAAATATATAAATTATATATGATGCTGCATCAAAACAACAAATCCGTTGTAGTCTAGTTGGTTAGGATACTCGGCTCTCACCCGAGCGACCCGGGTTCAAGTCCCGGCAACGGAAACGTTTTTTAAATTCGATCTCGAGCTTCAGTGGGGTCCATTTAGAAAAGGAGTGCTAAATAAATCCAGGCGGGAATTCAATTTCAATCCCAGGACCAAGCAAGCAAGCGAGCATTCCTTTCTTACCCCCCACTCTTCAATTTTTTCTAATGCTTGCCCCAACGGAAGATGAACACGACTCGTAAGAGAGATTTCTCCGAAAACACTTCTTACAAGAATGGAAACTCGTCAAATCTCTCCTTGACGACATCGTTTCTAATCAACAACTCTCCGATCTCTCCTCCGTCCACAAGACCCGCTTCATTGTACTCCTCTTTGATTCTGTATTTATTTGAACTTGAAAACAAGAGAACTTTTTATCTATTTTTTAAAAATAAAATTCATCATAATTTTCTTTATCTATTATATTACCCATATAATAAAATGGTGTTACAATTCCAATTATCATTCCAAGATTATAATGAGCCATTTTCAGGCTATGTATGGTTGCTCTTCACCAAAATCCAAACACAGAAAAATGGCATTATAGTAGTAGTAATGTGACAACGATGCAAAGGAGAGTTAGTTTTGAATGAAGTAATCTTTCTGTAATCTGCAGAATTCTCCTTCTCCTTCTCCTTCTTCTTCTTTCATTTCTTCTAACTCTCAATCCCATTCTATACACTTAAGCTCTTCGTGAAGATTAGTTCTTAACAAAACCTTCATAACCAGAACCTCCTGCTATCTCTAGACTTCTAGATACCTCTAGAACCGTCGCAAGTGATCGAGTCTACAATTCCTCAGCTGATGCTCTTTGCGTGATGGCGACATCGGTTGTATGGGCAAAGGCTACTGCGAAGAAGGCGATGGAGCATATCCTGGTGGTCTCAACGAAGAAGCAGAGTTCGTCGAGGGGCAGAGACGACGGCAATAAATCAAGAGTGGGGAGAGCTTATCGGCTTTAATTTTTATTAAGATTGAATTTACCTTTTTTTGTAACAACAGATTATCTTCGTAGAGAAAATCTTCAATTTCGTAGAGCTATTATCCAAGAAGTTCCTGTATTGGGTGTTTTCACTGAATTGATATGACATTAACAATATAGAACTCTGCAATGAACTCATGCTTTCACCATTATAAAAATACCATTTATTTTACAGGACACTTTTGATGCTAATTGAAACAACTATTATGGTGAACACCACATTACTAGGACGAAAAGAGAGGCTTTTAGACTCCCAACTTATAGGACACGCCTGTCTGAGAAATCCATGAGCTCCCCTTTATGAACTTATTAACGGTAAAAGGGCTAGCCTCCTTCCAACTTTTAAACACGTGAAAGCCAGGCCATTTTGCCCTGTGTTCTGTAGATGCACCACAGCCTATGTTGTTATACTCTGCATAAAACAATGTATTAAGATGAACACTGCCTTCCCATGGCAACCACCCTGCTGGATCAATAAATCCATCAATGTCCGTCTCAAAAATCACTGTCCGGGAATACTTTCTCCATGGCCTGCCTAGGAAAGTAGGGATGTTTTTGACGCCAATAAAATCCGGGGCCGGCCTAATTCGCGATCCTTGAATAGAAATCCCTGTGTTTTCATCAGGGCTTCTTCTTCCCTGTGCAACTATCACGTTCTTTTGGTTTTCATTTGGTTTTCTTACGAAGATGTCGCAGTTTTGCAAAACCACCGCAGCATTGCCAAATATGAAATCGATAGTGCCATATATATGGCAGTCGCGATAAAATTGCCTTTTGGATCGTACATAGAGTGTGTTTTGGTAACCCTTGAAGCTGCAACGATAAACAACCGACTGCTCTGAACTCACCATTAGTGCCACTGCTTGCCGTCCGTCGGGGCCTGCTGTGTTTTCAAATGTCATGTCTCTAGCCCAAAACCCATCTGCATGTACACCTGCACAAAATAGGAGATCAATTAGTAATTCAAATCTTAAAATTTTGATATCTATATTATTGTTGAAACAGGGCTCGATCTTAGCTCTCAGCTCTTGAAAAGACAAAAAACAACAACAAATTGTACAATCTGAAATGTATGCTCCACTTTCAATGATCTTACCGAATGTAGCTGTCTCGTGCGTTGCATATCCATCGCGTTTAGCATTTCTGTTGCCTGTGACAATGGTTCTATCAATGCCATCGCCCACAAACATCAATTTTTCCATGTTTTTCTTAATTACCACTTTCTCATTGTACACCCCTGCTTTAACGTAGACTATCACCCTTTGGTTTCTCCGGTCACCACCCGTTTTGTCAAGTGCAGCAAGGGCATCATTGATTGTTTTGTGTGTACCGGAGCCATCCTGCGCCACCACGTAATCCGCCTTCGAATTTGCTGGATTCCATGATGTCAGAAGTTTCCCGTTAGGTTTTCCTGAGATGCAAAATCAGAAAAGAAATTTAATCCCCAGCAAACTTTTTGGAACTCGGAGAATTTTGGCGTCTTTTGAAATTGCTTCTGGCATAGAGTATAACGATAAAATAAATGAGGTATTTGTTAATTTAGAACCTTAATTATCATTAAAAAGGAAAAAAAAAGTTTTGTGAACGGGGCCATATACAAGTGAAATAGCCATATTAAGATATACTTACTCCTTTTCAGCCCTTTACCGGACTTCACATTCAAAGCTAGAGCTTCACTAGCTTGATCAGTTTGGGTTCGGAAGTTTTCTAATTTCTCCGATTCTTGATGGCAAAAGGTGGTGGTGGCTGCTAGGGCCAGGAGGAGGAAAATGGTGGCAGTACCAGCACTTGACATTTTTGTTTAATTTGAAGATCGATCTATATATGTGATACATATATATATACAGCCAGGGGAAGAAGCAATTTTTATCGTAACATGTTAATATTAATTATGATATTTATTTAGCGTAATTACAAATAATAAAAGCAGAAGAGAGGTAAAGAGGTTCCTAAAAGTTTTGCTAAACTAAATGTAGTAATTAAGATCTTAAACAAACGGAAGAGCTAAATTGAAAGATACAGACATCCATATGTTAACAAGCGATGAATTTCCTGATAAATCTTGAAGTTATTGCTCTCTCTCATGAACTATGACTTTTAGTGTAAAAATCATCAAGAAACTCTTCACAGATTTTTCTTAGAAAGTCTAACTCATCATAATGAGTTCTGAAGGAAAACAAATAAGTGATTTTGTTTTTGATAGGCAAATACATTAAAGCACGAAGAAGGAAAAACTAACCCAAAAGGGTCAGAGAAAAGCTGATACAACATAAACAAAATTGTCATGCAAGGGCACAAACATAACCCCACAGCAGAAATTAGCAATAAGTAGACGGAGATGTTCCAGAGTCTCTTCTGACAGAAGATGAACTGGACAAACTGCATCCACAACACCAACAATGCCCCTTCTAGCTAAAACCCCTTTGGCGTTGATTCTGTTGAGAATTTCTAACCAGAGACTAAGTCTAGCCTTAACCTTGTCCTAAAATGGAACTCCTATTTATTAAACAACAAAGCTTTATTTTATCCAAAATGGAACATATCCCAAGACCACCCTGACATTTTGAAAGTACCACCGAAGCCCATTTGACACTACACATTTCTCTACCCTCCTCCTTCCCAGACCACAAAAGGAATCGAATCTGTCTTTCAATTTTAGCTAAAATCGTCAAAGGAATAGGGAATAAAGACAGATAATATATGAGCAGGTTGTTTAAAACATATTTAAAGAGACACCCTCCCACCAATTTACAAGTGTCTTCCTTTCCAAGCATAAGGTCCTGAGATGATTCTACTGATTACAGGTTTTCACATGGAATATTGAAAAGAAAAGGTGATAGAGAATCACCCTGTCTCCAACCTTTTCCCATCTTGAATTCCTCAGAAGGAGAGCCATTCACTAGTACTGAGAGCTCAACCGTCGAGACATATGGGTTAATCCAGCCCCTTCATCTAGAACCAAAACCTATACAAGCCATAAATTCATCCAGGTATTCCCAAATTACAGAATCAAAAGCCTTATGAAAGTCAGTTTTGAAGAGGTAGCTCTTTAACCTTTATTTTATTTAAATAACTTGTAACTTCATTAGCAATGAGCGCACTATCCAGTATCTGTCCTCCCCTGATACAAGCATTCTAATTTGACCTAGCAACTTTAGGAATAAGAGTGATGAAGGAGTTGTTTATGCCTTTTGGTAACAGGCCTGATGTGTAGAAATCAGCACCATGCTGTAAATGTCATTACCGATTGTATACCATGCTTTCATAATAAAAAAAAAGAAAGAAAAAGAAACTGATTCCATCAGGTGCAGGTGCAGGTGCAGGTGCTTTATCGCCATCACATTCCCAGATAGCATCTTTAACTTCCTCAAAAGAGAAAGGGATCTCAAGAGCAGCAACATATTGTGGTGAAAGCTTCTTGAACGACAGATTTGAGCATGATGATCTGATCCTTTTTTTCATGAGAACAAAGACTTTTGTAGAGCATTGCCACTTCCTCCTTCATCGATCTCCAATGGCTTTGAGACAGTTCTTCCATTAATAGATAAAGAAAGAATAACATTCTTCTCCCTTCTCATAGCTGCAGATAAATGAAAAGATTTTGTGTTTCTTTCCACGAGTTCGCACCATTGAACTCTACATAAGACGAGTTGACACAAAAAATTAGAATGATTCCATATGCACAGAACTCCTCCAGATAAACCCAGCGAAGGAACAACATACCAAGACCTATATTCTCGTCCCCAAACAGCATGAACAATTTTCTCATCCACGATTTCTAATTTAGTCTCCAAAACACAAATAAAGTCGATATTATTCTTTCTAATTACATTTCTCAAAACTCTCCTCTTGTCCTTGCCACCCAGACCACATGCATTCCAAGCTAGCATACTACCCATAAGAAAGAGAATAAAACACCCAAACTTGGACAGCTCTTAGTGTTCACCAACACTTCTTCTCCCATTCCACCCTTGGGATTTCCATTGAAAAGATCTTGAATTCAATTATTGGAAGAAGATAGAATGAGATTTAAGATAGAATTATCCTCATTAATTGTGTATTTATGTGAGTCCAAATTAAGTTCATTGGATCTCACCGTAGAAAAAAAAAATCTCTGATAAAACCATTTAAGTTTAATAATCTGTTAACTTCGTTAGACGCATCAAAATATTTAATTTCTCTTACTGTTACATTTTTATGGGTCTCCATATTAATAAATTATTGTCTTAACAAATTCTAGATATAATCTCTTCTCAAATTAAATTTTATTCCTTGTTGTGATATGCAGTAAAATAAATTATTAAGATAATGTTTGATTAATATTCTAAGACAAAAAAGATAAAGATAATAAAGATAAATAAGATAAGATAATAAAAAATAACAAAAATTATTCTTAATATGTATTATTGTCAAAATTATTTTATATATATATATTATTTTAGTTTATATTGAGTGTTGAAATTAATAATATTACAATAGCCCTAGTTATAAAATTAGGACTGACTTGACGGGTTAACTCAGGGCCTAGACTAGTCCAAATTAAAAAAAATTAAAAAATAATTAAATCGACCTGACCTAATCAAAAACCCAAGTTAACCTAAAATAAAAAATGAATAAAAAACTCATTAACTTTTGAAAAAAAAAAAAACAATAGTCAAAACAAGATTACTTTGATTATTTTTAATTTTTTTTGGGTTTATTAAACTAATTCTCTTTACTCATAACTTAAATCTTATCTCGATTTAACTCTCGAGTTAGATTTTAAAACTTTAATGAAAAATATTTTTATCTATATATATTAACTCATGTTATTTTTGTTTTTGGTGCGCCAATATGATTTGCGCGACTTTGTTTAGAAGTGATACATCCAATCCTTCCAAATGTGCCCTCAAAGTGGGTTCTGGTAATTAAAAAAAAAGAAACGAGATGCTATTTTCTCAGAGTGGTCCCACTAATAAAAAAGGAAAGAAAAACTTGAATGGGCTGTCAACCTGCAGATAAATATTGCGAGTAAATCATTTGTTTATTGTGAGCACATAATCGACCAGCTTTTATATATATATATATATATAATAAAATAATTTTCTTTAATCAAATTCTAAATAAAACCTCTTCCAAATTAAATCTTTATTACGTGTGTTCGAGGGCTGAGCCAGAAAATAAAATTAAAAGGTCTAAAATAGTAAAATTATTTTAAATGCCGAAACTTTCATTTTTATCTACTTGCTACTCGAATCAAATTTTAGTAAATGAAAATTATCTGGGCAAATCTCAAATTACTTCCCCAAATATCTACCACTTCTCGTAACTATGAATTTGTTTCAATTGGATTCCAAAGGTATTAGACATTTCTCATCTAAATCACATACATTATTCAATATAATGATGCTGTTTAAAGGGTATATATATATATAACAAAAAAACCCAACTAAAAAGCACATAATACTCGCAAAAACATCCTTCTTTTTATTTTCCAAAAATAAGGTGAAGGATGTTATTTCCAATTCTTCGAATCAGAAAGCAACAATAAAAATGCCCCCAATCTATATGAACTCAAAGTAATACATGGTCTAGGATTGTCAATGTTTGTTATAAAAATAAGAATATTGTTTAGAAATAAGTTTGTGTCGTGGTTGGTAATGGTCATGACCCTAGCTTTTGGAATGATGTGTGGTTGGGGAATACTTGTCTTGCTGTCCAATTGATTTAGAAACCAAATTATAATGGTGTTTATTTAGTCAATTCTATGTTTGGCTTTTTATCATCTCCTAATTCACGTAATTCTTTTAATGATTCTTTTAATGATGTATGAAAAGGATTGGTTCCCCCAAAGTTTGAAGTTTTTTGTTGGACAACTATTATTGGTAAAATCAATATTAGAGAAGTCATGTTTAGGCAGGATATTCTCAAAGTCCACTATGTTTAGTGTATAAGGAATCATTGGATTACTTATTCATTGTCATAATAACTTAAGCATCTGGTCTAATTAAATTCTTTGATTGATGGGGTATATCTTGGTATTGCCCAAGAAATATATTAGACTTACTTCATCAATAGAAATCTCTTGTCTAAGAAAAATTTCAAAATAAAGTTTGGTTTATGTTGTTCTCTGCAATCCTATGATCCTTTTAGCTTATTTGACATGAATTACTCTTCAATCGCAAGTAACTTGACTATGATGCCATCTTTCTTCTAATTCTAACAAGACCGTGTGTGAGGATCAATATTTTATTCTCTAATTTTTCTTTTGGTTCTATTGAATTGTTAATTTCTCATGGTTGTTAGATTTGATGGATAATAACAAGAGTGTTAGAGCTCTGATTTCATGGTCTCCCCCTGAATGTTATACATTAAAATGAAATGTTATGGTTCTTCCATTGGCAAACCTAGACTTGCTGGTATTAGAAGGGTTCTTCGCAATCATAAAAGCTTAGTATTGAGCTTTTTCTCTGCCCTTCTTGGAATTAAAGATTCAAAGGATGCCGAGTTGCTAGTTGTGATTAAAGATCTCCATCAAGTAGTTCATCTTTGAATTCAAGTCAACTATTTTGGTTAACTGAATGAATAATAAGCCATCTAATAGTCCATGAAGATTTCATGAGCTTTTTATCCTTACATCTATATTTTTTTTTTCACATTTAGGCTCTATGTCTTTCTCTCATGTTTATGGTTAATTGATGGTTTTGGACATAAATGAACTTGTTTCTTGAGCAATTATACCTTTAGTGCTGGAGGAAGCTCTTCAGTATGAAATTCTAACTTGTAAAAGTGGTTAAGGAAATAATTCGCAACGAATTAAAGGGTTAAGGCTAGCAATTCAATATGAATTTGATGACAAACTAATTGAAGTATGATCCATGGTTTAGTTCTGTGGCGCTGTCGAGTTTTGAATGATGATGCTGTTTCTGTCTATGGATAAGGATGATGATCGGGAAGTCAAAGTCCATGTTTAAGTCGTTGACACTGTTTTTTCATCATGGAGATTATGATGTTGCCACGTAATCATGCAATGCACACGTACGCACGATATTTCCCCCTTAAAACGACAACCTTAGCTCATCAAGAGAGTTCAGTTCTGCTTGTATTTGTATCGCTGGCTGCATCGTCCAGTCGTTATGGAGAGAAAAGCATGTAATTTTTTTTAAAAAAGACGCGAGAATATATATATAATTGCAAGGAAAGTGACTCTCGTGTTCGCACAAAGAGCTAAGCTCACAGTCCTTGATTTTTTTAATAAAATGATTTAGTTAAGCATATTATTGAAATATTTAAACATCCCCTTAAGGATGATGATGAAACTCACACCACATTTATTCCTTTTTAAACCAAGGATGATCACTACAAATCATTGAGAAATCAGCTTAATTATTAGTTTTGACAGAAGATTTCAAACCAAAATAGAATATTTGCAAATTGCACATAAAAAATTTCTTATTTTATAATGGGAACAACCACCAAAACTATCGAGCGTCGGATGATAGTTATTATATCTCCACCTTCAAGACTTTCGTTATTGGAAGAGTCCTCTTTCACGTTAAAAAAAAGAAGAAGATGATAAATATATCTTTCTAGCGGCCTGGTTTCAAAGTTTTATAAAAGAAAATAAAAATGAAGGATAATATTTACAGAATATAGAATATACTAAAATAATTGGGTGTTTTTGTTGTGCATCCATTGATCACCCGTTTCTGATCAATTATATCATTATGCTTCCAAATAAAAAACGTACATAACTAGTTTTTAATTAAATGATCATAAATTTATTATTAATATACTTAATGTATCATAATCTTGTTTTATTATTACATAAATTTAAAAACTTTATAATTACACTGTGGGCTCTCAAGAAACCACAAAAGATCCTTTTTTATTTTTCTTCTTACAACATAATTACAATAATTAAATGCTGAGAGCACTGTTACACGTTGCAACTTGCAGCTTCGGCCCCCTTACCCATGGTTTAAAGCAGCTAGCAAGACTATTCTAACAAGCCACCGTTTTGATTTGTTTACCCAAATTAATGCATAAATAATATATATAGTTAATTAATCTAAAAAAGGATGGGCAGAATCGTTGACTAGTAATGGACAGTATGAGGCATCTCAAATGGTAACTGCATCTCCGGCCTATCTCCTTATCTCCATCCGCGTAGGAGAACACCGAATTCACGAGCTGGTGTTCTTCTCTTTTCCACTCTCTCTGTGTGAAATTAATCACTGGATCTCATAAGGAGCTCATGAAAACCCAAATATATGCGTTAAATATTAACTCGAAAGAAATGTATGAATTTGATGTGTTTGGGAGTTGGGACCGAACATCTGATCACTTCTTACAAGAATACGAGGAGGACGAGATACCAACCAAGACCAGCCAAGTTCATTTCCTTAAGTGAGCCGTCCTTGTGCATGGATATCTCTTTCTTTATTTATTCTTCAAAATTATTACCAAACATCAGCGGAAGATTTACACTGGTTTATACTTTACTTCGTTTGAATAATGAGTACTGCATGCAAAAGAAATTTTCAATAACGCGTTTTTTGTCTAGTCAAACACAAACTAAAAATTCATAGGAGGGACAGGGACTTATTCCTCGTCGAAATTAATTAGATTCACCGGTACATGGATATTTTGTCAAGAAAGAAGGTTGTACAAGCATGTACCCATTGGTTATTACGCGACCAAGCCAACACCCAGCTTCTATATAAGGCAGTTAATTTAGAACACGAATCCACACAAACTCGTAAGCCCTAAACCTTCTATCAAATCCATTTCTTCAAAACCCGTTTCAAACTTGCCACCCAATAACTTCAATAAGCCATTTCTATGGCTGTTCGGATTGTGCTCACGTTTTTACTTGTGCCTTTTCTACTCTCCTCAACCATTTTGGGGTATAATTCCGATGAGGTAATGTCTTGGTGTAGCAAAACACCTAACCCACAACCATGTGAGTATTTTTTAAGCCATGACCATAGAAATACACCCATTACACATGAGTCCGATTTTCTCAAAATCTCTATGCAACTAGCCTTAGACCGTGCCATGCAAGGGAAAGTCAACACTTTTTCCCTAGGCTCGAAATGTAGAAATGGGCTTGAAAAGGCTGCATGGGAAGATTGCCTTGAGCTCTATGAAGACACCATTCTTTGGCTCAGCAAAACCACTAGCGGCCAGTGCACAGACTATGATGCACAAACATGGCTCAGCACGGCTCTAACCAACCTAGAAACGTGCCGAACCGGGTTCACTGAATTCGGGATGACTGACTTTATTTTGCCTTTGATGAGTAATAATGTGTCCAAGTTAATTAGCAACACTTTGGCTATTAACAAGGTACCATACAGTGAACCTAGTTACAAAGCAGGGTTTCCTTCCTGGGTCAGCCCTGGTGACCGGAAACTCTTGCAATCATCTTCACCAGCTTCTCAGGCAAACATTGTGGTGGCAACAGATGGGTCAGGGAACGTCAAGACCATTAAGGAGGCCATAGATGCGGCATCGAAAAGGTCAGGGTCAGGGAGGTATGTAATTTATGTGAAAGCAGGGATATACAATGAAAACGTTGAGGTGAGAAAAAATGCGAAGAATGTTATGTTTGTTGGTGACGGTATAGGGAAGACAATTGTCACCGGTAGCAAAAGCGCTGGAGGAGGTACTACAACTTTCAAGTCAGCTACTTTTGGTGAGTATCCCTAATCAATTAATTTGTTTAATAAATTAATTAATTAAGATTTTTAACCTTGCTGGGAATTAATGGATCCTGACATATATATATATATATATATAGCTGGAAAGCTTTGTTACATAGATATTGCTTTTAGCTAAGGTGACACGGAGGGGGAAAAAAAGAGTTTATTGGGGGCAAGTTTTGAACTTAGATGCATATATCCTTGTTAATTAAGTAGGAAAAAATTGTCTCTAGAACAAAGCTTTAGCAAATAATTATTGGGATTCTATACTTAGCGTTCTTAAGCTCAATCCTAGAAAAAAGAAAATAGAGGGAAATCAAGAATTATGATTATCCCTATTGTATAATATAACTCTTTTGGCTAAGAATAAAAAGAAAAAACCAAAATTGAGGAATATAAAATTTTAGGTTGAATATGTTTTTGAGTTTGTTTAGCTTGAAAAAAAATGTTAAATTGATATTTTTTTAATATATTTTCAGTTGTTGATATTAAAAAAAATCTTACCTCATCCTTACCTAACACACAATTTATATTCCTTTACTAACATTTAACACCTTGAAATACCTCGAAAAGTTATCAAATGTAGAAAATATGACCTTTAGTCTTGCGGATGTCATGTCGAAAGCGACAAAATGGATAACTTTTTGGAGGCTGTCTATCATACTAGGGACCATATACGGTATCTACATTGGTTTGGATGGTCCTTTTGATTCCAAGAGGACAATAGGCTCTGAGTTGCTTGAGAGGAAGAGACACAAATATTTTAAGCAAATATCAAATCCTAGAAGTCTAAGCTTGCTGGTTCCTCCACTTGGAAAGTCTTGTGCTTTTGATAGGGGCAAGCCTCAGGGCCAACAGAGATTGCTCATATAACAAACATTATCTTCTGCCATCAATCATCATATTTTAAGATTGTTTATTAATTTACAATATAGAGCTAAAGCTGGCTTCATCAGACTGATGCTGAAACTTCGATGCTATTCGATTTTTTTAATGATTTGGGAACTTTCTTTGGAAATCCCAGATAGAGATTGCCCAGAAAATTTGGTTCATGACATATTTTAATCACAGTGATTTAACTCCACTAATTATGAGTTAGTCAAGCACTTCATGTACGTGTCCTGAGTTAAGCTTTGCACAAATTGCATGTACGTCTACGTACCATCATGATAATTTTAAGAAAGTAGTGGTTTTGACTTGGGCATGATATTGATGATCTCCATGGTAGAATAAAATTAAAAAAGTTTATTTGCAGTTTCGCAACCATATTTTGCTCATCAAATATGCTAATTAGACCATTATAACTAACGATTTAGTCATCCTTTTATGTTTTCAATATTAATGAAAGTAATCTACGAAACATTCTAAGTATCGTTTTGGATATTCTCAGCCGTGGTCGGAGATAAATTTATTGCTCGGGACATGACATTTAGAAACACAGCTGGTGCCAAGAATCACCAGGCAGTTGCCTTGCGTTCGGGCTCCGATTTCTCAGTGTTCTACAAGTGCAGCTTTGAAGGATACCAGGACACTCTCTATGTCTATTCTCAGAGACAATTCTATAGAGAATGTGACATCTATGGTACCGTTGACTTCATATTTGGCAATGCTGCAGTTGTTTTCCAGAACTGTAACATCTATGCTCGAAGCCCTCCAAACAAGATAATTACCATTACTGCTCAAGGTAGAACTGACCCTAACCAAAACACAGGAATCTCGATTCACAACTGTAGGGTTACTGCTGCTTCCGATCTAAAGCCGGTCCAAGGCTCCGTTAAGACATACCTTGGTAGGCCGTGGAAACAGTACTCGAGGACTGTTTTTATGAAAACCTTCCTTGATAGCTTGATTAACCCAGCTGGTTGGTTGCCATGGAGTGGTAATTTTGCTCTCGACACTCTATATTATGGAGAATACATGAACACTGGCCCTGGATCATCTACTGCCAATAGAGTTAATTGGAAAGGCTACCGCGTCATCACTAGTTCAACCGTAGCATCACAATTCACCGTGGGCAGCTTCATTTCCGGGAATAATTGGTTGCCGGCCACCAACGTACCATTCACCGCCGGCCTTTAATTATTCTTTCGAATTATTATATATCTACAAGGGATCATTGTTATTTAGATATGTTGTTTCTGGGGTATACGTACTGATTTGAGTTTCTTCTGGCACAAAAGAAAATAAATTGCCAGTGTCTGGTTCATATTCAGCCTCTAGTTTTCATTCTTTGTGGAGATTTCAGTAAAGAAATAATTATGATTTTTCATTCATGTAATAATTGTAAATTTGTATTGCAGAGCTTTTGGATTTTATCCTGTTGTCTTCTCTTTTTTTTAATCTTTTTTAAGAGTAAGTTGCATTAAAAAAAGAAGAAGTAATCCACATGGTTCCATAAAAGAAAAGGCGAAATCCACATGGTGCAAGCGAAAGCGAATTTACAAGATGGAGAATATTTTTCACAACCAAAGCTTTTATTTTTTTTGTGGTGCAGACTGCAGAGTGCAGACACCGAAAGGAAATATTTTGACGGCAGAACATATATTTTTTACCTGAAGCCTAGCCCATGCTTCCCATCCTCTTGAGAGTATGGGCTTTCTTTATCTTAAGGCCCAAGTCAGATTTGCTATAGACGTTTATAGAAAGTGGGCCGTCAGAACGACCCAAATACGGATTGATTGAGTGTAAACTTAATAAAAAACAAATGAGATCCATATTGGGCCCATCGTGCAGAAACTGAAATTGTTATCGGTCATCCAAGATTTTTGTCAACATGGGATGGCGGCATGCGTGGAGTTGGCTTCTGACTCAGGAGGAAGGACACCCACAAAATGTTCGAGATCGTTATTCTTGATTCCATTGTTGAGGCCTCGTAGGCATTAAACAGATCTAGGTGTTAATGAACAGAGACTCAGAAAGTACTCTGTTCTGTTTTTCCATGCATGCTTCCAAAACCTCAAGATAAATTGTTTCAGAATTTGAAGAAATGCAAACTGAATAGTCAAAACAGGTCCATCTTAGTCAGTCTTACTCAAATGATTAATCTGTCAGAGTTAGAGAAGATCTTAATCTGGATCGGTTTCCACACATCAACATCTTCTAGAGCTGATCTAGAAATGTATGGCTTTGTAAATAAGCAAGTAGTCGAGGAATACTGGTGGGTTTTTATTGGACAGCATGAAGAGAAGGGAATTAGCAGCTAACACAGAAGGACTTGGCTACCAGAAGAAAACACCAACTTCTTTTGTGTCAAAAATTAGTCTATTTAAATAGAAAAAAAGTAGAAAACCAATCTCTCTCTCTCACAGATTTATTAAAACAAACAACAAGGACTTAGCCACCACATGATTATCCTTCAAGAATGTTTGTAAGATACCATATGTCATGTTCTTCTTAATCTGCATTAAAGATTCAATATCCAGTATCATTTATACTTCAAATGAAGATAAAAATGACATGAATTTGAAAGAAGAAGAAGAAGAAAATACCCTTTACACTTCTGCAAAAAGAGAGGAGAACGATTAGGATGGCTACACCTGCTAGTATTCCAACAACAATGGCTACCGTTTTCCCCTCATCATCCTCGTTGGAGGAATCTATACGAAACCAAAAGCAATAGAATTAGTCCTCTGCAAACGGCTTGACAGGAGACTAGATAAAGCTGCCACCACCTCATGACATTGTTCCTTTTAAAGGAATCTATTCTACCATGTGTATTAGATTCCTTTAAAAGGAATCTATTCTACCTCAGCAGTGTTGAGTTGGCCTAATCACTGAGAAATAATGGAACACAAACACTCTTTCTTCCTATCCATCAGACTGTTTAACCATGGATAGAGGAGAGGAAGGGCCTCACAGAAAGCAACCAAGGCGCCCATACACCTTGATGATTTACTTTATTAAAGCAATATTTGCTTGCTTCTTGCTTGAGGAAGAATTCAAGAGGTCTTCATTGTCACAAAATGACATAAAGGCAGGAATGGAATACATTGTCACCATACGCAAGTTCTACAGTGCTTTTAGTACAAAGCATTGAGGCATGGTGCCGCCATTGGAGACGACAGTAACAACAGCAAAGTCCGGATATCAAATTAATTAGTTGGGGTAGGCTATATAGATCATTCTGTGCTATTTTACGTGATCATATTGTAAATATTTGATCGACGCCGACGAAGTCTCAGGCAAAGATTACTATCCAGTTGAAACCTTTACAAAACAAATTTTGCCCTCATTTTCATAATTACCATTGCAAATGGTTGAATGCCTTTTTCTTTCGTGTTTTTTTAACAAAGAGACTGTGTATCTGGTTTACACCGAAGGCATGGGAGAAGGCAGCCTGGCTCTACGATTGACGAACAAAAAACAAAAGCTCTTGTTCTTTGTTTTTACTGAAAAATGGCACCTCTCTACTTTTAGAATGACACTGGCTGTGTGCCAGTGCTATGTTGCATTAAAAATAATGTTGCAATAATGATTTTTTTTAAAAAAATCCGTGACTAACTAAATGAAATAAATTGGTTTTTATTTTAATTAAAATAAATAATAACAATAATAAATGTAGAGACGCTTTGACACACGCTACATCACTAAAAAAAAAAGTAACAAAAAACTATTTTGAAAAAAAAAAGGCCCCTTAACACTGGATTTAAAATTTTTGTTTTTAATATATTTTTATCATTTTATGCTTTTTATTTTTTATACTTGAATTGTATTTTAGCTGAATTGATAACAGAAAAAAAAAAAAAAACATTGTGAAAATGCAAAATTCCCCTTTATATAAATTTTAATTTTTTTTTTTCCAATAATATTTCAGTTATTTCTTCTGCATTAAAAATAAAAAAAAAACTTATTTATCTCCTATTAATTTAATAATAACTAATAAAACTTGTAGAAATATCTAAATGCCTACAATAACCAGTGTTAAGTTTTTAAGATATGCAGACCGTGAAATAACTATTCATGATTTCACTCGCGAGCTATAGTAAAAATTCCTCCTCAATTAGCATTTGTTAATGAAGAAAAAAAGAAAGCATGAATCAAACCTGAAGTGAGATCATAGTAACCAGATGCCCAGTAGCGAGCATAGCACTGACCCAGGTACACATCTGCTGCTGCAGATCCACATAGATTCTTCAACTGTCCAACAGCATCCGCGAGACAAGAAGAGCAATCACTAGAGCTCAAATCTCCTAAACACTGTGCATAACCTTCTACCGGACCTGAACAGCTAACTTTAAATCCCATAGCTGTTGGCAAGTCAGCAAGAACATCATCTCTTCGCCTAAAGAACTCAACATCATTGTCTACACTTTTACTGCACCTTTTGTATTTCAGGTTCGTATCAAGCCTTCCCAAGAAATCAATATGCTCATATCTTACATAGCAAGCTTCAAGTTGCAAAGCAGCACCATTAGAGTATGGACAGACCAAACTTATCTGGTTAACAGCGCTTTCAATGCATCTTGAACAATCGCTGGTCTTTAAATCACCCCTGCACTGATACAAGCCATAGCAAATTCCTTCAGGGGGTGATGAGCTTCCATTTCCAATGGCAAAGCTATTGTAAGAAGCTTGAGAAGATGAGCTGACAATTGAAGCTAGGAGGGAGTTATGGTTTTCTTCAAATGGAGAGCTGGGCACATACGTTTCTTGAGAGCAGTCTGCATAGATGAAGATATGAGCTTTGACAAAGTTGTCGTAGTTACTGAGAGAAAGGAAGAGAAAGAAGAGTGAGGTGAGTCTCGGAGCCGGGATTGTTTTGTGAGTGGAGTATAAGTGAAGCCTTCTCAACATTTCTTTTATCTTGTTTTTTTCTAGGTTGGCCTTCCTTCCTTCCTTTTGTTTTTGTTTTTGTGCTTTGCTCAGATGGTGAAGGAGTGAGAATGTGGTTGCCTTTTGGATTTCCCTGAATTCTTATTTTCCCACCAAGAAAAGTGCCCATTTGTTCTTCGTGATTTATTTTTGTAAGTTGACATCTTCAACTTTTTACTTCATCCTCAATAAAGATCAGCATATACCATTGCTTTTAATTCTTGCCAAGACCTAAAAAAGATGTTTCTAAACAGTATTATTCTAATTTGATAGTGGGAAAGTTGCTGCTGCAGCCAGTCGGATTGAAAGGATGCCTTCTTACAGACTTGGGAAACACTCTGCTTAGCTACATCAGCTATTAACTAAAGGCACAACACCTTAGCAGAGATCTGAACTACGGAAACTACAACAAATTTCTTGTTCTTGTGCTTGTCTAATTACTTCCGACTTGCCATGTTCACCAGAGTAGATTTATTTGATCTGTCTCGATCATTTCTTTTGGAAAAATAATCGGAACTTTCTTAGAATGGAAGTCCTCTGGGGAAACTCTAAAACAGCCTGCGTTAGTGACCTTTCAGAATTGGAGCTGAACAACATTAGAAATCATGCCACCATCCCTACTCAAGTAGTGAGTTTGATTCCCACGTCCTAAAAACTATCACAAGAGAAGAAAACAAACGTATTGATTTTTTTTTATAATTAAAACTGCAATCCTATTTCAAAATGTAGTGTTACTCATTCTACTTCATCGTTATCGGGATAAGCAAGAGATGAACTTCGATTCCTTAAAAACCAATCTTGATATATAGTTTCAGAATCATATGATCTTTAACTAAACACTTCAAAAGCATTGAAATCATGAAGTGTTTGCCATAGCATCACACTGAGCCTGCCAATCATTATGCATCGCATGGAAAATTAGTTTGGTGGAGCGCAAAGGCCATTAACAATTATGAGTTCCTGGGGAAAAGGAAATGATAATTAAGCACGTATGGAACTTACTGGGAGATCTGTACTGAGGATTTTTCATGGGCCTGCTCTCTTGCACTTGAGGGCCTACACAAATTGATAAGAGCACAATCTTTAATCCAAAAGCTTAAACAATGAATCATAGACCATACCTAACCTCACGCCGCGATTGGTTCACTCCCGTATGCATTTCAATTTTCTACAAAACCCAATTTTCATGTAACAGGCAATTATTAAATCTGACGAACAGACGCTTTGCCAGTTTCTTCCTCGGAGTAAAAGGACATGATTTACGAAGGAAACGAGGCACAATTAAAAGTTTGCAGAAACTGATCATGTGTCACATTACTCACAACTTTAAATATACAAAATAAATAATCACTTTATAGATACAAAGTTAAGGTATAAGTTCACATTACTCACAAAGTAGATATAAAACTATAATTTGTATAACTTTTCAAATATGAAGGAGTAAGTTACAATTACATCCAAAACCTAGGGATTAAAGAATAATTCATTTTGTTTTCCCTATGCCCTCAATGGCACGTTGTTCTATCAGTAAACTAACATGAACATCTTCTGTGATTTTGGATGTCATTGGGGCTATTAGCTACGATTGTTATAGTAGTGGTTGTGGTATCAAAGGTATTTGTTGACAGGTAGTGCTAAAAAGTCTCAAAACCTCCATTTTATAATTATCTTTCAAAATAATTTTTGAAACTTTATAAAAATGTTGATAAGATAAGTACACTTTTACTAAGTTTTTGTGATTTGTCTAAACATCACTATATAATTTCAAACACTATTTTAAATAATTTCTTTAAGATATTGAATTTCTTGCATATATATATATATATATATATATATATATATATATAGGAGTTTTCACAAGGAAAGGACCATGCGTGTATATTCTCATCTTTGGTAGTTCATGAGTATTTTTGTACATAACGGTGTCATAATTACAATTACATTATGTTATAAACAAAACTAAAAGATTTGCGGCCATTAATATTGTAAAATCTCGACATGTCAAACTATAACTCGGTCTCTCAATTTTATATTTTTTACTTATTTGATCTTTATAGTTTTAGATATTTATCTTTTGATATTAAATTTAATTTGTATTATGTTTCAATCATGGAATATAGAAAGAAAAAAAAAAGACAAATTTATCCAAAAAAAAAGAAGAAGAAGAAGAAGGGAGAGAAAGGTTTCGGTCAACAACATTTTGGCTAAAAAAACAATTCTTGGTTTTAATAAATTTATTTTGGAGAGAAGAATCCAATAAATATGATTGTACCCTTTAACCATTCTAATAAAGCAAATCAGAACTAAAATAATTTTTTTTTATTCATCTAATAAAAAATCAGTGTAATATATTTTAAAACAAAAACACCTCACATCAAAGTATTTCACAATCTGAGATTCACACTTGGTATCACCACAACATTTCAAAAAATCATTGAAAACGTAACGCTTTGAATGAGTCGTCGTGCACGCTCCAGAATCTTTAATTCATTCCAACACGAGGCCGTACATACTCCTCCTGACCACTGCTGGAACGACGACTTACTTTATACAGGGCCTCGTAAATTCCGCTTGGCCCATTTGACCAGTTCAACAAGTTGACCAAGCGGCCTTCCTCTTGCATTTGCTTAAGTTTAGGACCTTGGGCTGAAACTTCATTGGAATGGACAGATTGACCCCTTCCCATGCATATTGAGATGACAACACAACCACTCCTCCTGCGGCTATTTCCGTGAAAAAGCAGGGACCTTTCCAAGCTTGGACCTTTCCATTGGCTAAGCTACAATATACAGCAAAGACACCATTGCTAAGCTACTTCTTCCCTCGTAGACTTGCTGCTTCTCCTTGCAGTTGATTGATTCTGCGACATGACCATCATCCTGGAAACGTGATACAGTTCCTTGCTGATTGATAAATTTGACCCAAAGGGTCAATCGCGTCCATTGGCTAAGCTGCAATATACAGCAAAGACACCATCTGGTCCATTTAACCTGCGGACCTTGACACGGGAAAAGGACTTGTATTTTCCCATAAAGTTGTGGTGGGTGTTGCGTAGTGCTCCAGTTCATTTCGATCATAAGATTCTCCACTACACACCAATGGTAGCATTTAGGTATTCATTCTTACCTAAATCCTACCTGAAAACGAACCTTTGAAGACCCTGCATAACAGAATGATCTCTTGCATTCTTTAGCCTCTCATACTTTACATTTCTATTCTACATCCCAGCAAGATTTTCATGGCTGCAAAAGATACAGTAATTTAAAATATTAATTAAAAATTAAAAAATCAAGATTTTATAAAAACCATGTTTACCCACAGCCCAAACTAACTCTTAAGTGAATGGATTATATTATATTATATAGTAATCATAACAAATCGAACAAAAATAGCAAGCATCATTCTACTATCACTTATCCATTATTATCATCTCTATCAACTCATTGCAACAATCGAAGGGCAAACTCTCTATCAATTTAAAAGAATAAATCCATTACAATAAGTATTGGTAAGAAAAGAAAGAAAGAGAGAGAGAGAGAGAGAGAAAACAATAGTAAAAAACGAAAAACAAAAAACAAAAGAGCAAACCACTGCCTAAATATAAATTCCAAACATAATCACCATCTAAACAATATTATCGTCGTCGTCGTCATTAAAGAAAAAAAAACCCTTCCTCAATGTTGGTTACGTTTCCACGTCAGCTTCCTTCCACTTGACCCCGATTTAATGCGGGTTTGGACCCTCTCGAACTCCGAAAACCGGCAAGGAATGGTAATCCCACCTAGTTGATTAAAACCATATTCCTCTTCTGCTTCTCTTAATAATTCTCCAAACAAAGGGTGATTAAAATACATCAAAGGCACCAAAACTCTATGAAACTCACCATCTTTTTGACCCACATAAACAGCCAAATGCCCTTTTGGTACTGGAACAGGTTTATCACAAACCGGTTCATGACCCACGGGTATATAACCCGACCGGGGTTTCGCACTGCAAATTGATTTAGCTCCTTTTGTTAAACGACGGCCCCAGTTGATGATTTTCGATAAGGACTTTGACTTCGAACTGCATGTTGATTCTGATGGGCCTATGGAGTTGCAACCCGGTGGGTGGATCCGCGTCCGACTGAAGATCCAAGTTGAGATCCGGACAAACCGTTTGCCGATCTTGAAACCTCTATTCTTTCTCATCATTTGATATATTAAGAGTACAAGAAAAACCAAAAGAGGAGTTTTTGTGGGTATAAGAGTGCGTTTTACGAATTTTTATGAGGATGTAAACTTGGTGCTATGTTATAGTGTGATGGGGTTTGAAAAGGGCCATGGGTCTACTACAGACATGGTTAAGCGGAAGAGGGCAAGGCATTCTTCAGAAAGAGAGGTTGGTATGTTGGACATCTCAAATTATGCTACAAAATGAGACTTTCATTCCAAAGAGTAGCAACACTTGCCTGTCTGAACCGTTTCTCCTCGCCCTCAAGTATCAGTTATTGCCTTTGATGCCAAATCTTGTGGTGATGGTCGTGGTGGTGGACGAAGGTGGTGATTTTTGTGGTGGTTCTGGTTATTCTTGTGAGGAGGTGGAGGTGAGCAGTTCTAGAGCTATTGGGAACTAAAGAGAGGTTGTATATAAAGGGATGCAACAGAAGAATCTACCACTAGAAAAGACAAATACATAGGTAAAAAGCAAAGGACATGGGAATTTTATTTTCGAGTAAATTACAAAGCAGCCCTCTCCCTTTATATAAATAAAGAAAGAAAGCCAACTTTTCGATTCAGCCCCAAACCTTAAAATCATTTTAGCTTTTCCCTAGCCCTGCTTTGATTCTAGTGTAAAAGGAAATTTGCAAATTATAAATTAATGTATGTGTTTGTTCTTTATATATACGGAGAAAATTATCCTTCAACTAAAAATATGATTTATTTATTATTTGAGATGAAAATATTGTTTGATATCGTTGTTTAATCATGTTTTTAAATTTTTTTAATTTAAAATTAGATTTTTTTAAATTGTTTTATGTTTTGATGTTAAAAATAAATTTTAAAATATAAAAAAATATTATTTTAATATATTTTCAAGTAAAAAATATTTTGAAAAACAATATTTATCATACTCATAAACAAGCTTAAAATCTCTTACTTCATACCTAATATAAGACTCACCTAATTGATTTTAAACCGAATCTTAAAATAAAAACTCAAGTAAATGTAAAAACTAATTTAACGATATAACAACAAAATTTGATTCGATAAAATGTTGATTGTTTTTGGTCGGTTGCACGTGTTTTACCCATTGTCATTAACAAAAGAAACGTACAAACATTAACAAGAGGTAGGAATGTTAAATCAAGAAAGGAAGGGCAAAAGGTTTGAATATTGAGGACTTATTTGCTAATAATCATACTCATATGGACGGATATGGAGTGATCTTCTTTTCATTCTTTCTTTTTTTCCGCCATACGAAAGTTAAATATGGGAATTTAGAATTCTAACAAGTCAAAAGTGGAGGAAAGAGAAATAGTCAGCCACGCGATTCTGAATTCCTGGAAGAAATTCATAAAAAAAAAAAAAATGTGTTGAAATTTAGAGAGAGAGAGAAGTCAGGGGTCAGATAAACGAACGGTCAGATGAGATGGCTTCGGTTAGATTTACACAAAAAGTCGTTAGAAAATAAAGAAACAATTAATGGTGATGTGGATCGTTGATTTGTACTTGTCCGGACATTTTAAGCCGTGGGATTGACCTAGCATCCCAGATTTTTAACCGGGGTTCCTTCCAAGAAATTGTTGGATTCTGCGACGTGATTTGTCCTCGACGATCAAGGATATTTTTTATATTAATTTCTAGTTCTATTAAAAAATAATCAAACTAATTAAAAGATATGTCTGTTCGGTGCTTAGAATTCAAATATATATATTCATTGAAATATGACCCAATAATAAACCTACACGCAAGGAAAAAACCTATTGTTTAATGCAGTGAATTTATTAAGGTGACTGGTTTAGTTAACTACGACCCAACCCTGAGAGGCAGGGCGGAACCAGGAAAGGCGGGCAAGAGCTGACCTATAAAATATTTTAAATTTTTATATCTTTAATATTTAAATATAGGATAATATAATATATTTTTATTTTAAATAAATAAGTTTTTTAATAATAAATTATATATTATATAATTCCAACTCCGTTCCTGCTGAAGGTGTAGCTCAACTGGTCAAGCTATAAACTTGCTCTATTGAGATTATCAGTTCAAGTTACACAAACTTTAGAGTCATTGTAGACTTATATGATTTTTAATTAACTTTAAGGTCCAGAGAATTAATCGAGTAATGTGTAAATTAGTTCAAATATCAATATTAATAAATAATAATAATAATTAATTTATAAAAAATTATTGCAAATATCTCCAAGTCATGGAGGCATAAATAATCTCATTCACGATAGCATGTCCACGACGAAGAACAAAATAACATTAATCGAATTAATTAATTAATATATTTTTTCTCGTCTAACGTAGAATAACTTACTATCTCGAATAAGAAAACTTTGTCCAGCCCAAAAAATAAACGAAGAAGATGGAGATTGAGAGGTTAACAGCAACATTATTATGGCATCATCATCATCAAAGAACATCACGTAGTTGGTGGGAAAATAAATAAATAAAACAGAAATGGTGAGTAGCTAGGTTGAAAATGGAGATAATTAATGCTAGCATTAGAGATATATATATATATATATTTCCAAGCCACCATAGATTACAATTCGAAGGTTTAACTCACGATGTAAGAGCGTGTTTGGTAGCGTGGTAGCAGTTGCTTTTTAAATAGCTTTTCGTGCCGAAATACATGCCAATGATGTTTTTTTATTTTTTAAAAATTATTTTTGACATCAGCACATCAAAACGATTCAAAAAGTACAAATCAAATTCAATTTTAACAAAAAAAAAATTAAATTTAAGCAAAACACAGATATAACCTCCCTACCAAACGGTGCTTAAGACAGTGATGTAGTGGGCACGAGTCTCCTTCGTAAATTTACATATATATATATATTTACTAAGGTCCATAATTGCCACACCCTAATATTATCCGCTTGAGAAAAATCCACAACAGTGCATGGAGGGTCCTTGTAGTATGTTGGAAGCAGTCGAGCTGAAAGGTCCGCAACTCCGTACACCGTACACTGTACGTACTTCCTCGGACCACAACAAAAGCTGATGGGAACATTGGGCAATAGCCACACGCTACCCCTATGTGCTCTTATAAATGATTTTATTCTCTCAAGAATTTTAACTTATTGTGTTAACTTAAAAAAAAAAAACTCTCAAAATGTTTGTGGCGTACCTCGGTTTTAAAAGTTGTGGACATGATGTATTTGTTCTTTTGGTTGATATGTCTTTCGAAAGTGATTTTTATACTATCTTTTACTTTAAAAATATTAAATTAAAAAATTTAAATTTTTTTTATGATTGTGATATATTGATATAAAAAATAAATAAAAAATATTATTTTAATAAATTCTTAGTTAAAAAATAATAAAGTAAAAACAATATCAAATATAATTAGTGAAGAAACAAAAAATAGGAGGTTGTATTTTGATGAAATTCTAAAAACAAGACAATGAGAAATAGGATGTAGGGGACAAGATCAATTTGTTCTTGGTGTTCTTGCGGTTGGTAACCGTTGAAAATTCAGAATTGGCGATGGCTTACCCAGGAGAGAGGCATTGGTGGTAAAAAAAATTTGGATTTTATACCTCCACACGTGTGCTCTCTCTCCTTTTTTTTTTTTTTTCCCTCCCTAATCTTCTTCGAGCTCTCCACTTGCATATATACGTTTCTGTAACTTTTTTAAAAAAATTAGAGGTACGTTATGTGTATGACATGTATTTATTATTATTATTATTATTATTATTATGGATTTAATACATGTTTGGCCAGTTTTAAATAATTTTTTATGCTTGAATTCGGAGGACACAAAAAAAAAAAAAAAAAAAACAAGAGCAACTTTGTCTTCAAATTTCTAAGGTATTTTTTTAATATTAAATTTATAATATATGTTATGTTTAGTTAAAATGTATGTGCAGTTGTGATTATTGTTTTAAACTAAGTTATATATAGTTTGTGTCAAAATATTGGTATATATGTTTAGTTGTGTATGATTTAGGTTTAGATTAATATTAAATTTTTATTTATGTTGTTAATTAGTTAGTTAATTATATTATTAATTGATTAATTAGTTGTGCATGATTTTTTTTTTTTCCAACCCCGCGCGTAGTTGAAAAACAAAAATTACAGCCACGTATATGGTTGGTAATTTTAGCAATCGAGTGGCTGTCTATATATATAGTTGAGGGGTCGTTATTCTATGCCTACTACTCAACCACCAAAATTTAAATATCAAATTATTTAATTCAAAATAAAATACTCAAAAGTTCTTTATTTTATAAGCAATTAATCCTCATGAAGTTATAAAATTCAAAATTTCAATATAAATAATTTATGTTTGACCAGACTAGAGAGCTTAATTTAATGCCAATCTTTGATATCCTTTTAATTACACCTTCCAGTGACAATAAATTCCTTCTTTATGAAAATATAATGGTCAAGTCTAACGATATAAGAGCTAGTAGTTTATTTATGTCCATTTTATTTATTGTTTGATAATTTAATATGTTTAGTCAAGATTAATTTTATAAAGTACATGGGAGAATTTAAACTTTCAGATTACCAGAACAATCAATGTAGAACAAGCAATTACGTTGCATTTGAAAGGGCTGTGTGCGGAACTCAGTGTGAGCAAGAAGAATTTGGTTTCTCCAATCCTATCCACGAGCTTCATGATACATTTTTTTTTATTATGTTTATGCTTAAAATTATTTTTATTTCATGGAATATTATTGTTTTCTGTAACAATGGTATTTCCAATGTTATTGTGATCATAAAGGTTGTGAAGAGAATCTTCATGGAGGTAGTGAGGAAGTACGTGTATTATTAATTAGAAAAAAAGTTTCCTATCTTTTTTTTGTATATAATTAAAATACGTGTATTATTATTGAAAAACTAGGTAGCATTATTAAAATAAATAAAGAAATAAATAGAGGATGATCATTAGATTTACTTACGCCCAGATCAATTTAATTCATCCTAATTTGCTTCAAGATTTCATTATTTTTTCAATAAAAATTCGTGTCGTTCTTCCCAAAAGAGAGATGGAAATTAACATCATATTCTGATTTGTTAAAAGAAATCATATGTTATTGATCAGCATCTAGCTAATTAATAAATGTTTTAACGGGTCCCTTTCCTCCTGTGTTCATATTAAATTAAGGAGCATCCCATAATCGTACAATACAAAACTTGTGCTTTCCCATTGACCACCGTTCTCCGATCTTAGTAAATGATTGCTGGCTTGAGTTTTGACCACGCCAAGCTACCTTCTAGAAGACCAGGCTTGCTAAAATCTACTGCACTTGTTTTGATTGACCGTCTGGATAGACATGCATCGCTGTTTTTTTTTTTTTTTTTTTTTTTTATGGTCCCACTTCTCGAGGGGAATTTTTTCTATTGCACACAAATCCATTTGTTTCTTCTTTTATTTTATTCAAACTTATCATACTTCTCAAATGTGCCACATAAAACATTACAATTGTGTTACATATTTCCACAATTTTTAAATTTAAAATTAACATATAAATTTAAAATATTCATATTATTTCTAGGACTGTTTTACGCAAAAATATCACCTAAATAAATCCATTTATGAACATGAAAATCTCTTTTCAAAACTAAATTATAAGAAAGCAACGTAAATCAAAATTGGCATTAAAAGAAAAGGTTAAGTTTAAGGCATGAGATTGTGACTTTAAAATCGTTCGAGGAAATAATGTAGTATTGGTACGAGGATATCTCTTATCATTAAAAAAAAATGTAAAATTATTTAGTAAATTTTTTTGGATATATTTATTTCTTATTTTTTTTATATGAGGTTAAGAATAAAATTACGGTCCTATTAAAAAAAAAAATTACAATTAGCAAGTTCTCATTCATAAATCAGAGAAGCCAGGTGGAGCTTAAGAATACATTTTATCGGCCCATCGAAAGTCTCATAACTGTAGCAGGAATTTTAGAAGCCCAAAGAGATTAAGCCCATCTATAAATCCTAAGCATTTGAGGCCCAGTCAGAAAGAAAGGGAGTGCCCCCCCTTGTCATCTCACTCTGCTTTCTTTCCCTGCGATTCGAGTGGGATGAAGCATCCAATACAAGCTAGAGAATATATATACATAAATAATAAATCCGTGAGGAAAATAAACAGTGATACCGTTGGATCACGAAACAAGGCAATAGCAGTGGTAGGACCAGATTGTAGTTCGTGAGGATCGGATCCAAAATGACTGATCCAAATCTAGAGTTACAAGAATCGGGTTGGGAAGAACTTAGAAGAGAAGCAAGAAAGATCGAAGGAGATCTCGATGTCAAACTCTCTTCTTATGCTAAACTTGGCGCTCGATTTACTACTCAAGGAGGAGGTGAATTTTGTTTTAATTTTGATTAATTAATTAAGTGGAGATTATTTTAAGTAATAAGAAGTGATGAGTATGAATCAGGTTATGTGGAAGGTGGTTCGCCAACAGTTGGATCCAGTAGGTCATGGAAATCAATGGAAATGGAAATTCAATCTTCACTTGAGAAGTTACTTGATATAAATGATGCTATGAGTAGATGTGCTGCTGCGTCCGCTGCTACTTCAGTTACTCAAAAGCTAGCAAGGCATAGAGATATACTTCATGAGTTTACGCAGGTTTGGTACCTGTTTTTCTTATGATTTTGCTTCTATCTAGTGTCTTTTTTCTTTTTTTGTACCGAAATGTTAGGAAATTTCTGTGTTGTGTTGTATGTATGCGATGCGCGTATTGGCAGCAATGTGGATAGGAAATTCGATAGAGTGTTTTTTTTTTAGATTAATGTGGCTTAATTCCGATCAGAGAGGGGGGGGGGGGAGATAGAAATAAATGTGGCTTTTATTGAAAATGGGACAAGTATAGAATGGAGAAGAAATACAATTTACAAACTAGTGTACGAACCTTCATTGGGATATGGAAATGATGGTGTGGGTGTTTTCGATATTTTGTTGTGAGAAGATAGTTGATTTGGTTGTTACTGTCTTTGTGCTTAATTTCCATCAGTCTGTCATGATTGCAGGCAAAATCCGTTTCAGTTTTTTTACTTTTCTTGCTTTTTTTTCATTCGAAGACTGTATGAATCATGCTCTGTTTTCCGGGACTTAATTCCTGCACCCTAAACAGCGAGAAAGAATGGATAGTAACAAGTTAGCTATTTGTGCTTACATGACTAAAATTTCAAAGGGTAATTTTAATTTAGTGGTATGCATCTGATCTCGTAGAAAGTTTTTTTCAAAATGCTTCTTTTATTCCTGTTGGCGTCTTAAGCTCAACTTCAGATCTTATTCAAAATCTCTCTTTCTATTTGGCAGTCGCTGGTTTAATTTTGCAGTTGTCAGTTTATGATCGAATAGCAAAGCCCAAGATAGCACTTCAAAAATTTGTGGCAGGGGATAAGAAGAAAGAAAACTTGCTATACTGAATTGCTCAAAAATTGATTTTGTTCATCTCTTATGTCATGTTCTATTTAACTAGTTAGCGGATTAGTTAGATGCTAAAAAACAAGCATATTAGGAATTTTTCACACCACTTCTATTTTGACAGTTTTTTCCTTTATGAATGCTTCATATTTCATTACATCCTAATCTTTTTTATTTCATTGTGGACACAACTTCTATATTCTTGTGTTAAGAATTGCTGTTTTAGTGGCTTCTGTCTCATTAAGCAAATAAAATTGTTACTTTAGGAGTTTAGACGAATCAAGGGAAACATAAACTCAATGAGGGAACATGCTGAGCTTCTGAGTTCTGTCAGAGATGATATTAGTGAGTACAAGGTGAGCGTCATGTGAACTCTTAAAACTGTTCTATGATCTCATTTTTCATTTCTCAAAATTGATGTTTGTTTATCTGTGTACTTACAGGCATCTGGTAGCATGTCACCAAGAGTGCAGTTACTACGAGAAAGAGCTGCCATCCACGGAAGCATTGCTCATGTAAAACTTTCTCACTTTCTTTTTGCCATATTTACATCAGATTCTTTAGATGAAAATTTTGCCCTGCTCATTTCTTGCCGTTTTAGTTGATGGAAAAAGAAATAAGGATGTTGGAATGAACAACTGGCTATGTTGAACAGGATAGAGTTAAATAATAGGTTTTCTTAGCTAGGATGTAGAGACAGGATGAAATACGGACAGGATGAACAGAAGTCATTAACTAATTCAGGATGCTACAAGAAGAGGAAGCTGGAAAAGGCAAAAAAGAATTGTGAGTGCAATAAATTTCAATAGCCTAAGAGTTGGCATATCTGGCATAGATAGGGGAAAATGGCAGGAAATACATGTAGTTGGCTATCAATAGTGGAAGTTGATTTTTTTTTCTCCTTTGATGTCCACCAGTTTTGCTTTTTTGTCACTAGATCTGTAAATCTAATCACCACCAACTCCTTTAATTGGGTATGAACCCTGAACCTCTACAGCATTGCACTTTGCGAAGTGACAGGTACATCACTCAGCTAATATGGACAGTGAGAGTTTACTGCATTTCTAGTTTACTAGCAGTGTGCTGCAGTGGTGGATTTTGGGAAAGTGAGATAAATGTTAAGTATAGCCGCACTTTCTTTTTGCCATATTTACATCAGATTCTCACCAATGAAAATGGGTGGAAGAAAAATATGGTGAGGAATTTGGTTTTCCGCTCATCTCCTGCAGAAACAAGGAACTAAGGAGTGGAATGAAAGAAATTTCCTTTCCATGGCCACTGTATCCATTTTTTTCTATTTGGAGAGAGACTTCAAAGTACTTTTATGATGCTGAAGTCATAAATCATATGGTTTGATTTGGATTGGAAGAGAGGAACAACACTGCACTTCAATAGAGGAAGAGAGTTGAAGAACAACAAGCGCGAGGCACTATTTGTAGAGAAATTAGTGTATTAGAACTGTCTGTCCATCTATAATGAAATAGATATGGATTGAGATTTTTACCAATCTATGATGTTTATTCTGATGATGATTCCAATGTTAATTATGGAAGCAACAGTGAGAGTAATGATACATATGATGTCTGCACAGAAAAGTCAAAAGTTGAGTTAGAAAAGAATATCATAGTAGCAATTCAACAAAAGGAATACATTGGTCTGTGATATACTGATCCTTTCGACTACATGATAGAACCTCAAAACATAAGCATTTACAAAGATTATATGTTGATTGCGGATGTTGATAATAAACAGTTGTGCTGCCTAAGACAACAACGGAAGAGGAACAAATTTCAAGGTCAAGTTTGTTGTGCTAATGTTACCATACATTAAAGGAAACAACTATTCAGTTTTGGATATGTACTTGAAACGCCAAAGAAAAAAAAGGATGGCAACTCTTGATTGGACATTCATGATGTTGAGGCAGGAATGGTTTCAACTCGAGAATATGTTTCTTCTAACCTAGGGAGAATGACTTGGGAGCTTTGTCATTTTATTATATTTCTGATATTAGAGTTAATTTATTTAGGGTCATGTGATTAAAATATTTCTTTTATAGGCCAAGTAATTTTACTTGGAGACTCAGACTAGAAAACTTTTTTCCCACAAGGACATGGGACTTGAACTAGTATAAATAGACTGCGAGGTTATTCTAAAATGTAGCTTTTGTTAATCTATCAATCTATTCAGATTCTTGAGGTTTCTTATGAACCCTAAATTCTATGATCATGTTCCAACTTCATTTTATCCTAGTTTTAACCATTATTCTGCTGTAATTTTTTTTTTCTACTGCTTCCCTCGTGCCAATCTATGTCATGAAGTCCCCTGCAATAACCATTCAGTTCTTTTGTCAGCAAGTTGTTCGTTGATATTAAGTCAATTAACAATGTTGGTCCACGTCTGTGCAGATAGATGATGTTATTAATCAAGCTCAAACGACCAGGGCTGTTTTGGGTTCTCAAAGGACTCTTTTTGGAGATGTTCAAGGGAAAGTGAAGCTTCTAAGTGACAAATTCCCGATTATCCGTGGCCTTCTTGGTACTTTACAAAAGCCATCTGTATTATAAACGTTTATTTCTTGATATTCTGCAACATTAAATAGTTATATAACAATTCTTCTTCTTCTTCTTCTGTTTTCTAAGGTTCTATCAGGAGGCGCCGATCGAGAGACACGCTCATTCTGTCTGCAGTCATTGCTGCTTGTACATTGTTTCTTATAATCTACTGGCTTTCAAAATAACGTACAAATGCTATTTACTGCTACAAAACTTACAAAACGATAATGCTCTTCCAAATCAATTTTGTTTCTGTAATTTGTTAGGATGGATTAAGTTGTGTATGCATGCATGTGGTACCATTACGCCAAGGTATACCATTTTGTTTCGTATGGGATTTTGCTTGTTCCAAACACATGGCTAGATGTTTATTAATGTTCACATGAACAGCCACACAAGGATTTAGATGTCAACAAAAGAGACATATCTCGTTGCTGCATAGGAACTACCCGTCAGCATGATGGTTCCTTGTCATGCCTTGAAACATCAATTTCTCTTGTGGCGCAGCTTTTGCCCTTGTTTGGATTACATTGAAACCTCTTCTTCATGGATTTTTCCAGCTCATCAACCTCACATTGAAATCTTGCCGGACGGGACACGTGAGTGCCAGACATGTCTCTTGTTGTATTCATTTCTTGATATGGAATTCTCCATCTCGTCCTTATTTGTTACCGTTCTAATGTCGGAAGCCATTCTTTCCAACGCTGCCCTCGATTAAACTTTCTGGAGCTTCCCTGTCAGGTTGCACCTTCTTATTTCCCGATTATAACATGTAGCTGCACAAGATTTTCGAGGTGGAGCCCAAGTTGCTTACAAGATGCATCCAAAAGTCAGAATTTACCCTTGCCTGAGCCGCACATTTGGCCTAGAAGCCAGCAAATTATGTTAGCTCGCAATGTCATATTGGTCTTTTCCTTTTAGACATGTCAAATACAGCTTAATTATCTTGCATTCAAGACTTGAATCCAATAGCCAAGGAGCAGGTGAATAGCAGTTCTGTATGCATGTTTTGTCCTTCATTTTCTGGCAGAAGTAACCAGCTAATTAATGACCGGAAAACAGTCGCTTTTGTGACCACAATGATAAATAAAACAGAATAGTAAGAAACTTGGCGTACGCTATAACCACATGAAACTTCAATTAACAGAAGTTCCACCAATGGCTTCCAACGCGTCTAATTAGCTAAAGCCGAAGAAACTACAAGTGAGATGGCCCCATGCCTTCATTAGACAATCATCATTCATTACGTTCACATGATAACTTCCAAGTGGTGCTTCTTCAGACACATATAAGATTTAGTTTATCATTTTCGATAGGAATTCTAATTAAATCCACTCCCACTCCCAACCAAAACGGAAAAAGACAAAACAAAAGAAAGAAAGATTTTAGAAGTGGGCTTCAGACATATTTCAATTGTAAGAACAAAAGAAGACAACTTGATGTAATCAACGCATGCACTGCAACAGAAAGAAGTTGAGGTGTGAAAAACAATGGCATGTGATAGATTTAAGGATACGCAGTATCTTATTCATCGAGAAGTAAGGGGAAAAATACAAAACAAGAGGGCAAACAAGTTTTAAAACCTAACTGGCTTCTTTCTACTAGCTAGGTTGTATTTTGGCAGAAATCGAACACCATAAACTGTTGAATTTATACCATTTATGGTGAATCAGTGAACGTGGTAGTTCTGTAAAAAAACAAACAAGAAATGGATCTAATTTTCATGTCTTTTGCGACAAGCCTCGAGGCCTACAGCTTGAGATGGCTCTTTGTAACAGGGGCTTGGCTACCTCCCTAACTCAGCCATGTTGATGTAGTAGTAGCAGTAGTACTTTTTTGTGACAGTCAATCTGTACACTACCACATTCACACACCACCCTATTACTCAGAGCTTGAGATGCCAAAACAAACTGCACAGCCCTAAAACCATCATCTTTATTGGATTTCTACCCTTTTCTTTTTCTTTCAGGCTTTTTACACGGAAGGCTTGTTTTAACTTCTGTGCATGTATGTACATATGCCTTTTCATAATGGAAGATGAGATCACTTATTGTTTGGTTGTTGTTGTTGTTAATTATATGTGTGTAGTTGTCTTATTCTCATATGGAGTCTGGTGTGAATGATGTTGGAAATTTGAGGCTTTCCGAGAAAGAAAAACTACGATATTACTTATTCCCAGTAAATCCCAATATATAGTTAAAATCCGATGTTCCATTTTCATATGGAGGTCTCATATTTAAATCCTGAATGTTTTATGGTGATGAACTGGGAAGGGAAGAGGACTATAATTGGTTCGACTTTTTGCATCTGCGAAGAAAACAGTTGATGCCAGAGAATTAGCCGGTGGTTGCTTGTCAATATATAGTGTGAAAATGCTAAAACTTGGATCAATTTGGATATGGTACCTGCATACTGTGCCTGAAATTTGTCTTAATTAAAACTCATTTTCCATCATAAAACTGTTGGAAAACTTTGTATAAGAAGGCATAATTAGAACCAAATTAGGAGTGAGGTACATTTACTTTTTAGGTTAAAATTTTATATTTTCAATATAAATTCTTTAGCATAGAGCATTAGTATAATTTAAACAAATTATAAGTGAATGAAAAATTAATCTTAAAAAATTATTGGTTAACATGTTTTTAGTAAAACTTAAAACCTTCTAAAAACTATATCCCATATTAAAAAAAATAAAACTTTGTTATGGTTTATTTAGGGTGAAGTGAGAAGAGTTAATATTGGGCTTATAGATTTATGATCAGGTTTTTAAAGGAAAAATGATCTAAGTAAATATGTTTTGGATTTAAACTCATATGAATCCAAAAGTATTTCGTTAAGAAAGGTTTAAACCCATAAGTTATGTATCTTGATACAATAATCTACCAAATCAGTATCTCTCAATAAATATTTATATAGGGGATATATTGTTGGAAAATACTGTTTAAGAACATGTTTAATAAGCACATTTAAGATCAAATTAAAAGTGGGGTTTACTCACTTTTGATGTTAAAACTTTATTGAAATTTAATCTTTAATATAAGCTCTTTAACATAAAACATTAACATAATTTAATTAACTAATTATGGGTGAATGATAAATTAATATCAAATAAGTCTTGGTTGATATGTTTTAGTGAAACACAAAATCCTTTAAAATCTGTATCTTACATTGAAAAAAAACAAGTTTATCTCGTGGCTTATCTAGTAGGATGATGAAAAGTTAATATTAAATCCGAAAAACACTTAAATTTTTAAAGTGGAAAGAATCAAAGTAAAGTGAGTTTTGGGCTTAAAATCATATGTATGCAGACTTGGCTAGTGCTTGGGCTTGAGTTTGGGTTTAGATTTTTTGTAAAATAATTTTTTAGGTTATAAGAGATTAGTTTTGCCAACCTATTATAATTTTGGACTTGGACTTGAGTTTATAGTTTTTTGAACCATGAAGAATTAATCTTGTGAGCCCGTGTTTTGTTCGGTCCAGCCTATAAATGTTAGAACCTGAACAATATTTTTTAAAAGTATTTTATGCAAATTTGAATAATTGTTTTTGCTCAAAGAATTCAAAATTATGGCCTAAACATTCAAGTTTAATTTAGAATTTAATAGTGAAAATTAATTCTGATTGTTTCTGGAATTAGTTTTTTTAAATCTTTTTAGGTTTGAAAACCCACTATAAAAGGGTGTGAAGAAAGAGATTTGCATAAATGTTTTCTAGATTTTACACTCTTTCTCACCTCATTTTTATTTTTATTTTTATTTTGTCATTTTTAAAGTTTTGACTTTCCTTTTAAATCTAGAACTTAGATTTACTTTGTTAAGAAATAATTGAATCCATTTAACTTTTGTTTGTAGACCTTGTTTTGAAGTGCATCCCAACAAAATAATGGTGCTAAAATCATTAGAGACTTATTACAAACATTATAGTTGCACCAAGTTAAGAACAATAAAGTTTTAAGGACAAAATATCTATCATTAACAACAAAAAAAGCTTTATTATTTTAAAATACCTCAACAAGCAAGCACCCTTTTTAATTTTAATTTAAACATAAATATTTAATAATATTAGTATGCATACTAGGATTTTGATTTGATATTAATTGTAATTTTAAATATATACTTGCATACTAAAATTCAATTATTATATTTGTGTTGAAAGCATATTTTTATATAAGTTTTTATGTTGCATGCTTATATATTTAAGTTTGCATGAACATTAATGTTTTTTTAAACAAATTTTTTATTTAGCATCCCCTTTAATTATAATAATAAATTAAACAATCTATATTTTTTTACTAATCTAGTAATTTATGAATAACGAAAACAACTCCCTTAGTACCCTAAAAAACAGGGAACATTGGAAAGTTACAGTATATTTGCTCAGTTGCAAGGCCGGTGCCTTGCCAACAAAAACAAAAATTGAGGAAAAAGGAAGAAAGACAGAAAAGAAAATAGGGCAGCTCAAGTCCTTGTCAATTAATCAAGCTCATCGTACTCTTTATATTTAATATCTGATGAGCAGCTCATATATAGCTTCCCCCACCTCTATAATAATAATAATAATAATAAGTTGTGTTTGGTATAAAAGATAAGTTAATTAACGTCTAATTAAGTAAACATATACATCGAAGGGATGAAAAAATCATCAACTAATTAAAAGAAATTAACTAATACGGTTAGTGATTTTACCGTAGCTTTTTTTACTATACCTCTTCGCTTATTAGACCTTTTCACTCGGTAATAATATGGATTGAAAAAATAAAATTATGATTTTGTCCTTGTCAACAAAATATAATTGGTCTTGGCAGTGGCTTTATAGTGATTTTTTTGTTGTTTTGTGCAAAGTAAAATGACTAATTTAAAAAAAAAATTAAAAATACTGTAGCTTTTTTATTGTACCTTTAGAATTCGTAGCACTATGACTTGGAGCTCTAAAATAATGATTTTGCTCTCACCAACAAAACACAAATGGCCTTTACCGGAGGTATTGTGGTTTTTTTTGGTTGATTTGTGTACAGTAAAATGATTAATGTATCTTTTGATGGAAAAAATTAATGTACTTGCAGACAAGGGCATTTTTTACTATTTGATTTTAGAAGCACATTATAATGACCACAATTCTTTTATATTTATATTGTCTTGAACCTGAGTTAAGAGGCTTTTTTTGTATTTTTAATATGTTTTTTTTTTATTATTATCGAGTCTGATCAAGAACAATTTATTATTTTAATATGTATAAAATATAATTTATTTTCAAAAGATGAGTTGCCCGTGTAAATAATGTGGACGTGCATGCGTGCTCTCTTGCTCTTTGAATGACATGTACCACGTCATCCAACGACCAAACTTTAGCTCCAATGACAATGTTTTAGTTCTCACAATATCGTCTTCATTTCATTTCTGTTCAGTGCATATGCGTCTAAAAGATATTGAGTTTTGTGCCGATCATTGTTTCTTTTTTTCATTAATCTTTCCTTTTCATTTCAGAGCCTTCCCTTGTATATTTTCAAAACATTTATTTGATTTGTTTTTTTTTTAAATTTCTTTTGTATATTTTTTTTACTTTATTTTAAATAATTCATAAATTAAAATTTTCTTTCAATTTAATTTTTTTTTCATCTTTCAGATTTAGTTTTTATTTATTTATTTGTATTGTGATTTTTTTTGTTCCATTCTATGTGATATGTCCCGCAACGAATAGTATAATCAGCATGTACAGGAGAAGCTGTGCTTTGTCGAGACCTACCTATCATACGCACACCTTAATTAATGTCGACCTTTTCTGTCTCCTTAAACTATTAGCTTTGTTCAGAATATTATGAAAAGGAAATTGGCAAAGATCCGATCGAGTTAAAAATCTTTACATCTTGAAATTACTACATAATAATAAACCATGTTCGTATGCACCAAAACACCTTCAGCTTCTTATAATTGATTGATGCAGCTGTAAATCTAAATCCCGTGTTTGGTTTGATTCAGTATTGTACAAAGAACTATAAATTAAATTATTTTTAAAATTTTATCTAGCAATTGAATTGATTTTTAAATACAATATTAAAATTTTAATGACCAAATAATTTCTGATTCATATCTTATCACCCTTGTTTTATCTAATTAAACTAATAAATTAAGAACAAAATAGTAATGTATATTTACAAATTTCAAGTTTAACATATTTTCATTTAAAATTATATATTAAAAGATAATATAAAACAATCGTCAAAACTTCTTTAATGATTTAAATTTTTAAATTGGGATGGTTTTTTTTAACATGATGAATCATTTCTAAGCTATCCTTTCAAGCCCATAGATGTCTTAACTTTGATTCTTTTGGTAGCGACTTAACTAATTACTCTGTAATTATTACAGCTAACAAGGAAAAATATGATTATAAACACATTTTTACCTTTAAAAGAAAAGTACATACCATTCACTTGGTGACTTATTATATAAATTATGAACTATTAACAACATTCACTCATTGTATTTGTAAGAAACTTATCATTTGATAATTTTGCAAAATTTAAATGAATGTATGGGTGATATTTCAGAATAATTAAGGAAGATAAAATCGAGAATAATTAAGTGTATTAACCTAACTTGTAATTACCAATCACACTTGATTGACTCCTGAATACAAAAATTCGTAATAAGCAAAACCAACAAATCCTCAACATAATGGTTAAAAGATGCCATAATTTTTAATCCAATTATTTGACCAGACTCAATTTTTCACATGAGATTCTCTTGATCCAGTTCTATGAAGGTACAATTTTTCCATTGATTTTCATGGATTTATTGTGTTATTTTGAATTTTATGTTATTTTTTTATATATTTTAGGATTATGATATTATTACTTAGTCTAGGTCTTTTTTTTTAGCCTATAAAAATATGGTAAATCTTTTCCAGAGGTAGATTTTATTTCATTATAATAAATTGTGAATTTAGAGTTATATTACCTTGCACCTTTTTTCACTCATTGAGTTATTTTATTTTATTTTATTTATTGTTGTAATGTTTTTGTGCTTCCTGCATCACATGCTTCATTGGTGGGCTGGTACTGGGGAGAAGATGATAAACAAACAAACACCCCCTCCACGCCATTTCCCTGAACCAAAGCCATTTTTTATTGTATCAAATCGCCAATGCTAAAAACAAATCATAGATAGACCGATCTTGGAATCCCCATAAAAAAATGAAAAAAAATAAAAACTATGCTGTATAATTGATTAAGAAGTACCTAATTAAAGATGGCAAGTCAGGACTCACTGTCATTTCTAACCGCGTGACTGAAACTTTTCCACTGATCAAGCAATTTCAGGGAAGAGAGAACCCTTTTGCACCCATCATGAGGGAGGATGGTGATAGTTTTCAAAAAATTTAGAGAAAAAACTGCAGCCATCTTTTTCAGCAAGCGCAGGGGTTGGTGTTGCTTCGCAAACATGTTGCATAAGAAAGTAAAACCTCTCTGTGAAGGTGACACAGTATAGGCCTTAGTGGGCTAACTAAATGAGCTAAAACTAGTCCTAAATATAGAGAAAACTATCCAGGACAAAGAAAGTTAAAATTCAAATAATAAAGCATCTCTGGCTTCCTGGTGTCCCTGACAACTACGTATCTCTGTACATGTGTGTGGGTGTGTGAGAAGAAGAGGGAGAGAGGGAGAGAGAGATATCTGAGTAGTCAAATCGGTAGGCATATAAAAGTTTTATTAATTTTTCCTAATTTTATGTGCTATTTTATTATTTCTAGTGTATATAACTCTAATGTGTTATATAATTGTCACTACAATAATGTGATTGGTTTATTTTCCGTGTATTTTTTGAGTTTTTTTGAAAGTCACCGGAGAATTTAGTTAATGAGTATTTGGAAGTATGGTGGTTTTTTATTTTTGATGTGTTTTAGTTAGTGAAATATTAAATTAATAAATAAAACTTGATAATCCTTAATTATGGGATGTCGGGTACCTTGAGTGGTGGGGATCTCCAACAGACAGCTCGATGCCCTCTCCTACCATTTGTCTTTAGCCTCCCATGTTTCTTTTCTTTTCTTTTCTTACAACAAATTCCAGACCCTAAGGAGGACGAACCCTGTTGGGCGTTTTGTATATATATATGCAATGTATTTTCAAAAAATCACGCCAATCCAAAATAAGCTGCAAGGAGATTTGACTTGTCAGTTCAATTTCTACCATTGAATAGCCTATTAATTCTTATTTCTTGGTCACGAAGCTTGGAATTAGTTTTAAAAAAATAAATCTTTAAAAGTTATTACGTACGTGCGTATAACCCAATCCATTGGAATTACAATAATTGTTTGATATTTGGGTAATTAATATCTCAACAGAAGCACACTTAATTAATTCTTAATTCCAAAGAGTCTGCTGCATGGATTTGGTGTGCCTTTCAACTAGATCATGAACCAAAACCTTCCTTATTAATATCAAGATATTTAATTTAGATCTTCAATACCTATTTTTCCTCATGACAACTCTTTTCATTCACCATCTCCGGACTTATAATTAAAGGTATATATTCAACATGGCCGAACTATTTTAAATACATTCCAAACAGCGTTTTTAAAAAAAACTTTTAATTATTTTATAATTAAAATCTTTTATATTTTTTAATTATTTTGATATGCTAATATTTTAACATATTTTTAAATAAAAAATACTTTAAAAAACAACCACTAATAAATTCTCTCAAACACTTCCTTGGAGATGTACATTATCTCATTTTATCTACTATATATGTGCGTCTGCCTCTGGATGTACAGTTTTTTGTTGGTGAAATATAAATTATGCAAAGCATGGGAATGGACTGGCTCCGAAGCTAACCGAAGGACTAAGAAAACCCAGTTTAACCAGTCTCAAGCAGTTGTTGAACTAGTTGTGGTGTCATTAAGAATACATATATGTCCTACTTATTTAGTAAGTGGTTCAATAATAAAATCTTGACATTAAAAGATTTATTTTTCTTGTAATTTCAAGTTCGAGTCCTATAATTACTGGTATAATTATTATTTGAGAGTTACATCATTATTAACTTTAAAATTCATAGAATTAATTAAAATATATATAAATTAACCTAGATATTCATTTTAAAAAAAAAAATACACATACACCCTGCTACCAGTAAATAAACAAAGAAAAAAAATGTGTATATCTACGCACACACGCACGTAAAGTTTCAAAAGAAATTTCGTGAACACATGATGATCGACATTCGAGAATGAAGAAGAAGAAGAATGCAGCATGACCTCAAAGAAATTGATGGCTGACAGACGATGTGATACATGGAATCTCTAATTAATACCTCAAATAATTAATTTGGAAGAATAGGGTTAAGTACATCGGTTAGACAAAAGTTCTGGAACCAAAACAGAATGAAATGACAACCTGGGCTTGAGTGAAGGCTTATTATTATTACAAGTAAAATAAAAATAACGACCAAAGCGTAGGTGCCCGAGTTGAAGGGCTTTTATTCATCAAGTCAAGGCGAGTGTAAAGAGCATCAAAGATGGGGTGTTTTTTTCTGTGACCTTATCGGGGGGGTACCATGGAATTGTAGTGAGCAAAGAAAAGTAAGGGAGGGTTTTTCCTTCTCGCCATCTTAACTATGAAAACAACAGGTGAATGAGCCAAAGCCCATGCAAACGTCCTTTTCTCACTCCCCACCTCTGCCGCCTCTGCTCTCTCTCATCCTCTCAAGCAGACAAACATCCATTGCCCATTGGGAATGCCAACCATTCATTTGCTCTCTCTCTCTCTCTCTCTTACTGTGGACTGTTCATGATAGATACATCAAGAACTTGTACAAACAACAAAACATGTAAAAACGTTAGCAATAATTAATAACAGTGATGATAAAATTCTAGTATTAAGAAGCGGAGAGAGAAGATGAGCACTTTCTGGTTCTTCTCTATTATAGTATATTAGTAGTATCAACATCCTCATTTCTCTCTTTCATATATATCTCTCTCTTCTCTCTTTCGCTGAGTAACAACTCAACAATCAAGAAGATCAGATCAAAGGAAGAGGATCTTTATCTGTTCCATCAAAATACCCACTGGTCAGACAATCCATCAATCAAATCAACAAAATCTCAGAAAGAAAGAAAAGTATCATAAAAAAGATGTCCTCGTCTTCAGCTGCCTTTGGACCAGACCACCTCTCTTCCTCCGAGCAGCTTTGTTATGTCCATTGCAACTTTTGTGACACTGTCCTCGCGGTATCATTTTCTTCCCACTTTTTGCCCCTTATCTTGTCCCTAATTTTCTGTTCCATTATTGTTCTTCTTCTCCTTATGGAGGCTTGAACCTGAATCTGAGCCAATTGACCAAACCACCACTGGCTTCTTCTTTTTCTTATTCTTCAATGGGTTTCTTAAGGAATTCAATTGTATTTTTTGTGGGTTCCTTTTATAGGTGAGTGTACCTTGCACTAGCTTGTACAAGACTGTTACGGTTCGATGCGGTCACTGCACCAACCTTTTGTCTGTGAGCATGCATGGCCTCCTTCCTGCAGCTAATCAATTTTATCTTGGCCATGGCTTCTTAAATCCTCAGAATATCCTGGTATATCAAGCTAGAATGTTTTAGGGTTAATTTCAAACATCTATTTTTTTAATCCATTTTTTTAGGTATTTATACCCTAGACATTAGGTTCGAGTATATTTTATACTCAAACTATAAAAAAGACTAGTTAATTTCCTTTGATTTCTCTTACAAAAGTCCATATATATATATATAAAAATTATGTAAACTTGGATTTTGATTCTAGTAAGTGTTTTTATGGTTACTGGGGTAATACATATCTATATTCTAGGAGGAGATCAGGAATGGAGCACCGCCGAATCTGCTGATCAATCAGCCAAATCCAAATGAATTGGTTATTCCAATTCGAGGCGTTGAGGAGATCCCCAAACCACCTATGGTTAACAGACGTGAGATCCTTTACATTTCTCTCATTTCTTTGACATAGCATTGGCTTTTTCAGTAGTCTACGAGAAGCCGCACTCTAAAATAAAATTGAGTCATTATTTGATTGAATTGACTCCACCAGTCTTCTTCAACTTTCTCGATTTCAATTGCACTTTTGCATCTCTTACACACAGTAGCTATAGTCTCTTGACTTATCAAGGGAAAAAGTAGGTGAAAAACAACAGTGCCCTAGATATCTTGGTTTTGCCTTCAGTACCAAGCATCTTTCGGACACTACTATCATATCTGGCCTTCTTCATGCTATTCAACATTTATTTTGTACTACCACAAAGGCTACTGTAGATTTGCAGCTAATAGGTCAGTTGCATTACTTTGAGACTTCCATGGCTTATCCCATCTGCTCTAGTGCTACTTCTTCCTTATCTTTTTTCTTGAAGAACTCTTAACTATCATGTCCTGAAATTTTAGTGTATCTTTACTCAAATGGGTCTTTGAATTTCTTCCATTGCTTTTATTATTTCATCAATAACCCTAAAATATGAAATGTAGCTCACCTTTGTCTACTTCTACGCATGTGATAGAGTTTTCAGTTTTCTCCCCCGGAAATATAGATATAGAATCCATGGATAGATAGATTGGATAGACCCTTTAGAGATGATGATGAAGCAATGATGAGGGCGGGAGAGAGAGGGGAGAGAGAGAGAGAGAGAATAAAAGCAGATATCTTACACATAGTCAGCGAAGTTATTTTAAAGATCTGTCTGTTTCTTTGTCGTTGATATGTCTGTTTTCCATGTTCAGCTCCGGAAAAGAGACACAGAGTCCCATCTGCCTACAACCGCTTTATCAAGTAAGTTATTATAATCTTACAAACTTTATAATATCACAATTATGCACATACAAAATGAATTTCTTTGTTACACATACCAATATAGGCGTAAATAGATTTTAATTAAGCTACTCTCTCATTGACTTCTCCATATTAACTGCAATTAATGGACAGGAATTTGTATTTTCCTAAATATGAAGCATATATATGCATGAATTGACATTATAATGTACCGATTTGCAGGGACGAGATCCAGCGCATTAAAGCTGGGAACCCTGATATAAGCCACAGAGAAGCATTTAGTGCAGCTGCAAAGAATGTGAGATCCAAGAAAACTCAAAATGTTATTACTATTTAGTTCGGGTTTCATAATGCAGCTATTGCTACTTTAGCTATGATTAGTAATTAGTTAACTAATGACTGTATGGGCAAATATAATTTTCTTCATTTGTTTGTTTCTTTCTTTCAGTGGGCCCACTTCCCACATATCCATTTCGGACTTATGCCTGATCAACCTGTGAAGAAAGCTAACGTGCGTCAACAGGTACTTCTGATTGAAACCCTAAGAATCCAAAACCAGTAGCTAGAGAATTGGAGAAACAGCCCACTTTCAAGGCATCTTAATTAGTTTTAAATTTGTGTTTTGTAGGAAGGAGAGGATGTGCTCATGAAAGATGAGTTTTTTGCTGCTGCAAATGTGGGGGTCACTCCCTACTAAAAATGGAGCTCTTAGGGTTTTCTTTGTTACTCTTCCCTCTTAATTTACCCTTGTCTTTTAATTTTCTTGTAATTGTTTTCAAGGTACTTCTTTTAAGCTCTCTTTTTAGAAGACCCCTAAGAATTAATGGGGTTGCTGTTGGATTATGTTGGTGTTGGTTTGGGAGAGGGTTTTGAAGCCTCTAATGTATGTGAAGCCTAGCTGCTAAGCTGCCCCGATCGAACCATCCAATCTTTGATGTTGATACTTGGTACGTATAGTTCTCAAAACGTTAGCTATGATTACTAGTAATGATGAGGAATTCTACTATCATACCCAACTCTTTCATCGAACGTTTTTTACCCATCACTTCTCTTCAATACTTCTGTGAAACTATATGTTAAAAGTGTGTTAAAGATTGGTTTAAAAGTTTTTTTTATTTGAAAATAATATTTTTTATTTTTTAAAATTTTTTTTTTGATATTAGTATATTACAACAATCTAAAAATACTAAAAACAATTTATTATTTTAAAGTAAAAAAAAAAAAGCAATTTCTTTCAAACATACGTGGATTAAGGCACAGGTTGTACCTGTGTTTTGTCCAAATTTGAATATTTTTTTTTTTTTTGCTAAAATTGAGTTCAGTTTGTACTTTTTGGATCGTTTTGATGTGCTGATATCAAAAATGATTTTTAAAAAATAAAAAAACATCATTGGCATATATTTCGGCACGAAAAGCTATTTGAAAAGCAACCGCTACCACACTACCAAACACGCTCTAAGTAGTTTTTCGATTCCAGCTGGAAGCTACACGCGCAGTGTACACAAACTGAGAATGAATGAAAATATTGTTCGACGAAAAGTATTTGATTTTAAACCCATCGATTGTCTCAAAGTTCTAAAACTGGGGAGAAAAAAGAGAGAAATTAAGTTGCAGCTAACTTAAATTCAATGAAAATTCCGCTAGGCTTGATAGCTAGCGTTGAGATTTTGTATTTGCTTGGGCAAGAGGATTTTGCATTGCACGATAATATTGTGCACCAAATCCCATGCATGAATGATTTTTATCTTTTAAAATTATTAAAAACAATATTATCATATATTTTTTCTTAACTTCCCTTACAATCTATTATTAATTTCTAATTAATCTTCCTTCTTTCGCAGTTTAATTGTCTTTTTTAGGATTCTCGTTCTTTCTTAATTGCTACCCAAAAACTCTCTATCATGTGTTTTTTTTTTTAAATAATAATAATAAGAACCGTCTATATTTATCTCCACTGCCAAGTAAATTTGTGATATGCCTTAATTTGTCAGCAATTGAGTTCATCTCAATTTTCTTTTCATGTAAGTTTATTAATTAATATGGTGAACCGAATGCCTTGTATAATATCAGATGAAGAGCGTTCACAATTTCTTGCTTAACACATTAGATTCAAGATCCACTTATAATCAGATTACATTGGACTTGTGCAGAGTATTCAACTTCAACATCCCAAAGGGAAAGAATAAATTAATTTTGTTAATTTAATTTTGTTAAAGGATTATATATACTAAATTGACATATAATAAAATCGTTTCTCTTATCTTATCATCTTCTCTATCTTCAATCTTTCATACTGCTAGAGTTTGGTCCAAATTAAACCATTCAAAGATTACGGGGCCGGGTGTGTATATATGTCTGTATCTCCTATCTTGAAATGAGATTTCTCAAACACATTGCGGGAGTAATTAATTTATCAAATAATAAATATGAAATTCAATATAATTCTTTTCATCTCTTTTTTTTTTTTTCTCCCAAATATTTTCTTACAAAATAGTTAAAGCCGTACATATGTACTTCAACAGCATTAGCTCTGCTAATGTTCGGGACGAATGTCGTTGAATTATAACGAGAGGGACTGCATGGCCCATTAATTGGGCCCAGCTGGTTGCTTACAGTCACCCGGTCCCGGATGACATTAATTAATTTGAATATTTGACATTAATTTCGGGTAAAGTTTGTGACAATAAGAACAATATATTATAGTATGAGCATATATAATGCAAAAAATTCTTGTGCCAGTGCAAATTCTGGTTACATTTTCACGTGCATAAAAGCACATCAAAGAAATCCAGAATTAATAATTAATAAAAATTATTGTTATGTGTTCAAACAAACAAATTCTACTAATTTTTCAAACACATGAAACTTCCACTTCGATCAATTATATATTTGATGTTTAAGAGACTAACAACTCCGTAATTAAAACATTTGTTAGTATGGAATTTTTGAATGGTTTGTTTGTAAAATATTGCTTTTCTTCAATCAAAATGAAGTGTCGGTGATGATCCATAGTTAGTGGCAAGACTTTTATGAACCTTCACCTAGAGCATACAGATATCTCGGGCTGATGTGATTGCAGAAACAGAAACTTTCAACTACGGCATAAAAATATGAAATAGATAACAAGAAAAATAAATGAGTGTTCATGTAATTTTTTTATTAATAAAAGATTAACAAGTGAAATGAAACATCTCAGATTTTTTATTAAAAATACAAAATCACATAAATAAAAATCAATCAATAAAATAATATTATATAACAGTAAAAAATGACTTTAAAGCTCCTATAGGTTTCTATAAATAAAAGCTCTCATCCTAGACAATAAAGGAAAAAGATTCTTGAAGATATAAAAATTTTCCTCAAAACAAACACTTTCAAGCAATGAAGCTCTCTAAGAACTCTCAAACCCCATTCATCTACGCTTGAAGTCTACAAAAAACAAAGATTTATTGAATCAAGCATAAGCGTCTTATAAGAGTTTTTCAACAACACTTTGAAGACAAATCAAAGGTACTCTCCTAATCACCAAGTCTCATTCTGCACTCCATGCCTAAATTTGTGTTCTTGCAAAGCACAAGTCTTGATTTGATTGCACAAATAAATCAAGTCATCACATATTAAATCCAAAGGAAGAATTAAAGGGTTGTTTTATTCTTTTGTTAGAATATTTTAACCAAAAAAAATATTTTAATAAAATAAAATATATGTACAAAGTGCTTGTTTAATTTCAAGTGCTCAAAAGTCTGTCTACAAATTTATGGCGACTTCACTATAGGCATTTATACCTCTCATCTCTCCTCTTTAAGAAAAAATTTTCAACAACCTCTCAATGGAAACTAGGAAGAACATGATCATCGTTGTCGCTTCAAAAAGTAACAAGAATACCGATTCAATTCGTTGACATACCGTTGAATATTCTTCAACCCTGCTATTAAAAAAATCCATTACTGGGTTGTATGAGCAAACTAAGCCAATTATCAAGCTGATGTTGAATGAAAAAGAGGCACGAGATCTTGCTACTCCAAGGTTAAAACTACAAGTAACTCCATTATAAAAGTCAATTGAGGAACATAGACTTTTCTTCATCACTCAAGGTGGCTACATCAGCAATTCACCCATGGAGACTTCTCCATGTCAATCACCAAATAAGGCTTCGGGTTTTGGCAGCTTGTTAGTGATACCAATCAAGACTACAACTTTGAAGGATCAAGTGTTTAACTTAACAAAACTCGTTGAGGGACTTTCGACTTCACTCAAGGTGAACTAACTCAAAAGCATGAATGAAGGAGGTCAAACTTTGGCTACTAAGTCTATGCAAGTAGATCAACTAGATATCATTAAGGATTCTACAATTAAAGTTACAAGGAATATTCATGGTATTACTGATGACATCTTCACCATGAATCAACTAAAAAAACTTATCAAGGAACTTATCATAGACCAAGTAGAAAGTTTATTTCAACCTTTGTATTCTTATATGAAGTCATACACTTAAAGGATCGAATTGCTAAAGATGCCTCTGAGCTATCAACCAAAGTTTGAGCAATTCGATTGAAAAGAGATTCCAAAACAACATGTGGCTCACTTTATGGAGACTTGTAACAATGTTGGAATTGATAGTGATCTCATGGTAAAACAGTTTGTCCATTCCTTGAAAGGTAATGCCTTTGACTAGTATACTAACTTAGAGTCTGGCTTAATCGATAGTTGAGAACAGTTGAAATGTGAGTTTCTTAACCGTTTCTACAACATTAATGGTTAGCATGATTGAACTCACCAATGCACATCAATGAATGAAGGAGCCTATCATTAACTATATTCATCGGTGAAGAATATTTAGCCGAAACTATAAGGTTCGACTAACTGAAATTTTACACTAGATATGTGTATTCAAGGGATGTATTGGGGACTACGCTATATCTTACAAGGCATCAAATCAAAGTCTTTTGAAGAATTGACTGTTTGAGCATGCAACATGGAACTTAGCATTGCTGCAGCCGAAAACTCATCATTACCTATGCAAGAGCTCAAGAGAAATAAGCATGAGCATTGTAGATTTGAAAAGAATACTCCAAAAATCAAGGGAAAGCAGTCTTTAGTAATTAACTCTAATGTCGTAAAGGTACCAAATAGATTTAAAAGGAATAATCATCAACACTAACTACTTTTAAAAGGGTGAAAAAAAAGAAGTCATTTTAAAAAAAAAAGACAAGAAAAATAATATTCATTCCCTGAATCAAACATATCTAGAATGGTAAATGATTTGCTTGAAGCAAATCTCATTGACAATCGAGATTTTTTTCAAATATCATCATTTTATCAGTCATACCGTAGAGAAGTGTTTGGTGCTAAAAGACAATATCATAAAGTTATATGAGAATGGGGATATCATTTTTTAGGATGAAATGATAGCTTTTAATATTACGACCATGGTGACTTTAGGTTAATAATCATGTATTTAATTATTATTTTCTCTAATACTCTTTCCCTTTACCAATGCTAAATAGTACTACAATTTGGATTTGTAACTTCATTGTGTTTTGTAAAAGCTACTCTTAAATTTGTAATGTTATAACATTAGCACTGAATATACATTTTTGTTTTCATATGTTGTTCTTTTTTCTAGGCATTGCAGAAATGGGAGAAAGGGTCGTGGTTTATGTGTTAAAGACTATGTAAGTTTATATGAAATTGGAAAAGAAAGTCCAACCTTGATGAGATATTGCAAAGCTAGTTCCTACAACCCTACATGCTTTAAAGACTTAAATTGCTCCATTGATAATGAACTCAATCAATGCATTATTTATTGGTAAAAAATTATAAGTAAAATTTCGAGTCAATTTTATAATATGTAACATGTTGATATAGGGTCATGCTTTTAAAATCATTAAAAAATTTTATTCTTTGTTAATGAAAAGTTAATCCAAAAATACCTTCTACCATAAAAAAATTAGAGAAAAAACTAGAAGAAATACTAATAAAAATGTCATTTTCTTCTTTATTTTCTTTCATTGTTTTTTCTGTATCCTTTGTCATCCTTGTAATTTGTTAAAAGATAGGAAAGAGAGAAAAGCAAGAAAAAATACAATGACCTCAGAGGCTCATCGAAACTCTGATAATGACACCACTAGTACCGTTAAAAACATCTCGACAAAACAAATTTAATGACACCAAACAATCATAAACGGTGTACAAAGTGGGTCATATGAGTCGTCCAAAGGTGATGAGGTTCATTTGCATTTGGCCCGCAGTGTGGCCTAATCTGACCACTAGTGACCTTACTTGGTATCATTAGATTTGTTTTATCGAGATCTTTCCAATAAAATCAGCGATGTTGTCATCAAAGTTTTGGTATACCTCTAGGGTCTTTTTCTTTCTTTCTTTCCTTTTTTTTTCTCTCTCCCCTCTCTCCTTTCTCTTTATTAAACTTGTGTTCAGTAATTTTGCAATGTCATATGTGACTCTCTAAATTATGTTACTTCTCTAAATATTTTTTTCACTATGTTATTTTATCAATTTTCTTTACAATGCTAGAATCCCAAAAAGCTCTAGGAAATTAAGGTTAAGAAATCTAATATTGATTGTTATCGCATATATTCTTTTTGCAATATTAAAAAAAAAAATTTAAAAAAAAGACATTAGTTTATCATTGTACACTAAGGCACGATCACAGTGGATTAAAATAGTGAAATAACTATTTTTTTTTCTTCTAGAAAAAACCAATAACCTTACTATCAGGGGTAAAAAGATCTTTTTCACATGAACCATTAGTCATTTCCAGATATATTTGGACAAAATGATCTTATCAATTGTTTTAGCACTGTAAAATAACTTAATTAACCTTAAAAGCAAAAAAAAATAAACTTGCGTAGATGAGTTTTTTCATCTTTTTTATTTTTTTAAGCACAACAAATAATGTAATTACCTAAAAAAAATGAAATTGTCATCCAAGGGATTTTCTTCTTTTCATTTTAGTTTTTTTATTATAATCAAGTTCACTTAGGAGCTATTTGGTAATTTAAAAATATATATTATTAAACAAAGTGTCAAACGTGTGCGTTGCATGTGTCAGCGCATGGGCAGCGCGTGTGATATCATCTGATAACTAAACATTGCCTTTCATGATAGTGTTTGAATTGTCTTAACGACCCCTCCATGATCCGGTGGCACATGTGGTCAATGACCTTTCATTTCACCATTCAACATTGAATTATTTAATAATTAAATTTTATAATTTTATTTAATTTGCTTTTGATAAAATTATCTCAATATCACAATGAAGTCATATATTTGGCATGTTAATCTAGATGGGCTCCAGTTAGGTTTTTAAACCTTTTTTTATTGTCAATGTTTTTTTACTTTATTTACCGACTTTGTATTTTTTTTTTTTTATTCTTGTTATTAAGTTAATTAAACTTATTAAATTCAATCGAATGAAATCTCAAAAAAAAAAAAAACTTTTTTTTTTTGCTTTATTAGAAATGCTTGCTTTACCGTAGCATTCTTTTTTACATTAAAAATAAATCAGACCATACATTCTTTTTTTACATTGAAAGAAAAAGGAGCCAAAAAGTAGCGCCACCATTGCAGTTAAACGAAAAATAAACAAATATTGTTTATTGATGGACGACAGGCGCCAGAAAAGGGGGCAAAGCCGGCAAAGTTTAGTTAATTAGAGAAAACCTCAGTAGAAATTCATGTGCAGCGGAAAGAATTGAAGTATGGAGCTTAATCCTGATAAACTTCATAGCAGTATTCCATAAACAAATAGTTTTTGGAAATCTAAAGGTGGAGAGGAAAGCTGAGCATTGCTAATATCCCTTTTTCAGTACGGGAAGGTCACCTTGAAGGCACATGTTCCGTACAATTAATCGTTTCTTTTTCTGAAAATAATTTGCGTTTCGGTTTTGCTGATTGGGAGTTTCATAGCTGGATTTCTAAAATGAAGCATCCATTGCAGTAAACCAGGTTCAAGGATAAAAACAGGAGCAATTAAAATAACCACAAAGGCCTAAACTTTATGGGAGAGAAAAACCACCATCCAGGGATTCCTAACTTAATCGGTTTATATAACATCACAGATTATATGTGCTCCAGAAATATGCAGACCTGTGCACTGATACGAACCAGTAAAACAGAATATAGACAGATACCAATGGTTCTCGAATCCCAGAACCATTATCAGTAATGAAATAATCCATTGACCAATGCAATTGCCTAACTGGAAGCCTATGTACTGTAATGCACCGTTATCATTCAAAGACCATTGGTCCAAATAAAGGGACATTAACACAGTATTTTCATCAGAGAAGAACTCACAATCACACCCATCACCCCATAGGATCAACATAAAACCCCGATATAAGTAATATATTAATAAGCTAGCCAAAGAACAACTAAAACAGTGCTTAAATACTCTTATCTACAACAACAAAATTTTGGACACACAACATGGAGTAAAAAGAAGGCAAAATCTTTAAGACGGCAGACAAGTCAAACTAAGCATAAAATCAAATGACCAAAACATTAGCAAAAACTAAAATGCAATTGGTCGAGTCAGAAGATGTGTTATGGATGGCTGGATTCTCAAGCTAATTGTTTCAAATAATATATAACAGAGTGATTCTAAACAGCTGACAGGAAAAAATGGATGAACATTATCCATTCAAAACCAGAAGAATTTCACAGTTCTTGGATAAAAAGGAAATGGAATATTACCCACACCATTGGTTTAATGTCTAAGACGATTGCTCTCAAGCACTTAACAATATATCTTCAACACACGGCTTATGATAAACAGGACCATGTTACAGCTCAACATTCCGTTCCAAGTAAATTGTTTTGTTACAAATGAGGCAAAGGTCAGATACACATTTTGGTAAAGGTTTTTTGTGTCAGAAGAGAGCTTGCAATCAATACAAAGTAAAAAACAACATTTACAGATATTTTTACACAGGACTTAGCACAATGAAAGAAAGATGAAAGGGGGTGTGTAAATTCACAACCTAACTATAAGTATAATTCTATAACTGCACATCAAAAGAAAGCCAAGAGCTGCATACCATTGTTGCTCTTAATGCCTGGTGCAACAGTACAACAAAAGGCTGGATTGTCTCATCATATATATTTCCAATTTCTCCTTGAGCATAGTCAACTGGTGTATGCATTAAGAACCTGACCTGAATCCTTTGGATTCTAGTGTCACTATAGTTTGGCCACAATCCAAACCCTCAGTGTTCGAACTTAGCGCAGGATATCCAACCTAAACATATTACTTTGCTTAGGCAGCAAACGTAAAAAATTACTCATTACATGTCAAGCACATAAATAAACCTGAGATTGGATTACTGTTCTTCCGATTTTAAAACCTGGAACCACTGTGAACCCCACCTTTAGCCTGGTTTTATTAGGCATGGTGCATCTCCTCGTGACATCTTCCATATACACCATTGAAAAATCAACCCCTCTTTCCATTTGAAAAATATCAACCACGGGATCAAAAGAAAATGCCAGTTTATGAAGTGTCCATACAGAACTGGCCATGTTAACAAATGAATCGTAGAACATACTAAGTGACCTCCACGAATTCAACACAACTTCATTTTGATCCAAATTGCTGAAAATTGACGACTCCATTGCCGGGTGCATAAGCTCTTGATACTTCTTCTCGCAAAACCTCGAAAATTCACAAGTAGGATTCCTACTTAACAACTCCATAGGATTGCTAGATACATGCTCAAGCAATTGCTTCAATGAACTGTTACTCTTAACTGAATCCAATCCAAGCCCGTTACAAGAAACTTCACCCTCACTCTCCAAACCAAACCCTTCTAAATTAAAACCTTTAAACATCACCAAAGAAACATAGGATAAAAATGCATAACGATTATGCCCTTTTTTCACATAATCAACATCAGAATGAACAGAATTCGCTGCCAAGTCCAAATCCCACCTAGCTTTTCTCATCAAATCAACCAAAATCTTAGTAAACTTATGCATTGTTCTACAAGCATCATTTAACACAGAATCAAAAACCTTAACAGTCAACAAAACCTCAGAATTCAAATTCAAATTCAAACTACTGCACAACTTCTTAGACGATAAAGAATTAAACCTTTGTACCTCACTCAATTTCTTCTTCAAAACCGAAACTTCACTATCTTTTTGATCGATCTCTGTTTGCAAACTATTGGAAACAGTCCCCAAAATTCTCAGCTTGCTTTGATTCTCTTCTACTTGAGCTTCCAAACAAGACCCAATTGGCAAATCATCACCAAAATCAGGATTCTTACACAAATCCCTATAAACTTGCTTCAAATCAGACAATCTCTGAAGAGCTGAAACCAAAGCCTTATCAGCTACTTTAATGCTCTCTTCATTAAAAGGCACATGCGCAGTTTGTAACTGCAAATAAGAAGCTTCAAACGAAGAAACTGTAGATAAAACTGAAGAAATCAAAGTATTAGCTAACTGGGTGTTTAAAGGCTTGATCTGGGTCTCGCCATTTTTCACTGCCAACTCTTTCTGTGGCAAGAAGTTTTGATTTTGACTCAAGGGTTGGTCAGGCTTCAAGATTATGACTTTCTGGTCAGGGATAAAATCCTCAGCGGAATCAAGGAGAGAGAAACCGGCATCAACGTCGGTGGTTTCATCGGCGGCGGTGGTTTCATCGGCGAAGAATTCGAAAGTTTTGGTCTTGAAAGCAAGAGCAAATTTTGAAAACATCTCAGAGATTTGGGGTTGTTTTGGTGTTGTAGAGGTTGCAGTTTCCATAGTTTCCGTCATGACAAAATGGGAAATTTAAACAATAGAATCAAATCTTTCGCTCTCTTGTCTTTGTGGATTGTAAGGATGGAATGGAATTGAATTCCCTTCTTCTAACTTTCTCAAGGAAAGAAAAATCGAGAGAAAGTGAGAGAGGTAAAGATGAAAATTTTTGCAGCGTACTGTGTGGATTGTGGTTCGTGAATTGTGCTTTGGATGTCTTGGAAGGAAGGTATTGTGTGGGTGATGGGTTAAGGTAATGCTGGGTTTGGTTTGCTGCGCTTTTCCTGTGTTTTCACTTGATTTTTTGTTTTCTTTTGTGTTTTTTTATTATTATTTTAATACTCCTCTTTTTTGAGAATGAATAATTTTTTATACTCTTTGCTTGCTTGACTTCTTGGACTCCTATATTTAACGGTAACAAGGAAGAGATGACAGTGTGCCATGACATTTGCAGATGAGCAGGACCGCCCAATGGTTAAGGAGGGATGAAGTTTACTCGAGGATTGAGTTATGTTTCAATAATAAATGGATAGAGTTCAACTCTTGGAGATTAAAGTATTTGAAAAAAAATATTGTTACTATGAAAAACTAAAAACTTAAATTGAAAATAAAGAGGAGAAACATAAACACGAACCGTAGCGAATGGCCAAAGAAAGAGTTAAGATGATTAGAGTAATTAGTGTTTTATAATTTGTTCTTTTGAGATGACAAAAATATAACCTCTTTTAAATTATGTAATCACATCGTAGAGGTTATAATCATATTTTTAAAAAATTAAAATTATTTTTTATATCAATATATTAAGATAATTTTAAAATATAATTTTAAAAAAAAAATATTTGACAAAATATTATTTTAAACACAATTCTAAACAACCAATAAACAAACGTTTAGAAAGTGTGTGTGTGTATTCGGTCAATGTAAAGAACGACATAATTCACAAATTTGACAAGAGATTAACAATCAATCAATCAGTTAATGTTGTTGGGTAATACGTAGATCTCAAGGATTGATCTGAAGAAGATGACTCTTCACTTGAGCAATTTTTATTTGTCCGGAATTGTTTAGATTTGTCTACATTCAGCGACGTTCATGATTTAAAGCGTGTTTGGAAATGTGGTTGAAGTTGCTTTTCAAAATGTTTTTCACTCAGAAAAGCATGTTAATAATATTATTTTATTTTTTAAAAATCATTTTTAAGATCAGCATATCAAAATGATTTGAAAACATCAAAAATATATTACTTTAAAGCAAAAGAAAAAAAAATTCAAATTTTTTGAAAAGCATTTTTGAACCGTAATGCCAAACACCCCTTACGAGAAAAGAAATTCAAAAGGAAAGCAAAGATATTATTATTATTATTATTATTAAGTAATACTCTAAAAATTTTAGGAAAAACACGGTAACTTCTCACGCCTTTCACTTATTAATATGTTATATTATTATAATTATTATATTATAATTATATTATATTATATTATATTATAGAACTGTTTTTTTAATATATTTTTTTATTTGATTTAATTTATTAATGTTAAATTTTTTATTTAGTTATGCCTTTCACTTATTAATATATTATATTATAATTATTATTATATTATAAAACTGTTTTTTTTCTTTTTTAGTTTTTAATATTTTTTTAATAATTTTTTTTGTTTGATTTAGTTTGTTATGTTAAATTTTTTTTATTTAGTTATCAGATTTTCATGATACGAATCCCGGATTTGATGGGTTAATTAACGAGTTAACCCAAATTATTTTTTATTGAATTTTTTTATTTAGTTTAGTTTGTTAATGTTAAATTTCTTTATATTTAATTATCAGACTTTTATAACACGTATCTTAGGTTTGATGGGTTAACTTGGTTCGATGGGTTAACCCAGTTAATTTTGGGTAAACCCGTTAATTGTTTTTTTCTATTTAGTTATCAAACTTTCATGACGTGAATCCCAGATTTTACGGGATAACCTAGTTTAAAGGTTTAACCCAATTGATTCAAATTTTTTTTCTTTTTCTTTATTAGTTTTTTCTTCCTGTTGGTTTTTTTTTTTTTTTAATTAATCTATTTAATTATTACACTTTTATGATACGACTTTATAGCCAGACCCACGTCCAATATTCCTAGGTCCAGTGTTACAGTCAGACTCACTTAAACTTGGGTCATGCAAGCTTAATATTATTATTAATATTATAAATATTACTCTTAGGTTAGGCGTTACAACCAAACACAAAACTCTTAAGTATAGCTTTGCAAAAAAGTCCAAGACTTTTAAATCTTAATTTTTTTATATATTTTTTATGCAAAAAAAAAAATAACCTATATCATCGCGCAGGTCATGTAACTAATACAATATTCTAAAACGTGTTAAGTTTTTACTTTAGTAATAAAAAACCCCACTTAGTTTTTTATTTTTTTTTAGAAATCATCAAATGTTCGGCCATTTAGGGTAAATTGGTCTTTCAAGGGGGCATATTAGTCAATTGTCAAATTCAATAGTGTTAGACCGATCTTTTTATATTATTTTTATAATAATAAAATAATTAAAATAATATTGGAAACAAAGAAAATAAAGAAACTGGCATATAGGGGCTTTATAGGCATTTTTTAAGGGTTTGTTTTTGTCTTTTACATTTGATTTTTTATATATATACTTATGTTGCATAAGAGGTGATTTGGTCTTTTTATAACTATAAAATATCAATAAAAAATGGTCGGCATGTGAGGGACAGAATGAGTAGACGCGGCCCACACCCTTCACTATGTTTTAATGGTGAAATTTTACCTTTCATTGCTAGGTTGGAAGTGTGCTAACATCCTCTTTTTAATGGTACAATAAATGTATACCACAGTTTGATTCTAGTGAATTTTTTTTCTTCTCCTCCTTTTCTCTCTTTTTTTCTTGTGAAAGTGTGAAGATGTCCTCTCATTTAATTTTTATATCTAGTTTAGTTCTTGTTTTTTTTATTGTTATTTTATTTTTTTTATCTTATTTTGACTGACTGTTTTTCTTCAATTTCATCTCTTATCATTTGATTTAATTTGATTTTTATATCAAATTTATTTATCATTCTTTTAATTTTTTTTAACATGTTTGCTAAATTTTTTTTAATCTTATCCCTCACCATTTGATTTTAATTTGTTTTTATCTCAAATTTTGTATCCCTCAACATTTGATTTTAATTCTATTTTTTATTGTTGTTTTTACCCTTTTTATTGTATTTTTTTTCAATCTCATCACTTAATATTTTTTAAATTGAGATTTTTTTGGTTTTAGGGATTGATTTTCATGTCTTTTTTTACTTTTCTTTCTATGAGACTATTCTAGTCTTATGCCTATGGCCACGAGATTAGTGATTGACCCAAATCTTTTTTTCTTGTTGCTTTTTTAAAAAAAAAATTTAATTTCATCATTTAATATTAAATTATTTGATAGCTGGACTTCATAATTTTATTCAATTTACTTTTGTTAACGATAATTTTTTTCTTTTTATTTACAAAAATAATAGTTTGATTAAATAAAAAATTTATTCTTGAAAACAAAATTATTAAACACAACTAAGTACATGACACATATTGCAAAATCATATATCTTAATCCTAATTATTTCTTGATCAAATATTGATTTATTTAATTAGATGTGTATATAAGCATTATGATATTTTGATTTATAATTAAGAAATTAAGTTTAATTTTAACTCACTTTTATTCCTGTTCTTTTTTTTGGTAGAAAAATCAAATTAAGATCCATTAGGTTTGGATCTTCCTTTGCTAATCTCTTCTAGTCTCCCTTTTTTTTCCATAGTAAATAAATTTTTAGATAAGTGTATGGTTAATCAAGACTAAATTTCATCTTTTAATGATTTTAAAGATATATTTCTCACGCTAATTTCATACATCTAGAAAAAAAAAATCTAATTATTGACCTTCCACTCAAGAAATTTTTTAAAAAAACTAAAGTAAGGAATATATCATGACTTCATCGTCTTGAGTCTCGAAAAAGCTCACATTCAGGCTTGTTTTCAACTTCCACCAAAGGTACTCGTTTTAAACCAAGTTAGGAGAACTCATAAAGCGCTTAAAATTCATTGGAGTTCTAGCCAGCCAGCTAACAAATTTTAGGTCTCTCTTCTATTTATTTATTTTATTTTATCTTATTATATTCAAAGAACTATGTGTCTTTTCTTTTGGCATTTTGGAATGATTATTTTCGCCCTTTTTAAAAATAAATAAATAAATTATCTCACCGCTGTCCGGCCACTTTTAGGACCCGGAATTGCTTCCACTCAAAGAGAGGTTTATCCAGTCACGGTGTTACCATCGCAATATTGTATTTGTGTGGGGACAATCATTGCACATCGATCTCAGCTGCAGTTAGGGGTGTTCACGGTTCGGTTCGGTTCGGTTTCAACCATAAAAACCAACCGAACCAAGTACCTCATATTTTTTAAATTTCAAACCGAACCGAACCGAATTCCGGTTCAAACCGAACCGGTTCGGTTCGGTTGAATCCGGTTTTGCAGCTAAAAAACCGGGAAACCTAATCATTAAATTAATGGGCTTTTTTACTTTTTTTTAATGGGCTTAAATTAAATTGGGCTGTTAAATTTTCTTGTTGGGCTAAATTTATAGGCTTTTTAATCAAAACTCTTTAAAATGTTATAATTTGATTAATTTTGTTATAAGCTTTCTAATGAAATTAAAATATTGAATTTTTTTGAAATGCTTAATTGCTTATAGTAACAATAAATCTGATATGTTTTATCTTACTATTTTTAATATACAAAGAAATATGCTATGAAAAATCAAATCAATGCAATATGCAAGATGCATGATCAAATTTGGACACCTCAAATTAAAAGAGGTGTTCACACTAAAAAAAAATTTACATTAGCAAATAGCAACTAGTAATAAATTATCAAAAACATTCTGCATAAGTTGAAAAAAAAATCCGACACCAGCACTACAGCAGCATCCAAAACTTCCAGCAACAGCAAAAGCCAAAAGATCCAGCAAGGATAATGCTATAAAAAAACACTAGCAAATTAGCAACATATTATTTTTTGACAATTAAAAAAATTAGAAATGCAAAATTTTAAAAGGAATTAATAAGGCAAAGTAAATTAATTACCCAAAACAATTATATTCCAAGATTGCACCAACATCATCAATATAACTTACAAATAATCAGTTGAGATTTTTAAACTTTCACCAAATTCTACAAAAACAAAAATTAAAATGTTAGATTAAACATATGTAAATAAATGATATTATAAAATAACTACATTTAAATTTGTAAAAGAAATTACCTGATTCAATTATCTCAGAATTTTCAATATAATCCATGTAGTTTCCGATGTTGATTGGAATTGATGCTAAACTCAACCAATTTTGACAACAAACCAATGCTTGCACTGTTGATGGAGATAAAGAGCTTCGAAATGGATCTAAAATACGACCACCAGTACTGAAAGCTGCTTCAGAAACAACTGTAGATACTGGAATAGCTAACACATGTTGTGCTACCTTAGAAAGAATCTTGTATTTTGTAGCATTACATCTCCACCAACCCAAAATATCTAATTTAAAATTATTAGGATTCTCACAATCATCACTCAAATACCTCTCAACCTCATTTTTTTTTTGGGCACCCCCTTCTTCCTCTAAATGTTTTATGAATTCAGAAGCCAAGTCATCCAACATATCATCATTTACCGCCATTAAATCAACATTAACATTTTCATTTATACTAGTTACAACACTATCAACCACCTCAACATTCTCATCAACATTCATATAATGCTCAAACAACCTTAGCAAAGTATCTTTAACCTTAATTGTAAAATTATCAGCCTCTTCAACATCATACAATCTTCCAAAACAAAATCTCACATACTTCAATTTGAAACGTGGATCTAACACAACAGCCACATATAACAAAAAGTTTTGTGTATCTTGATCCCCCCAATATTTTTTATACTTTACCATCATATTCGTGGCCATTTTACTTACATAAACATCTTCACTTCTACAAAGGTGAGATATGCTTGTATGCATGGAAATCAATTCATGAAAGAAAGAATTAGATGTCACATACAACGAGCCAGAAAATTTCAATGTAACCATGTAAAATAGTTTCAAGAACTTGACAAAAGATTTAGCCTTTTCCCAATCTTCTAATGCAGGAGGACCTAAGTTTTTTTGTTTTCCTTTTGAATTAACCTCAAAGTAACTCAAATACCTGGGATCTGTTTCTTCTAACCTCATAAAAACAACATCAAATTTAGCAGCCGCATCTAGCATCATATATGTAGAGTTCCATCTAGTTGCAACATCCAAGCAAACAGATTTTTTACTCCCAATTTTCAACCTCTCGGCACATTGGTTAAAAACAAGTTGTCTAGAAGGAGAAGATCTAACAAACCTCACTGCATTCCTAATCTTAACAACTGAATCATCAATATCTTTCAATCCCGCACATACAATAAGATTAACAATATGTGCACAACATCTAACATGCATAAAGTCATTTGACAATATATTAGTTGCCCAATTACTTGTTACTCTCTTCAAATATTTTATTGTCAAATTATTTGAACTTGCATTATCTACTGTAACTGTTAAAATGTTATCAATTCCCCATTCCAACAACAACTCTCAATTGCTTGGCCAATCGTTTCACCTTTATGATTAGAAACTTGACAAAAATTTAAAATTCTTTTATTCAAGTTCCAACCTTCATCAATCCAATGGGCAGTCAAACACATATAATTAATATTTTGGATTGATGTCCAAGTATCGGTTGTTAAACATACACGTTGATCCTTAAGAGCTTTCTTTAATTTTTCTTTCTCAACTACATAAATTTTCAAACAATCTCTCCAAATCGTCAAACGAGAAGGAACATCAAATCTAGGTTGCATTACTTGACAAAATGATTTAAATCCTTGGTTTTCAACAAAGTTAAATGGTAGCTCATCAAGTATAATCATTTTTCCTAGGGCTTGCCTACACTCTTCATAGCTATAACCCACTGCCTTAACAGTCACCAGATTTTCCTCTCTATCATTACCCCCTTTTATTATAGGCTTAGGTTCTAAGACTAAAGTTTTTTGTTTTCGATCAATCATAAAAGGAAATTTTTTGCATACATTTAGATGACTCCACATGTTACTAGTCCCATTGAGTATAGTATGGCATGCATAGTCTTTTCCACAATACATACATGCAGCCCTAGGAGTCTTAACATTACCATCTAGTTTTTTAAAGTGATCCCAAATTTGAGATGTTTTTCTTTTATTTGATCTGGAGGCTGGATTACCTTCACTTTCAGTGTTGCTATTTGTACTAGAAGTAGCAACTGGAACTGGAATTGGAATACGAAAAGAATTGGGTTCCGAACTTGAAGGATTTGATTCAATTGGGGTAAGATCTTCCCGATTATCCATCTGAAATTAAAAAAACCAACAACAACATCAATCAAACAATTCTGTCGTACATTCCAATAAAAGACCCAACAAACTTTAAAAGCTCTAAGCCAATTAAAAACAATCGCACAACAAACAAGCAGGACACGAGACTTTGAAGTAAAAAATTATTATAATGACTAGCACATCGGTGCTCCTTGGAGGTGACAACACCAAATCTTGTTTAAATGATTCTCCTCCGATAAAGATTCAAAACACAAAATATTCTGAAACGCAAAACCTGGCCCAGGCTAGTAAAGAAATTAAAGAAATAAACCAAACTGTGGGCTAAAAAGCAAAAACCATGGGCGTTAAAGCTCACATGCAGATATGCCTGAATGGAAGCAAGATATTCTATCCAAAGCTGTCAACTAGTGCTGTAGGCTATAAGTTGGTGGGGGGAGAGAGTTAGTTTGGAGTTAACAAATCTGCTGATGATGTCGCTTTTATTGTGTCCAGCTGCAGCATCAACAACAAGCCCAAATGTAAAAACCTGGCTGCCAAGATAAGTGTGGGAATGTCAGTGTTCCTTACCCCTTCGGGATCTTGGAACGAAGGTGTGCCATGAATCCTCACTTCTTTCTAAACTGCAGTTCAGACGATGAACTGTTTTTTGGAATAAACATGCCTGCTCGCAATATATCAGTGCTGGAGGGCACTGTCACTGTGGGCATTGATGCAGCATTCGACTGCTATAACAAAACAGGGAATATAACAGATGATTTCACACAGCATATCAGACTTGGATCAGGCCCCTTCATGTTCTCAGACACCCGAAATGTATTCACAGCTATTGGTTGTGATACCTTTGCTCAGGTGACCAACAAAGATCGTACATACGGAGCTGCATGTCTCTCCATATGTACAGAATATGTGAACATGTCAGATGGAAATCCTTGCACAGGTTCTGGATGCTGCCAAACCTCGATTCCCAAGGGCCTCAAGTCACTTAACATTTTAACTTTCAGTTATAACTACCACGCGAATGTTTCGGACTTCAATCCTTGTGGATTTGCCTTTTTAGCGGACAGAAGCTCCTTGAAGCTTTCAGATTGGCTGCTCTCTCGCAAGCCAAAATATGGAAATGATGCATATAGATCAGATACTGTGATTGAATGGGACCAATGGGTAGTTGAAAATAAGACGTGCGAACAGGCTAGAGCTAATAAAAGTGCTTATGCAAAGAAGGGTTCGAAGGAAATCCCTATCTCCAAGAAGGATGCCAAGGTAAACTGGTTATTTCTTTTCTTTAGGCTTTAATCACTTGTAATTATGCTCATCTTGTTCCATGTGGTCTCTAATTGTCAGTGCGGTGTTCATCACGTACGTTGATATTTCTTTTTCCACTAATATTTTTAACATTTACAACAGATATGGATGAATGCAACTTGACCCAACTTGGTCTCTACACGGCTGACCACGCTGTTTCTACATATATATATATATATATATATAAACATTTCTTCTAGCAAAAAACCATACATTAATCATGAAATAAACAAGATGAAATTTACCTTGCTGTCGTTGCGAAAGATGGAGACGGTTTCTGGGAAAGATGAAGATGGAGACAAGTTCTGGAAAATAAAAATATGAAGATGGAGATGGAATAGACTTGGAAATTTAGAAAATACTTTTAAAATTCAAACCCATGAAACAAAGAATCAAAGAAGATGAATTAAGTCATTTACCTTACTGTAGTTGCTTCAATAAAGAAGGTTTATGGGAAAGGAAGATTGTGAATTAATTATTGAGAAAGATTGAGTTTTTGATGGAAATGGAAAGGAAGATGAAGACGGCTGAGAGAACTGAGATGAGAGAATATGTTAGGGTTAGAGAGGGAGGCTAGGTTAACTTAACTATTTATAGTATCTTTTTTTTTAATGGTTTAGTGGGTCCGGTTCGGTTTGGCTCGGTTTCTGGGTCAAAACCGAAACCGAACCGGACCTGTTAACATTTATGGTTTTTTAAATCGGTTTAATCGGTTTTTACTTTCGGTTCGGTTTTTTCGGTTAATTTTTCTTCGGTTTTCTCGGTTTTCTCGGTTAATCGGTTATTTTGAACACCCCTAGCTGCAGTGATATGTGCTTCAAAGTAGCTTTACAATATGCCCTACAAACTTTCCTAACTCCTACCCCAATTAATTTTTATAATGTAATCCCCTGTATATCATGCTAGCTTTATGCACCTTTAAATTGCCTGTGATGCTTTTAGCCGACACATCTCGGTGGCAAGCCTTCACAGGCCGAGATCCTGTGCGTCCTCTGTCTTTCCGACCAGTAATACGGCGGAGGAAAAAATAATAATTATGCTCGTTAAGAACAAGGGCGATTTAGCAAAATGATTGCTGTAGGGCTAGCTCTTCAAAACGAACGAACCCCATGGGAGGTGGTTGACTCTATTTGCAAGTACCAACCAACCAAGGAAACACTTTATAGGACTAGGTTGGATCATGGATGGATTCCATGAAGTATGCGGCTGACTCTGGACGGCTTCGCCGGGACATTATTTATCTGTAAGTAGTTGGTGAAAACGGGGGCCACTCTCCTGAGGTCAGGTTGCTCCGTTCGGGGTTGGTTTCATGGGAATCAAAAGAAGACCCCAGAAGCAAAATATGCTGTGATCTTGTCACACTTGAAAAGCAAGATGAATTAGGCCTTTTTTAACGATAACGACACCTGTTTAATGTAGTTTCGGCTTTATAAAAGTGCAGTGAATCGGATAAAATGTAATATTGTGATACCTTATCTGTTGTCATCCATTTAGATCGATTGAGAATAAAATAAGATTATCAAGTGTGTTTTATAGTTTTGTTCTGTAAGAAACAGCGTTCAGCAAGGCTTTCTTTCCTAAGTTGTGTGGTGAGGGATTGGACGATTGGGACCCCATTGATAATTAAGAACTCAAGCAACTAATGATTTATCAAAGCCTTTTCCTCTTAATCATTCTTTTTATTTTTATTTTTGTTAAAAATTAATGTTTTTATATATTTTAAATAGCTTTAATATGTTGATTTTAAAAATAATTTTTTAAAAAATAAAAATAAATCATTTTAATTTTTTTCAGGTAAAGAATGCACTTTGTAGTGTAATGATTTAACATCAATTTGATTAAAACATGTGGGTTACACATGTCAGTGTCACCTTGTCTGAATGCAAATCTCTAGTTGTTGACAAAAAGGATACAATCCTAACCAGTTCATTAGTTGTTAACCCTCCCCTCTAAAAACCAAAATCTTTTTTTCAATTAAAAAAACATCTACAAGACAACAACGACAAGAAACAGAAAAAGGCTCATAGTGTTCCTGCCGTTCGAAAATCACAAATTTAATTATGGATGTGATTTTCAAAAAGATATAAATTATAGTTTTTGAAAGCTAAGCATTACCAAACACTTAAAGTTATAAATCTTTGTTGTGTTCATAGCTTCCAAAGTATTATTAAATACATAAAAGTGATGGCGGCTGCTAAAAATTATAGTTTTTTTATTTAAAGTATTTTTTTGTTTAAAAAATATAATAAAATAATATTTTTTAAAAAATTCCTATCATTAACCCATCAAAACATTCTAAACATAATTAAAAAAATTATTTAAAATAAAAAAAATTTATTTATTTTCAAAAGTTTTTTTATATGTAAAAGCAAACAAACTCTAAAAAATATTTGAGAATATAATAATAATTGTTTTTTAAAATAATTTTTATTTATAAATAGATTCAAATAATATTTTTTAATTTTAAACTGGTGTGTCATCAGCTTCAATTCAAATGTCATTTTTTTAAAAAATACCGATGTGAAGGCCTCGTCTCTTCTTTCTATAATATTTTATAATTCTCTTTCTATTATTTTTCTCGCGTTTTTCACTCTAATTTTTCTCCGGCTTTTTAATTGATACGTTCACTTTCCCTTTACCTATCAAGAAAATAAATTAGATTTATGGAATTACATCGTACTGAGCTCATTATCTGCTAAATTAATTATCAGTTTATTTTTATTTTTTTGTGATTGACTTTTTGAGATTAGCAAATAATCTATCATCGTCTGTCACAATGAAACCAGGATTCAAGAAAAATCACAAAGATTAACAACAAAGAAAGCAACACAATTTATGATCTGATAAAACTAAGTATAATAGTTTTAAATAGAGGCCAATTAATTATTGAAATCAAAGCATGTAACGTTTTAAAAAATAGAATTATGTGTTCTGTATTAAACTAAAGTATGTGTTTTAAATAGGTTGTTTTTTATTATCTATTTATACTTTAAAAAAAATTACCGAGTCAACAAAAAATTTCACATTTGACAAAATTATTAAATTACCCTTACATATATAATATATATAATATCATAAACACCTTTTAGATTAATTAGGAAATTTTTCTTTTTCTTCGAACATGATTTTTTTTAATGATCTGAACCAATAAAAACTTAATCTAGTACTTTTAATTTATTGCTCTCTTCTAATGACAAAGACAGACATGATTTCTCTCTTCGCATGCTGTTTAAGTTTTATTTTAAAAAATATATATATTTATTTTCTTAAACCCTAAAAAAAATTCCAAATCGCACAAAGACATTTATTCATTGTTTGACTCTTCCAATGATGAATCACTTTCATCCCAAAGTGGTTCCTGGGAGAATCTATTTTGTGTTATAACAGTTTTTGTTTTTTAAAAATATTTTTTATTTAAAAATATGTTGAAATAATTTTTTTTAAATGATTTTATATTAGTAAATCTAAATAATTTAAAAATACTAAAACATAATTTTTTTAAAAATAATATTAAAAACACTTTTAAAAATAAACGGCTCCGAGTCCTCTATAAATCACTTTTGGAAATGTCTTTTTCATTGATTTTGGTGAAGTATTTTGTTTAGACTTGTTAACGAGGTTCAAAGCTGAGCAACTAAGAAGAACAGGGAATGACAAGAGAAGCTCCCTGTTAATGTCCTGATAGCAAAAGAAATAATGTCCTCCAGAGCCATCTATGAGGTTAAAGCTTTCCCCCTTCTATCCTCTCGCTATCAATTGAAATTTGCTCACCTCTACTCTCTGCGTATTTTTAACTGAAAGCATGGTTAAAGTATCAATGAAATATATTTTTTTAAAAATAATTTTGAGTTTGAGTTTATGCTGCCTGGGTGCTGATAATTCATGAATTAAAGATTCAGAATTGAGATTTATTTTGCTTCATATGTTTTCTTAGCACAGTCCTAAGTTTGTGTTAGTTTCGTAAATTTGGTTATTGTCTTTTTATAGAGTGTATTCTTGGATTCTAATTCTTGTATAGGGTGAATATATAGATCTCCCTGGGACGTAACAAACGATGCCATTAATACCATAATTCGACGCAATGAGAGTATGGAAACCAGAGAGCTTCTTCAACCTTGCATTTACCCTGTTCTTATCACTTTTTTAAAATTCTTTAATATTTATAAACTATTCATTCAATTGTCAACTGGTTGAAGATATCTATTATCTAAGTATTATTTGAATTTTTTTTGAGAAATTGTTATAAATAGTTATATAGATTTATTATTTTTTAAATTGATTCTCTCTGATAAAGATCAGAAAGTGATCTATAACTCCCTGTTACCGTTGTACAACTACTTCCACATCTTTTATGAAAATAATGACCAGTTCTGCTATCTGTTGAATTAATCAACTAACAATTCTTTGTTTTTATTTTTTTGTAATTTATTTTTCTTCGATACAGAATTAGCAACTGGTGATGCATCACTACCTGTCACAATGAAGCAGAGCCCAATAAAAATCGCAACACCGACAAACAAAAGGACCCAGTCTATGACATGACAAACCTAAGTAGAGCACTTGATGTTATAGAAGACAAAGACAAAGCATTCTTTGACTTTAACAAGGTAGCAGAGGCATTTAATGTAGCCGAAGAAGAAAAGGGAAGAAGACAGGGAGGAGAAAAACAAAGGGAAGTACGTTTTCTTAGATTCCAGGTGGTGTTCTTAAAAGAAATATGCAATGAACATAATGCAACAAGCAAGGATGCAGCAATTGAGTGTCTGTTTCTGGGTGTCACCATGTTTTTTTTTTTAAAATGAATGTTTTTTCTTTTAAATAACAACAATTATTACTATAAAATTAAACACCATCTAAAAAAGCTGCTTAGAAGTGTAATGTTTGCTAGGATTTAACAAGCTTGCGGCCTAGTGTTAGCAAGTTTCTTCGTCTTTGAAGAGGTTTTCTGGTTCGACTCTTGCTGGAGAGTGAAACTCAACTCCTTCCCCTCCATACCTTTGGAGACCAAGAATGAAAGTTGTCAAGGGTGGTGAATTTATGAATTTATTTGTTGGATTTAGAGTCCTTTTAAGTTAAAAGATTTAAAATCTTATGTTAAATGATACATTTTTTACATATTTGAATTTAAATTGAATAACCTCATTTGGATTTTTTTTTCTTAGAAAAGTAATTAAGATTTTAAGATTTCGAGTTGTCAGAGATATTTCAAAAACGGCTATAATAAGAAAATGAAAACATTTATACAAGTTTTCGTAAAGCAAAGTGTAAGGGCAACAATAGTTTCCAATAAAAGGTTGGCACGTGTAAACGCTCAACTATTATATATTGGATATATTAATTGAATGTGGGTTTTTTTTTTTTTTAGATTTCATCAAGCCTGGCCAATTCTAATTTCTATAACAATATTGATTGAGGAATTTAAAAAAAAAAATGAAAGCCATGGAGAATTTACAGTGTCTTCACACGTCACTATTTACTGTAATAATATAATTATTATTTTGCCCTTCCAATAAAAAAACCAATTAGCATGCTATTAGACTAAAATGATATTCTATGTAAGCTTCAGAATAATCAAGTTAGTTTGATTTTTTAACCTTTTAAATGCATGGTATAAAAACTTTATTAGTTTTAAAAGAATTGTTTTTAAGAGGTTTATCGGAAATAATTCAGTTTTTTATATTTTTAAAGCATGGTGTAAAGACTAAATTACTTTAAAGTAATTTTTTTCAAATTATCATTCATGGTTTTTTTGTCATTTCAAACTGAATTTTTTATAGCTATCAAGTCGACTTAGAATAATTTGCTCATTTGATAAATATAAATATTATTTAACTATCATGACCCCCCGATCTTTATGTGTAATGGTCAAGCCCATAACAAAGTTTGTTTTCTTTTCTTCTAGCCCAAAATTTATTTCAATATAAAACACTTACAAAGTCCAGCCCATTACTAGGTCTGTTTTTCTTATCCTTTGACCCACACTATTACATAACGTCTGCTGTAATTAATTTAGTGTGTAACTATTACACAGACAAAAAGAAAGAAAAGAACACCAATTACAAAAAGAATGTTGCCTGACAACGATAGTTATTAAGAAACAACTTTTTGAGTTCTTGCAACTTACAAAGCGTGGCATAGACTATCCCGGAAAAGCTTCATAATTTTGTACACGAAAGGCCTCTTAAACCATTTCAATGCTAGATGAACTGATAAATGAGACTAGAAATTACTTCGAGAAGTTCGTCAAAGCATTGGAGAATGTCCTATCCAACGCGGGCTTCCATGATGAAGTAGAAGATCACTGGACTTTTTTCAATGAGCTTGAATTTTGATTGTTTGGAAATACAGAATCATAGAAAGATTCCAGTTATTGATATCAATAGTAAAAAAGAAGGATTTAGTTTTTGGTGAGGAAGGAGATTGATACCATCAAAAAGCTTAAATGAGGCAAAAAGCCAGCGACAGAAACACCCCCAGAAATACAGTATGCAAACTTCATAGAGGTAGGTCACAAACATGCAAAACTGCAGAAAGTTCCAGTTTAAGAAACAAGAAAAAACCCCTACGTTGCTCAAAGAACTTCAGTCTGACATATATTGTAGCTGAAAGCACTGCACTAAAGACTAAAGTAATAGAATTGACCAATTCTGCAGATAATGAAAGGCGCACTGCACATGCCCAAGAGATTTCTTCACGCAGCAACAAATGGAAGCCAATTCTGTGCAGACATCAGCAAAAAAACAAAAAAAAAAAACAAGAATTGAGTGAAGTGCACTAAGCAATAGATGACATAGTAAGCAGAGTGAAGATTCAACAACTAGAACATTGTCGCAACAAAGACAACTTCAAAAAGAATAGATTACAAAGTTCAGTGACCAAGTATAGACTCTAATTTTCTATCACCATTATGAAGTTGTGGCAAAAGCACACCTCAACCATCCTCGTGTAAACTAAAAGCTGCATCAATAAGCATAAACAAAGTGCAAATAAGATTGACAAAAGGCAAAGAACAAAACAAGACCAAGGTGAAAACTATAAACTGATGTAGAGACCCAGCTATGATCGAAACCATTAATACCCTAACTCCACAGTTTCCTCAAATTCAATTATCTCATCATTCCTAACTTGATTCAGACAAAAGCTTCTGCCCCTTTTTCTACCCTGTAATGACCATCTTTTCTTTTTGTCGTTGATCAAATCACCTCTAGAACATCAGGCACTCAAACCAGCCCAACTTTTTGCAGATACAAGCAAACCCAAAATTCCAATGCAAATAATAAGATAGTTCTAGTAAAATCACCAAGGTAATAGATGGTTGGAAATTTAATCTCCAAAGTAAGTAAAACAAAATCCCAGTTTCACCTACCATTAATCCCATATTTATTTCAATTCATCACCGACCCACGATTCAACATAAAAGCCAACATTCGAATAATCCCATTTTACGATATAAATTTAATACTGTATCACTGTATGAACTAAAACAGATCAGCTAGTTTGCTTCGTTTTGAAGCATAAGCACAAAATAATAAATCCACGGTTCTTCAAAATTCCGTCAGCTCAAGGGATTTTTCGGAGAATTCGGAGAGTAGATCAAGTGGTTTTTTGGAGATGTTGCATTGACTGCTTGTGGATGAATAGTGAATACAGGGCCCATAATGAATGGAGGGTTTGTGGGCGATGGGATTTTTCTTGATCTTCATTTATAGAACCCAGTAAGCTAATGATGACAAAGAAACAAAGATGCATGCAATGTCCATGGCTAGATTTTGTTGATACTGTCTTTTAAATAATGTCAAGTTGACATTTTTTAAAAAAATTAATCAACACTATTGTATTGCGAGAGCAAACCAACATCATAGTTAGTACATACCAACATATATGTGTATTACACACTTTGCGCGGCTACCACCACAGATTTCCAACAATTAAAGGTATATTATACACCATTTATGTTTTTTTTTTTGTTTTTTTTAGGGTTTAAGGTTAGAGTTTTTTTAGGTTGATTCAAAATTTTGATTAATTAAATTTAATCTAGATGTAGTGCGAGCTAGAAAAATAAAAAAATAAATTATTAATTAAAAAAAATACAAAGGCTACCAAACATATTTTAAAGAAGTAAGGAAAAAAACACTACTTAGAGTATAGACCCAACATGATAATATGACTTGATAGTAAATACTCGTGTAATGAAAAAATAATTTGTTGTAAGTTATGCACTTATCCCATAAAAGGTTCATCAAAATCTTTCAAAAGTTTATAAAACCTAACTATATTTATATTTGATTCTTTATATAAAAGGGTGTTAAGTGAACCTTTACTTGAATAATCCTGATTCATTTTTATTTATATTAATTATCATATTTTTATAAGAATTACTATTATCATCTGTAAACCCACATAATGACTAATAATTTATGTAAGTTATGCACCTAAAGGTTTATTATAATCTTTCCAAAGTTTAAAAAACTTAGCTACATTTATATTTGATTCTTCATCTAAAGGGATGTTGCATGAACCTTTACATGAATAATCATAATTCATTCATATTACATCCTCCATCATACTCCTATAAAGATACTATTATCATTTGCAAACTCATGTATGTTGTTATAACTATAAGTTGAACCAACCATTCTTTATAATATGGTTTCATAAGGAATGTATGATTCTTTGTATGTAAATCAATATAAATCTTTCTCAACGAACTTTTTTTTAAGTAGATGCATTACCACAATATCTTTATAGCAAAACTTTTTTTTTGTATACTTCACATATGGATATCTAATTTTGTCTGCACTAATATCATTTGGTTTAGAAAGTACATGATTAATAAAACCTTTAACACCTTGAGTATAACCTTGCCTAAACAATCTTTCATGTAAATTTTGACATATCCAAGAACGATTTCTCATTACTTACGAAACCTAAATAAAATAATGTTGATTTTATCAATTCTATAAAAAAAAAATCAATTTCTCAAATTTCTAACTTATAATAAAATTAACAAAATGTGATTGTACCCATTAAAATAACTCATCATTTCTTCAATTATATATATATATAAGTCACACTTCATCAAATGATAACAAATTTTATTTTTTTCTAAATCTCAAACAAACATTAACATATAAATCATACATTAATAAAATAAATCTCTCTAGAAAAAAGATATACAAGTAAATTACATGTACTGCAATAATAAATTAGTATAAAAGAAATGACAAAATATCATCAACTTTTTTTTTTTTAGTGGCCTGGCAACTCCATAAAAAAAAATAACAACGAAATAGTATCGGTTGATGTTTCCATTTCTATTTTCTAATTTTTTTGGTAGCATATGGTTGCGGTACTTGGGACAAAAGAAAAATATATCTGCTAGAGAGAAACGAATAACAGCCAGCCAGCCAGCCAGTAGTGAGTAGTTATTTGAAAAGCATCCGCGTGCTTAAAGGATAACTGCCCCTGGATTGGTGCAAATATGTCCTGTGGGACATGTCTAGACAAAGCTTAAGCTAAAGACAAAAATGTAAATGTTTTTAAGTCTAATGTGTGACTGTAACGTCACAATCGGTGCATCATATTTATATGGAAATTAGAAAATTCACAGGAAGAGATTATCTTGAAATTGAATAGAACGGGACAAGTGCGAAAAAAAGAAGGAAAAAAAACACCTTTTAAATATGAAAGTGTCCATACTAAATTCTTCTTCTTATAGTGTCTTTTAAATACCTTGAGCTGTACTCGAAATTCTGTCATAATTTAAAAACTTTAATTTTGTAATTAATATCAAAATCTTCAATAATAGGACAAGTGATTGAGTTGATCTCTTAATTATGCAAATTATCGGCGTAATTATGATACTGACACGTTTGCAATTCACAATATTGCTGGATGCTCAAAAACCCCCGACTGATATCTTTCTTGTTTTGTAAGATTCACGAATAAGATTTATTACAAACTTGCTAGTATCATTAATATTTGTTCATTTTAAGCAAATATCGCTATATATATATATATATAATCCATAAATATCCTGGGGGGAAGAATTCAAAGGAAACGACTGTGCCCCCTCCAATTTCGTTGCTGGAGCAAGAGTCGGGGCCCCAGATCCAAACAATCAATGGTCTTCTCAAGCCATTTATGAGTCCTAACTAACTGTGAAGGTACTTTTTGACGAAAATTTATGGAGTGGCATAAATTCTTTCCGGTGGGGTATATCACAGCAGGAGAAATGCCATGGACAGCTTGTTTCTATGTATATCTATATAAAACACATGGAAACATGTCATTTATTCAACCCTTATTGTGTCCAAGAAGTCTTCTCTTCGCAGCATGCACTATTCGCTCAACATGAAATGAGTTCATGATATATAATATATATACCTTTTTTTTTTCAGTTTTCTTTTATATATATATACATACATATATATATAAGGTTATTAGGGCTGATGGGGAAAATATTGTTTCTCGTTGCTTTGGGACTTACACAATTTGCATGAAACAGAGAGATAATAATTTTAACAATAATACATCAAAATAATTTAAAAATATAAAAATATTTTTAAAATATAAAAACAAATAAGTTATTGCAAACTAATATGGCATGAATTAAACTACATGTGTTACTGTTTTTTTTTTTTAGATTAATATAAATATTTAAATTAATTTGTATCCACCTCAATTTAATCTTATAAATCTTAAATTTAACAGTTATATAAACCTTCAATAATCTCGAGAGAGTCGAACTAATAATTTTTTAAGAGCAGATTCATGATCTAATGAGTTAAACTCCACCCATTAAAATTATATGTTACTGTAATAAACCGGCAGTCCCTTTCTATTAAAGGATACTATAGTTTTGTCACCAGTTCGCTACAGAAATTGAAAATTGAAAGCAAATAACGATCGAGGAAGCTTAATGGTGTCACCCGCATAAATTATTGATTAACGTTGTCCATCAATTTTACATCTATTGTGCCCTAGGGAAGAAGAAAGAAAAACATGAGGGGGGGGGGGCAGTCTCTGGAGGATAAATCACCTAATCCTCTATTTTTTTCCCTCAAAGATGATGATGATGATTACGCTCTACTTTTATTGACATTAATTCACAAAGTACTTGTATAAAACAAGCTTGAAATGCCAATTTGCTATTCACTTCCCTGTAATTTAGCATATAAGATAAAATACGATCACAGGAATTACAAAGAAAAATCCAAGTACAGATGTGATTTTAGGGTGCCCTGTTAAAAATCAAAGGGACATGAAAATGGGCATTCAACATCAGGATGTGTACGCTTCAGAGAGAGTCCCATTGAGATCATCTTGCGACAAGTAATGAAATCAAACTAATAATTGCCCCTTGAAAAGCAGGACATTTGAATTTGATAGCTATAAAAGTATAGATAGGAAATGATAATCGGCAACTTGCAAATGACAATTACCCCATCAATCAGAAGAAAAGGGCAATAAAACAGGGTCCTCCTGTCACTGTTTCTCACTGTAGTAGCTCTATTATAAGTAACACAAAGGAAGAAGAGAAGACAAAAAAACAGAGGCATCGAATGATTTTGATCTGCCATGAGACCCCTCTCCCCAAGGCTACCCGCCAGTCAATCCCTCAGCAGAATTGAGAGGATTTCATTTTCCTTTTCCTTGTGCTAATCCCCAACTTACCCTCCAAGACACAGCAAATTTACCAATTCTAGACAAACCTCCCCGTGCCACTTTCTTCTTTCCCAGTCCCTATGTGCTAGTAGGAGGCCGGCCACGGTCAATTCAATAAAGAGGAGCCCGGTTCGGTGCCTTCTTTCTCCGGTTCATTAAAATGGTCGATATTACGGTATCTCTTGGAAACATCGTCCGGCATGAATTTGTCAAGCTGCTCCTCTTCTTTCTCACAATCTCCGTAGTTGCAGTACAGGCAACAGCCCTGCAAGCAACCCCACCATCCCCGCCTGAACTAGAACTTGTCTTGCTCGAAGCGGCCGGTTCAAGGACCGAAACTGGAGTCATTAAACCGTCATCTGAACCCGGTTCAGACAAAGGCAAGAACTTACAATCATACAAGAAACTTGAAAGCCCACTTACACCTTTTGTTCTCAAAATATGATCAACCTGAAAAAAGAGAGGATTGGAGAGAAATGAGAGAGACCCGGATGAGGAAGCACGCTGTGAAGTGAACTGGTTAGAGATAGAATAGTGAAAGAGTAAAGTTTTAAGCATGGTAATTACTAGCTACCTTGCAAGAAATGGAGCAAAAGAGATGAGGGAATTGCAGACCTCTGTCACACCTGCTACAAATGTTGCCTCTGATATTCACTGGCCTTGTTAGTGGCCTTTGATTTAAAAATATCACTTTTGCACTGTTTGTAGTATAGGACTGGAAAAAAACAGAGAATTGGAATCGGTCATGGTCAAAATGGTAGGTGCAATTTGCTTTTTCAAGAAAGGAAGGCATTAAAAAAGCAGTAGCTAAATTTTCTCTGCGTATCAAAATTCAAAACAAGAAAGAAACCATATAAACAGTAACAAATGTGTACACGGACAGAAGTAGCATAGAATTATGCCACGAAGATTGCGATATCTATATGTTTTCCCTTATGTTTCTTGAATTTGATCATGTTCATGTCAAGATTTATTGCTTACTTGAACAAATGCAGAGTCGAATAATTTCTGCGCATCATCTAGCCTTAAAACATCATTATATACATATCTTCTTATCTGAAACATACAATGAGAAAAATCTCAAAACTTGTGAAATACATGATTTGTCATGTGAGAGCAAAAACTTATCTTAGCAGGTAAGTCTTGAAGGAACCTGCAAGAGACGGTGAGAGCCGTGAGGAGACAGACAGTGAGGGCAGATACTGATGCAACAGTCTAAGCAAAATATGTTCTTTTCATTCTTTCTTGCTCCTTCGTGAATTACACAAGCATTGAAGAATTTCTCTGTAAGAAGTGCTTGAAGCCAAGGAGGTAGTGATAGATTTGATGAAACCAACTGTACACAAAAACACGAAAATCAGTACTACTGCTAATAATTCAAGAAAAGAAAAACAAGAGTTTATAAAACAATTCAAAACATACCATTTTGAATTTTGGTGAGGGAGATGTAGATCAGTGCTTGTGGTCAGGGCTTGTAAAGATGGTGATGTACTAACTATTACTGCAGAGAGAGATAGAGAGAGACGGCGCCTGGCAAATTGGTGACAGTACTGCAGAGAGAGAGAGAGACAGAGCAGGGAGGAAGGGAGGTGGGGGGGTGCCTGGCCTCAGATAAAGGGGTGCGTCTTATTATTGTGTTTTGGACAAGAGAAATATACACTGACCATCTTTTTAAAACAAAAACAATTACGCGATACCTAGCTAGTGGTATGCTATACGCTACTTTAGTGTAAAAGGGAGGTTTGGAAAAATGAAAACACAAAGGGCAGACAAGATTTTTGTAGTCAGACGATGAAGCAGAGGATCAAGGAAACTCAAATCAAGATCTAAGAGTATGTTTAAAATCAGAGTAATATTTTAACTTTTTTAAGATTTTAGAAAAGGTAAAGTTAAAATTCTATATTCAAATATAATATTTTTCCATTTAAAAAACTGAAAAAAAACTAGTTTTTTAAGTTTTTGAACTTACATTAAACTTGAAAAATAAATTTTAAGAGTTCTTGCAATTTTTAAAATAATTTTAAAAAAAAAACATGATTTTTTTATATGCAAGGGCTTTTTAGTAATTTTACATTAATATTATTTTTTATTTTTAATATTTAATTATTTTCATAAGTTTGATTTTATTATAAATCTAATATAAATTTTTTTATTTAATAATATGGCTTTTTCATGATAATTTTTTATCGAGTGAGATAAATTAATATTCAACAATTATATTATAAAAAATGTAAAATATTAAGAGGGTTATTATAAAATATGATTTTGATTTATTATAAAAAATAGTTATAATTCTAATGTTTTTTCGGAGAAGAAATCGTTTTTATTTAAATAAATAAACATGTTTTTTATTACAAAAATTAAATTGAAAAAAGAAACAAAGAAAAAAATGTTTTTGTTAATTAGAATTTTTCTTTATGTTATGCTTGCTAAGAGCCCATAAGGCGAAAGACCTCTAACCATTTGTTTCTCTGTAAATGGTTGGCCTGGCCTGGCTGCAGGTGTCTGCTCTTTACTTTTATCTCCTCGTGTCAGATGCTGTTTGAAAAATATAATTATAATTATATTTTAAAATGTTAGAAATATATTAAAATAATTTTTTTATTTTTAAAAATTATTTTTAATATTAATATATTAAAATGATATTAAAATTATTAAAAAAATATTTATTTAAAATAATAAAAAAAATTAAAAATAAATCAAATTTTATTAAAAATACTTTTAAAACATAAAAAGTAAAAACAACTCAAGTATGACATGGTAATGCAATAAAAAAAATACTTTTTAAAAATTTTAAATTTTTTGTTTTACTTTGAATTAGTATGTTTTTAATATTTTAAACTATTTTGATATATTTATTTTAAAAATAACTTTTTAAAAATAAAAAAATATTATTAATATATTTTTTTAAAATAAAAAAACTACGCCAATTCCAAAACAACTTGAAACAGCTACTTTTCTTCGTTCAATGTGGAAAACAGTAAAAAGGGAATGGCAAGTGGCACTAAAAGAGATCTTCCCTAGAGTCACCTTTTTTATTTAGATGGGATTTTACAAAAATATATTTAGCTTTGGTAAATTAAAGATATTAACAGAATTTGAAAAAAAACATTTGTAAAATAGTATAACATTAGTAAAATATTGATAAAAAATAATTTAATGTATTTGATTAAGAATGTTTTTGAAATTGAAATTATAAAATAATTTTAAAAAATATATATTTAATATTAATAATTTTTAATTTAAATATTATAGATTTAACTATTGTTATTACATCATAAAATAAATAATATTTTATATGAAAATATTTTTTTATTATTCTATTAAAATTATTTATAATTCCATCACGTCTAAAATACATCCAATAGTTTTTTATTATCTAATTAAAAGAAAACTAATTTAATTAATCTCATTTGATGTTTGCTATAATATGAATAATTGATTTTTAATTTTTTTAACGAACGTTAATAATATTTAAATATTATTTTTAAGAAAAAAAAATCTTGGACCCTTCGTACCTAGTATAGTAGCTCCTAAAACGGCAAGACATACGATTTTTTTATTGCCACAATACACTTGGCACCTCAACTGAGTCCAAATAATAATAAAAAAAAAAATAAAAAATGGCCACAAATTGCCATCGAAACCCGAAAGCGACCTCATTCACAAATGAGAAAAACATGGAAGACAAACCCAACGCCTCTCGTCGACGGCCAATTTAGCAATAAGCTAAAAAAACCTCAGCCTGCCATTCTCAAAATCAACAGCAAAGAACGAATGACGAATAATAGTGCACCTGAAAATAAATATCCAAAATTCTTATTTCAATAATCTCTTATTAATTAGTAGCTAGCCTTTCTTTTTTAAAAACAAATTTGCGATTATTGCCGCCGCCGCCGCCAGTTAGGGAATTCAATGATCTTGTATTTTTGAAATATTGTTATTTAAATCATCATCAATAATGTCATTTTGTGTAGGGCAATAGAAACCTACTCTACAGGTCGTAGTTTGAAGGAGAAGTCATGTGACATGCATACATTCTTCGACCTAGAAAATTGTTCTGACTCGTGCGGGTTGAAGGTAACAAAAGGTGTAAAGACTTGGTGGTGGAGAAGCCATTTACCTCATCAACTAAAATCAATAAAAATATGAAATTGGGTTATTGGCCAGCGGTTGAAGTGATTTATTTTTTTTTTCTGTATCCTGGTTTTAAACCTTATTATACACGCCTGTCATCCTTGTGGTGCCTTACGTGTTCATTAGATTTGCAGGATGTTCAGTAAACCGTGGGATTAGTCGTGATTCGCGCAAGCTGACCCGAACACCCACATAAATAAAAAAAATTCAATAAAAATATTGTGCAAGGAAAAAATCCAGAACGTTTAGACTTCCTTCTTGTATAATTATGTTGAGTCATTGACGCTGTAACAATCTAAACATATATCTTATACAAAAACAATGGTATATTCTGTAAAAAATTTCATATCTTTTTCCAAATTCTAAAAATTAACTAGGTGCGCTGCTTAGCACTCCAGATACTAGACGCATACCTAACAGGGGTGGTAGGCAAGCACCATAGTATTTTATGAGCTTGAACACTCATCCTAATCCACCATGTTGGGGTTTAGTTAATGAATATAGATTTATTTTTTATTTTTAACAAGCTTATACAACTCATCTTAACCTAATACCACTTCATAAATTTTTTTAGGGCTTCATGTGGGGTCTCTTAATAATTTTTCAAGATTTTAATATGAGTCCCTTAATATTTTATAATAATTCAATATACATTATTTTAAGTGGAATAAAAACTCAAAATATCATATTAATGATTTTTTAACCTCTTCTTTACATTAAAAATGACAATGCTTGTAAGTTATAAACATCCCATAAATCCTCCAAATTTAAGGTTTATAATCTACACTTTCTATTATATTCATATTTCAAAACTTATCTCTCTTAAATATTAATATTGTTGTACTATTTTTCATTGCAAAGAGACTTGTTGAAACATGTGAGAGTTTCTTCTCCACCATAAAAGATATTTTACTTATATTAATAACCGGTCACTTTGATTTACAAAACACTAGTCACCTTAACTTACTTTACGAGTCACCTTAATTTTCAACATCAAGCTATCAGTCAATTTGATTATAAAAAATGAATTATATTATGAGAATTAAGTGATTAATCAATTATGAAACAAATAAGTTTTATTCCTCAACTATTTATTTAGATGTAAATCTCTTTTGCTAAATAATGTACATGGGTATATTATCCTGTTCTAAATTCACGAGTGTGTGGTTTTTATTACATCACAAGAGCCAATGTGGATCTGACTTGCTTCGAACATGAAGAACCCAGATTTAAATTAGAAAGCAATCAAGATGTGTACAGTAATATGAATTAGCCAGCAAAAGTTCATCGCTGATTACGTGTTCAAAATGTGAAAGAGATATGTTGCCGCAAGGCGCTGCAGGCAGGGACGGATCTGAGGAATTAGTGTCTAAATTAAAAGCGTGTTTGGTAGTGTGGTAGCGGTTACTTTTCAAATACCTTTTCGTGCCGAAATACATGCAAATGATATTTTTTCATTTTTTAAAAATCATTTTTGATATCAGCACATTAAAACGATTCAAAAAGTATAACCGTAACTCAATTTTAGCAAAAAAAAAAAATTTAAATTTCCCAAAAACGCAGTTACAAACGCAAATACAAACGCTTCCTAAGTGGTAAAATTTTGCGACAGCAAAGCAATGTATGCAGCAGCTGTTTCATCGCAAATGGGTTGGACAGTTGTTTATTTATTTATTTATAGCAACAGTAGGACCTGACTCTAGCAGCCCTATCCCAGGAAATAAATAAATAAATAATCAGCTAGCGTAGCCTAAGAGCGTGTTTGGTAGTGTGGTAGCGGTTGCTTTTCAAATAGCTTTTCGTGCCGAAAAGCATGCCAATGATGTTTTTTTATTTTTTAAAAATCATTTTTGACATCAGCACATCAAAACGATCCAAAAAGTACAAACCGAACTCAATTTTAGTAAAAAAAAAAAAAAAAAAAAATTTCAAAATTTGACGAAACGCAGTTACAAACGCAATGCCAAACACTCTCTAAGCCCTCGAGTACTAGTATCATCTCAGCAGGGTACTTTTCAGATTCTCCTTTATTGCCTGAAAACTGACTTATGTGTGGTCGCTGATCATGCTTTTGGCTGGTTTAACTTGTGTCCTACGCTCTTGATACACACATATCTTCTCTGACGCTATCCCATATAAAACGCTGATTGTTTTTTGTTTTAAAAAAAAAAATTAATTATTTTTTATTTTAAATTATTTTAATATATTAATGTCAAAAATATTTTTAAAAAAATAAAAAAATTTTGCTTTAATATATTTTCATGAAAAAAACACTTTAAAAAACAATCACAATTACACATTTAACATACCATGAAATTTATTATGGTATATATCATCCACTGATTATTTGAACAGCGCAATATCATGGGGTAGTAAATTTTTTATGAGGAAAAAAATTTAGTTTATTTTAATATAAAAAATTTAAAATATTAATAAAAAATGTAATGCAAATATTTAATTAAAAAAATTAATAATCATTTATGTAAATAAAAAAATTTATTAACAATAACTGAAAAATAAAACTAGAAATTTTAAGAGAATAATGTAAATCAGCCTAAGTTTTAATTAGTTAACAATAGAAAAATCACTAACAATAACCGAAAGATAAACTAATATGATAAACTTGTAACCCAGGGAATAAAAAACAAGTCAACTTAGATTAACTTTGCAAAAAACATGATCAGAGACATTAGATCGGAAACATTATATCTGAAAAAGACTATGAAACTCAATTATCAGCCAATTAAATATTAACAAATTAACTTGAGAAAAGAATATCAATTACATAAAAGGATCTAAAAAAATTACATTTAAAATAATAGGGATCAAAATTAAAATAAAAAATAAATCTTATTTTTTATTGAATGGTGAAATTTAAAAGAAAAATAAATTGAACCAAAAGATCAAAAAACAATTAAAAAAAGGTCGATCAAAATATAAAATAAAAATAAAAATAAAATATTGATTGAAGGGTGAAAATTAAAAGACAAATTAATTCAACAAAAGGCTAAAAAAAATCAAAACAATGAGGGCCAAATTAGAAAGCATAATATATGACAAATCAAGATTCAATGAATGAATTTGAAAACATATAAAACTTCCACAAAAGGGTTATATACGAAAAATATAAATTAAAAGAATAAAAACTAAAATTAAAATATCAATAACAAAAAGGATTAAACTGTAATTTTAAGGGGAGAGAAGGGGAAAAAAATAAAGGTCTATTAGCGATAAACCAAACAATCATCATTGAAACGCCACACCATTGGCAGGAGGATGCGACAATGCTTCCAACAACACAATAAAATGATGTTTTTGAATGTTAGAAGCAGTAGCACACGCCGCCAAAATAACGTGACCGACTCTCGAGAAGTGCACCACACATCCCCACTTTTTTCTTGCATTTGATCAATTACTAAATTTATCTTGAGCTGATTGATAATAACAAAAAAAAAAAAAAAAAAACCTCTTGACATCAATTTTAAAATTCTTGTTTTTAAGGGTATTTTAGTCGTTTCATTTTATTTTTAATGTTTTTTATTGGTTAAATACTAAATCACTCCATGCTATAATAATAATAAAAAATATTGTGAAAATACAAAAAAAACTCTCAACTCAAGTTTTAATTATTTTTTTCTCTAAGGGTACTTTAATTGTTTTATAAGTAATTGAAACAAAGACCATGTTTGTTTCCTGAAAAGTAGTTTCCGGGAAACCATTTTCCAAACTTTTCTGTGTTTGTTTGTCATTAGAAAAGTTGGTCAACGGAAAACATTTTCCGGTCAATGGAAACACTTTCCAGTCAAAGAAAAATTTAACTTGGTTTTCAGGAAAGTGTTTTCCCTTAGGCTCCGTTTGTTTGCAGGAAAGTGAATTCCTTTTGGAAAGTGAATTCCGAGGAAAGTGAATTCCTAGAAAGTGAATTCCGAGAAAGTATTTTTCAATGTTTGGTAGTATTATGGAAAATAAACTGGAAAACACTTTCCAGTGTTTGGTTATGTCATGGAAAATGAGCTGGAAAATAACTTATTAATATTTTTATTTTTTTAAGTTTATTAAAATAATGAGGAACAAATCTTACAAATTAAAAGGTTGAATGAGAATGAAATTGAAAAAAAAATATATAATTTCATAAATTATCTCAAATAAAACAAATAATAATCAAAATAATAGGGATCAAATCTAAAAAATTAAAGAAAAATGAAAAATGAAGAAATTAAAATAATAATAATCAACATTTCATAAATTATTTCAAATAAAATAAGTAACAATCAAAAGAATGAGGATCAAATTTGATAAATAAAAAATTTCAATAAAAAAATGATAAGAAAAAGCAAATAGCAATTATAAAAAATAAGGACCAAAGTTAATATAAAAATAAAACTTTAAGAGATGAAATTGAAAAATAAATATTCAAAACAAAATATATATAGCAATCAAAAGTTTGAGGATCAAATTTGATATAATCAGCAGATAATGACATTTCTAAATTTTTCACAACTTCCGGGAAGTGTTTTCCCCTCAAATTTTTCAGGAAAACACTTTCCTGAAAACCAAGCCAAATTTTCCTTTTACTTGAAAGTGTTTTCCATTGACCAACTTTCCTACTGACAAACAAACACAAGAAAGTTTGGAAAGTGCTTTCCCAGAAATCACTTTCCGGAAAACAAACACAGCTAAAAGGAAAACACTTTCCTGAAAACCAAGTCAATTTTTTTTTTTGACTAAAATTGACTGGAAAGTGTTTTCCGATGACCGGAAAGTGTTTTCCGTTGACTAGAAAGTGTTTTCCGCTGACCGGAAATTGTTTTCCGTTGACCAACTTTTCTAATGACAAACAAACACAGGAAAGTTTGGAAAATGGTTTCCCGGAAACTACTTTCCGAGAAACAAACAAGGCCGTTGTGTTTGTTTTCCGGAAAGTGGTTTCCGAGAAATCACTTTCCAAACTTTCTTGTGTTTGTTTGCCAATAGAAAAGTTGATAAATGGAAAACACTTTTCAGTAAAAGGAAAATTTGGCTTGGTTTTCAAGAAAGTGTTTTCCTGAAAAAATTCAAGGGAAAAACCACTTTCCAGAAGTTGTGAAAAATTTAAAAATGTTATTATTTATTGATTATATCAAATTTGATCCTCAAACTTTTGATTGCTATATATATTTTGTTTTAAATATTTTTTTTTCAATTTCATCCCTTAAAATTTTATTTTTATATTAACTCTGGTCCTTATTTTTATAATTGCTATTTGCTTTTTCCCTATCATATTTTTATTGAAATTTTTTTATCTATCAAATTTGGTCCTCATTTTTTTTATTGTTACTTATTTTATTTGAAATAATTTATGAAATGTTGATTATTATTATTTTAATTTCTTTATCTTTCATTTTTTTTTTAATTTTTTAGATTTGATCTCTATTATTTTGATTATTATTTATTTTATTTGAGATAATTTATGAAATTATTTTTTTTTCAATTTCATTCTTATTCAACTTTTTAATTTGTAAGATTTGTTCCTCATTATTTTAATAAACTTGAGAAAAATAAAATATTAATAAGTTATTTTTCAGCTCATTTTCCATTATACTACTAAATATCAAAAAATACTTTCTTGACATTCACTTTCTAAAAAAAAATTATTTTTCAGCAAACAAACGGAGCCAAAATAAAAAACTTATTTATCCTTGATTGGTTGGTAATAACTAATGAGTTACCTGAAAAGATTTCAATACCCTTACAAGCTACTGTTATGCTTTCTTAAATGAAAAGATAAAATAATCATTAAACTGTTGTAAATAGTGAAAATAGACATGGACGAACAATGTTTTTTTCAAAAGAGGTTTAGCATTTATTAATTGTGTTTCTCTGGTTTCTGAGTCTCTGCCTCTAGAGCTTGGACTCGTTTGAATTAGAGCAACCGCTGCCAAAGACAACAGTGGAGGTGGAGGTGGAGGTGGAGGTGGAGGTGGATTTATTTGATGTATTTGAGTTGCTAGATAAAATGATTGAAATATAATTTAAAGAGAGAGCAAAAGATATTTAGTTTGGTGGTTGTTTCTAGTATATTATATATGAAGGTAGCTTAATTTTTTCACTTGAATCTGAAAAAATTATATTAATTTAGAATGTAAAATATAATTTTTAAAAGAATGAAAGTAAAATGAAAAAATTACTAAACCAACGAACGACTATGATAATATTTCCTTAAATTATCACAACTTACCATAATTTAGATATTCCTTTCACTAAATTTATTGTAGATAAAATTTTTTTTTTTATTTAAAATAAATTGTAACAAAGTCATAAGATAACATGTAATTGAAAAAAAAAAACATTTAGAGAGGCTTAATATGTCAACAGAAACTTTATTTTGTGTAAAATTGCATTTAAATAGCATTTAAAAATTAATAAATAATAAAAAAAAACACTAAAATAAAAATAAAATTGGCCAAACTAAGTAGCGAAGTTAATACTATTCATTCACTGAGATGACAATCTCATCTATTTTTTCTGTAATCTTTATATGATTCTTTTTAAGCTATAAAAAAAAGAGATTTTTATTATATTTTTCTTTTTTTAAAAAAATTACAGGTTTGTGATATTTCAGAAGGATTATTGTAATTTATTTATTTAATTTAATTTAGTTTTGTTTCTATTGGAACAATTAGTGTGCTAAAATCTTGATGAATTTGCAAACGTTCTGAATTAAAATTAATTACAAGGCATGTCAAAGTGGCTAAATAATTAATGTTTCGGGATTTACTAGCGTTCTGAATTAAAAAAAAAAAAAAAAAAACTTTATGCATACATGCATGTATGTGGAGTATTACTTTGAAATAATCCATGTTGAAAGACATTGTACGGAATCTTTTTTTCTAAACTAGCTTATACACCGATTTTTTTTTTTTTTTAAATAATCTTAAAATACCACACCTTTGTATGAAAGGATTGTTTGGTGCAACAGTTGAATTACAGTTTTGTTATTTTTTTGAAAATTTACTTTAGCTTTTTAAATATTTTAATATATGCTAATATTAAAAAAATAAAAAATTTAAAAATTAAACACATAATATTATTTTAATATATTTTTAAATAAAAAATTATCGATTATAATACTGATAACAATAAAAGAAGGGGGGTAAGAATGAGGTGTTAATTTGCTTTCATCATATTTATTACTTTAAAACAAAAATTTGTGTCTTGAACATTGTTTTTGGTTTCTCTGCATTCATTCATTCATTCATTTTATTTATTCATTCATTAATTTAATTTAGATTTTCTAAAAGTTATTTTGAAGTTCTTGAGCAAATTTACAAGGTGCCTAAATTATCTATACTGGCTTGTAGCCTTCTAGATATTTGAAAAGGTATAACGCGGAATGGCATAATTAATCACAATGTGGACATGAATTATTTAATCACAAAAAACATTAAAAAACAAAATGTGTACATAGAAAGGTTGATACTTTTTCCATTAATAGAAGATCTTCATAATTTAATTGAATTCCAATCGTTATCCCCCTAACTAGTTGCATTCAAGAAAATAGATACCCACATTTTTAAAAATTATTTTGAAAAATGTGCATATTACTCTTAATCGTTAACAAAAATGCTTAAGTTTTAAAGGAATTAAATAATCGAATTCGAAACTGGTCTTGCAACCCTAATTCATATTTCTATTTTTCGGTTCAGAACTCAAGTATATTTTATAAAAAAGAAGTGTTTAAATATTTTTGAGAATTATCCTCTATCCTCACATAGCCTGCTTGAACACACTGTGCAAAAGGCTATATATATATATATATAATAACTTGGTCTTATTAAGAATCATGGCTCAAAACAATATTTCATAAAAAATATTTTTATTATCATTTTAATATGTTAATAAATTTTTAAAAATAAAAAATATATATTTTAAAATAAAAAATATTTTAAAAACACTAACTATACAGTAATACTAAACGCTACTTTAATGACCCCTGGTAAACAAATTCAACCATTCAAAGGAAAACCTAAAAAAACAGAAACTTAAACCCCCTTCTTAAACGTCACTTGCTGTTGACATTGCGAAGATAACAATCCTACTCAAATTCAATACTCTCACAACATTTCCTTAGATCGAACGGCTCACATCTGTCACCCAAAATTACAGTCATCGTCGTTTATTCCCCTAACAAATCTCAAACAGTAATTATATATATTTTTTTAAATTTGTTTCTTTCTACCACTATTTCTCTTTCCTTTCTCGTTAGATCAGGTTCAAAAAAAAAAAAAAAAAAAATCTCACAAAGAAAAAAAAAATTGAAACAAATTTTTATTTTCACGGATTGATTTTTTTTTTTTAAAATCAATCATGAGCACTGGAGATCTTCTTAATATTCACCCAATAGAGCTTTAAATTCCCATGTAAGTTCCATTCTTTCTTTTCCTTTTCGTGTTTGTTTACCGAGAAAATTAGGAAAACAAGAAAATCTCCGAATTTCGTGATTTTGTTTCGAAGTTACATAAGAATGATCCGTACTCCTAACTAGGAGCCAAATTGTTAGTCACACTGTGCTCTCGTAAATTTCTGTTTGGTAGCTGAGAAAATCATGGTAAAGGAAAATCAGAATCTGAAATTAGTTTCGGTGCATTATTGTAGATCTAAAACTTTAGTTTAATTGTTGGGATTAATAGTCTTTTTATTTTATTTTATTGATGAAGTTGAATTGAGGAAGCAGAGTTCATGTTCTATGCAAATTAACTAACAAGTCAGATAAATATGTGGCTTTTAAGGTATTTCCCCCCTAATTTTCCCTTATTGATGTTATTAGTAAATAATAACTGTTGTGTGAAAATGTAATCTTGATGGGTTTTGTTGAGTTTTAGGTTAAAACAACCAATCCGAAGAAAATACTGCGTTCGTCCCAACACCGGCATTGTCATGCCCGGAATCCACTTGCAGCGTTACAGGTGAATACCCCGTAATCAATAGATGATAAAAATTTCTAAATCGCTTTTTGTTGGGATTTTATGAAATTCAAATCATTGGCGGTAAAGCATTTGGCTGATAATACTATACCCAATGATAGTGTCTTGGGTAAATTACGGCAGTTTTCCTGAAGTTCATGACTTTTTCCGATTTGTTTTAACTGTGCATGTTAGGCATATCTTTTAGTATATTATGGTTTTAAGAGTTTTCAACTATTCTTGTATGGACTGTGCTAGTTACCATGCAAGCTCAAAAAGAGTCACCACCAGATATGCAATGCAAGGACAAGTTCCTACTTCAGAGTGTTGTTGCGCCTGATGGCACAACTACAAATAAGATAACTTCTGAAATGGTGGGGTGGCTTCTTTGTTTCTTCTATCATTTATGTCTGTTTAAAGATTGGGGGTTATGTTTTCTTGATGTAGAATCAAGGATGGAGTATTTTGTTTTGCAGTTTAATAAGGAGGGTGATAAGGTTGTGGAGGAGTTCAAATTGAGGGTTGTATATATCCCTGCAAATCCTCCCTCTCCTGTCCAGAAGAGTCTGATGAAGGATCTTCTCCCCCTAGGCTTCTGTGCTTGAGAATGGTTACCAGGATAGTTCATTACTTGATGCTGTAAGTATATCTTTTTTTTTCCCGTTTTGAGATCTTCTTTCCTCCTTTTGCTCTTAGTGTATGCAAATGTGCTCATTTGTGTCCAGGAAGCTATGATATCTTTAATTTGTTTGTGGTTGTTTTCTAGGTATCCAGAACTTTGGAGGAACCTAAAGAGAAATCTTTTGAGGTAAATTATCTTCTTACCATGTTTTTTCTTAAATTGAATGACTTTGATTAAAAAATTTAATCTAATGGTCCTTTGTTTACTCAATGAAAAATATATTATTTTCATGGTAAGATTTGAACTTCATTGCATTAAATCTGAAATACACAAGTTCATAGTGATTCTATAAACTATAGTCCTCACTGGTATAAGATGTTCAGCTCTTACATTGTTACTTCTTGCAAAAAACTAATGACTGCTTTGATTTTATACTCACCGTGCTCTTTCTATTTTGAAAATCCTCTTAAGAATATGCAAGTATGTTGTGAATGCTCTGCTATATTGGATATTGAGGAATTTAGTGTGGCACCGCAATTTTAATAGAAGGATCATGCTGAGATTGTGAAGCTAAGTGTCTTTTCATTCTTTTGTTTTCTGTTTTTGGGGGGAAAGGCGTTTGCTTTGAGGGCTGCTGGCAGGGTACATGTGCGGCATTTGAAATATCTAGCCATATGCGGATATGCCTCTAGGAACTGTATATTAATTGCTCAATTTCTGGACAAGTTATGTTAAAATTCCTGTGCGCTGAAAGCTGACCATGTTTGGGCAACCATGTCAGATAAAATTTTCATTGTACTCTCTTTTGGAGCTTACTTTTACGAGAGTTCATAAGTTCATAATTAAGAGGTTTGCATTGTAATACCATTGCTTTTCCGTATTAAGGTTGTCAAGGATTAATCACCATTAGAGCTTCCATAGATCAACATTTTCTTAAAGCTAAATGCTGCCACTTGAAAGTATTTTGCTTTATGCAACACCTTTGTTTTTGCAATTCTGGGTCACAATTTTCTGACCTATGTTTGAATTTCAGACATGGTCTCTGATTTCAAGGTTGACTGAGGAGAAAACTTCTGCCCTGCAGCAAAATCAGAAGCTTCAGCATGAACTGGTATGAATTAAATATTAATGTCATTGTTTAGGCTAGATAATTGGTTGAGGGGAGTTTGGACAAGTTTGTTGTTGTGCTTTTTTGGGACTGGGATTTCCATTAAAATGCACTACACGCTTTTGGTACTTGAAGTTGATGATGTGAAATTCTTATCTTGTGTCAATGAATGAGATGCCATATGGTAGGTATAGTAGGAAGGATAGTTTGTATATCTTCTTTTGCCCACATGAATTCCTTCTGGTCAAGTTTCTTGTCTGTGAAATGCCTCTAGTTATTCAATGATTTTTTTACTGTTAGTGCTCACATATTGTGCTGTTGTGTGCGATTTCCTGCAACAGGAACTGATGAGAAAACAAATTAGCAAAAAACATGCCGGGGGTGTCTCTTTATTGGTTGCATTTCTGATTGGTTTGTTTGGCATCTTGGTTGGCTATATCTTCAAGTGAACACAAGGACATCCAAGTGACTGAGATTAGTTTGGGATGGGTTGCCAACAGAGTGTGCAGCCTTCCCAAAGGTTTTGAAACTTTGTAGTGACTTCCTCACGTAGTTTGTAAAATCATAGTCTGATGCATTGTTGGTACTTTTGATTATTGATTTGTCAAATGTTTGAGCAAGAACTTAGTTGATTTAGGTGGTGGTTAGACTGTCTAGTAGCCTGTTTAACTTAAGATATCTTGTGAATGGGTTGAATTGTAGTCTAATTAGTGACTGCCCTTTCTCTTGCAATGAATGGATTGCTTTTTCTTACCGAAGCTCAGCCTATCAACTACTGCTCACCAGTCTTCTTCCTGAACCCGAAAATGTACGTTCTTTCCTTTCCATCTCTGATTCTTCATTTTTTTTTATTGCGTGTATTTCTGTGGTTCTCACAACCTGCACGATGCAATTTATTATTAATCCCATAGTAAGGGCTGTCGGTTTTCCCAAGTCACCGGCACAAATTCGAGACATGAAATGTCCTGGTAAGGCGATATGAATTTATGGCATGGCTGCAGTATGGGGGAACAACAGATTGAGCTATATTGGAGGCCAGATATTGAATGATAAACTTTCAGCCTCTGCAATCTTGAGTTGCAGTACAAGAGTTGAAGCACATATTATGCTTAAACGAATGAAGGGACCGATCCACTCTTCAATCAAAACCAAACATAAAAGCCAATTACTCGTATGAAACCGGGAAGGAAAGAGGAAAAACTTACAGGCATTTACATAGAAACAGAAGCGCCCCATTTTGCAGACAATTCACCTAGATCGGCATACAATTAAGACTAGAGTTTCTCCAGATGGGATCGAAAGGTAGGAGCCGGACCTACGGTGATGGATCAATCATTCAGAAGAGTCTTGTCTTTTTTCTCGCTGGGTTTGCGGTAGGTTTCTTCAATGTGTTGTGGCCATGGAAAGGCCTGATTCAGCAAGCTTTATTGTGTGAGGCTCGTTGTGGTTCAGGGTTATGTAGATCTGTGTGCCAAACATGAACGAGAGCGTGCTCCTTATTAGACCTATTTGAATCTCAAAAGCTCTTCAATAACGGAGTCTGGGAAAGAGAGGGAGAAAATGAAGAAAGAAATTCAGTCTCGAGAAGGTGTGGACGGGATTCATATATAAAGCTGTGGTGTCGTCATTCTCAAGACTCGAGGGGTGTGTAATTCCCAAAAAACGGCCACTTCTCCTTCAAGGGTCAAACCCTTCTGGCTAAATGCTTGTTTGGTGATATATTAGATGTTTTTTAAAGAGTTTTTCAGATTTATTTTTTATAGGGGCGCTGCCTTTTGTTTTTTTTTAATAGAAGTGTACACAGGGACGGCATCCATTCTGCTGCCTAGTTCTTCAAAAAGCTCTGCTATCTCAGGATTTAACAAGCCAAAAGCTCATCAACCACCAAATGTGGTTCAAGACCTTCTCAGGCAGTTCTTCTATACACCTCTGAATTCTCCTTACAAAATCTAAAACTAACCCTGCCACGCATAACAGCTAACAACAGACTCAAATCATTTTAATAAAGACAACAAAGTATAATTGGGTTGCGTGCTCTTGTATATATGCCAAGATGTTAGTTGTTCTTCCTCACCCCAGACCTCTTCAAATAATGGGATAGGGTTGCCCTCTTGCTCTAGGTGAAAGGGCAGTAGTAGATCCGATTTGGACCACCTATTTTCTCCCAACATTGGACCACAAGATGCACAATTAACAATGCTCTGCTCGATTATCCCAGGGCTACTTGAGTAATGATTCATACAGTCCGAAGAGCCGACGTTGTTGTTGATGTTGTTTTCAAATCAAGGTGGCTTTTATCATTAAGATTATGTGGTTGATGATGTTCAACTAAAGTATTATTAATGAAGATGATGAAGAAGAAGAAAAGGACTAGAAATCATCATGCAATGGTCCAATTATACAACACCCATGTGACTTCATAAAATAAATATACATAGCCCTTGTACTAAATTAAGTAGCTGGTGCACCCACAATCATGTAAAGTATCTATTAGAGAGAATTTAGGCCAACATCCGATTCTTGAGACCTTCAATGACACAAATCTATGAACCTGAGACACTGATCTTAGCAACTAAATTTGTTTCGATCATATTAAACATTTTTAATCCAGAGTGGGGGTTTCAAGCATTCAAAATAGCAACAGCGTCCAGATTCCGATAACATTAACCAAAGGTTATAATAAGCAGGGCTGTTGGAACTTAAGTTAAAAATCCGAGCTAGTTCAGTTGCAGAGCTAATTGAAGCAGATAAGTTCCAGAGATTAGGAATCATTATTTCGAAGCTTTCTTAAACTAAGTCACGAAGGAATATAATTACTACGAACATCAGAAACAGGACTAGCAACAGATCACAGAATGCGGTTTTTAGGATTGCTAGTGTTAGTGAAGTTTGGGTAACAATCGAGGAAGTTAAAGATAGACAAGAAGAAAAGTTGACGAATTAAATAAGGAAAAAAGATTATCAAATCTGCAAAAGAGTCTACTGGTTTGAAAAGGGTTGGTTATGTCTTCTCCATTTGGTTTTACCTTGTCCTCAAGTGTACAACAAAGAATTACTAGCTTAAACAAGAAAAGCACCACAACCAGCTATAAGCAATAACTAAGTGGCAGAAAATAAGAACTGTACACCCATCCAGTTACTAAAACATTCAGTTTCTTGATTGGAAATAACAGGCCTGCAGCACATGGACACTTAGCGAAAGAGAACCAGTGACAGGAAAATCACACACACACACACACATATATATATTAGAAATTAAACCAGGGGTTACGAGCTCAGCACCTTGGAACCACTATCCAAAAAGCTAATTCCCATTCTTTAACACCTCCAAGCAGAAGCTGAAACGAGGTCCTTCTGTTGCCAGCAAAGAACAAGCGAAGATTGCCTCTTTTCAACATGGAAACCCCTAACTGGAGTACGTTGCACTAAATACTCAGCCTGTGACTCGGTAAAGTTGCTGAAAGTCAATGGAGTAAAACCATACTGCAAAAACAGACTTCTCCAAGGAGGAGTCCTATCAGGGCAACTATGCCGACCCAGTACTGCTTTTTCAATGCTTGGTTGGACCAAAAACCTCTCAATCTTTTGCACTGAATCTAAATTCACATTCACAGCATCCAGTGATTCAAGCAGGCTTGTATAAGATTGAATGGCATGATTTACATGGTGTGCAAATGGGAGGTCGCTTCGGTCACAGCCTCTGTCCAAAGAGACCACAACTTTGGGCAAGAGCTGTTTCACAAAGCGAAGCACCAAAGGAAGAGTTGATGGGTAATTTGAAAAGGAGCCAACTGGAAGATTGACAGCAATTACTTCCTTTTCTGTTAGGCGGAGAGACATTGGCCAAGAACCAGAGCTCAAGGATTCAAGGCTTAAAATTTCAATCTCAAATGGCATGTTGATTTCTCTTGCAAAGATTTTTAAGTTTTCTTGAGTGAAACCAAGCTCAAGCTCATCATGTGAGGAAGGAGAAGAAAAAGCGGTGATTTTAAGAGAAGGGGCACCTCCATTCCTCAAAGCCAGCTCTTGCATAAGGGAAGCCCACTGCCCACCATACCCAATATCAAAATCAACAACGTGAATTCTCTCAAACCCCTCAAAAGCCTCAAGAAGGGCTTGGTTACAAGTAAAACTCGCAAACTGAAGGATCGGTGATATCTCAGAGAAGGATTTATAAGCACCAATCTTGAAAATCAGGTTACAAGCAGTACCAATGGAGTTGTTATTGTTCATATTGAGAAGTAACTGCAAGGCCTCCTTGAAGTAAAAAGCAGTCCTTTGATAAGGCTTACCGATTGGAACAGAGAGCTGGTGATTGAGCCGCGCCAATATCCCTTGCGCAAGTACCGGATTCCCAGTTTCGATCAGCTCTGCTGCTTGACATATCGGGTTTATTATTGCCTGTTGAAGCTGCTGCTGGTTTGCCAATTCATCACTTGCAATTTCCTGCTTCGTAATCATTCCCTGCCTTTGCTGCTGCGTCATTTGAAACTGATGATTCTGCTGCTGCTGTGGTGGAAGAAACAGTTCTGGAGGCCTCAAATCAAAGACTTTGGGCACATGATTGGCTCCAACAGGCCCAGCATTCAGCCTTTTCAATGGCGGTGGTGATAAGGAAGGCAGGTTATTATGACGCTCTTCTAATTGTGCATATGACAATGGCAAAAGCATAGCTGGGTTTTGCACAAACTGATGTTGATTTTGGTTGATCATCGCACCTGGATTCAAAATCTGAGGCTTCTCGTCTTGATCAAATGCTGCCTGCTGTAGGTGTTGGTTAAACAAACCTGACATAAGATTGATCCCTGAAGTAAACAAAACAGGATTTGGTGTTGGATTTCGGTTAAGTACACAACCAATATTAAAACTTGTAGTAGCTTTGAGGTTAACGAGAGGGGAATCAGGAGAAGTACCATGGATTGAAGAAGGGTCAAAATTGTTGTGGTTGATAGCCAAGTGGGCACTTGCGGTACTCATATTGGGTACTTCAAAGCCAAAAACTTGATCTACTGCACCGAAACCTGATGCATTAAGCTCCATATCTTGAGACCTACTTCCACTTTGTAACAGCTTGTTAAGTCCTAAAGATGGGTCCTCAATATCACCCATAATTAACCTTAATATGGACTGTTCTTGACTAGGAGACCCTGACAACACGCTCTCCCAGTCCTCCATTCCAAGTTGCGGTCCGCATTTTTCATCTCCACTAGGGCTGCTTCCACAATCACCTGCCGCGCCGTTGGTGGTGTCGGTGGAGGCTCCTCCTCCACCACCTCCTCCGCCTTGAGAAGAAGACAGTGTTGAGGAGGATGTTGGCGGGCTTTGTCTGCTTATTGTGTCAAGCACAGATGTGGGCTCAGCACTGCCAACAAGCAAACCACAGCTTTCTTTCCTGTTGTTGTTTTGCCACTTGTGGTGGTGTTGATGGAGTGGATCTGGAGAGGAAGAAGAAGAAGAAGAGAAACCCAACAACCCCTTCGCTTGAAAGTCCTCAAAGGGTAAGGGTATGGCCTTCATTTAACAAAATCAACAACAAGAAACAAGAATTGAACAAACCCAGATATCTCCAGTTTATTTTCAAGAAAATCAAGAAACCACCCCAGCCCACCCCAACCAGTTACCACAGCCCCTCAAAGTTTAACACTCTGCAGAAAGAAAGAAAAAACTGAAAGGAAAATATTTATGGGTTAGTTTGAATATAACAAAACAGGAGGTTGTACCTTGCAACTAGAGACAAAAAACACTTTTAAAATCAAATTCAGATTTTTTTTTTCCAGAGAAGACAAGTTGTTTAATGCACAAAGAGAGAGTTCAGAAAGGAGAAAAAAAGAAGAACATAAACACCCCATTTGAGAACACACAGTACAGAGAGAGCTTGTAATAAAGCTTTTCTTCTTCTTCTTCTTGGGCACTCATCCAGTTAGCTAGCTCATTCTCGGTACCATCTTTTATCTCCTTGATTCTTATAAGCAAGTTAATTTTGTTGGATCTCTCTCTCTATCTCTCTCTCTCTGGTTCTTCTCTTGCCTACTTGCTGTGGCTCTGCGGTAGTACTCTTGTCTTCGTTATATTTTCTGCTGTGGATGCGAGCAACATGTAAAAGTGGTGAAGTGCCCTTCAATCCGCCCTTTTCTCTTTTCTCTCGTTATAGTTTCTTTTATTATTATTATTATTTTTAATTGTAATTCTTTATGTGGCTTTTGTCTGTAGAAGTAGTTAATTAGTTATCTCTCTTGTAGGGTTTCTTTTATGGGCTGTCATTCCACTCTCCCTTGATAAAAACAAAGTTATTGATTTGTAAGACACAATACTCCCATTTGCTAAATATGAAGAACGTAGTTGATTCATATTTTCGTGAAGGAAAAGGATATAGATCTTAAATCATGGAATTTAAGCTTTGATTTTTAAGGAATCGGCTGAATTTTTTATCCACGAATTTCATATAAATAATAGAGAATTCCCTATATATATACGTACGAATCTTGTAAAGATTATTAATTATAAATGTATCGCTAGCTATAAATTAATTGTTCAATACCTTTTTCATTGTAAACATATCAATTGATTTTATATATTTTCCTGCAATTCAACACTTTGTTTTCATTTTGCTAACGTTAAATTAAATAAATAAATGATTGGTTGAAAATATATAAGCACTAAGATGCATACATTAGTTAAAAAAATCCGATTAATTTGTGCCAAGATATTGTTATGATTTATCTATCTATTTTTCTATCCATCCTATACTATATACTATAAAATGGTAACATGCTCTTCATCACCATAAATTAACTTTCTGCTTCTTTTTTATTGTGATTTAGATGTTTTGCTTTTTAATAGTAATTAATGCAAGGTTTTTATAAAATAAAAATTGGTCTCTTGGTATTAATTAAAAAAATGACAATAGAGAAATTAAAGATAAAATTTTAAAAAATAAAATGAAAATTTTATAATAGTCATTTTTATTTTTATTTTGATTAAATGAGTGATTGTATACCACATATTTTTCATTAAACATAAATAAGAAAAATTTCTCTCAAATCATTTTATTTCAAGGTGTTTTGAAATTTATTTTAATATTTAGGCTAAATTATGTTTCACGTACTAACGTACACTATTATTATTATTTTTCAATTAAGTAGTTTCTAAATAAAAATATTAAATTATGTGATATAACTTGTAATATTGATTGTTTTTAAAGAGTTTCAAGTGAATATGCGCTGAGATATAAGATATCTGTGTGTGTGTGTTTGAACTATTTTTTTATTTATTTATAATAATTTTATTTTTTATTTAAATTTAATTAATAAAAAAGTATACAAATAGTTGTTCAATTTGAATAGATACATATGTTTGGATTGAATAAGTATGATATAAAATAAATTTAGTAAAAGCAATGAAACAATTCAAATCATAAATAGGTTTCTAGTAGTTGGGTGTTAATTGTATTGAAATTTGAGTTAAAATAATAACGAAACAATTTTATGGAAGCTAAGTGTTGATTGCATTGAGATTTGAGTGAATAATTTTGTATTGATATGGAATATAACACCATTTTCCTCACAAATGCTTGCACTCGCATGAATACACACATTAAGAACAAAATTGGTGAAGTTAATTAAATTAATTAGCATGGGTCACCGTATAAAAAATGTATTTACTAGTACAATAAATAAGTTACGTGCATCATAGGATTCAAAATATTGCTATAATCAAATTAAAATAATTTACAAACAATGGAATTATCAAAACTGAGTCATCATACAAAAAAGTCTAGACGGCAAAGTCAACATATATTATATGATTTATAATAATAATTCAGTTGTTTATTTATGAAGAGTATTATATTGGTTGCTTATATAAGTTTTGAAATTGTCACATCCATCTTTCTAGAATTATAGATGTTTAAATATTATACGTATTTTTTTTTACTGATGATTCACTACATTAACTCTTTTAATATTAAGTAAACAAGGTGTAACGTTGTAAGCTACGTGTAGAAATATTTATAAAAATGAATTAACTATTCTAAATTGTATATAAAAAACTTTACGTACAATTATATATAAAATGGCCTTACAATCGACTACATATTGATCAACTAATGACCACAAAGTGATTAAACAGCTCTACCATCCAATTTCCCGTTCCCTGTAAACATAGCAAGTTGCTCCAATTAAACTTAATTCGATGACCATTAAAAAAACTAAAATACATAAAGCATTTGAACTTTTTTTTTCTCCGATTTACTGTTATTCAATACACATACATTTAAATTATGTTTTCAATCTCTTTCTTAAACTAATGTTCTTAAACACATAGTTTAATAATGAGGTGCTCTTCTCTAACTTATATTGATATTCAACACACACACTTTAGATTTTGCATACATGACTCTTATATTTATAGGAAGATTACAAGGTCAAATCATAATCCAATAAAAGTTCTAATTAACTAGTTAAATAAGGATTTTAAACACAATTTTTTATTATTATTATCAAGGAAACCTCTTTCTATGTCAATTAGGTATCCTTCTTCCGCGTTTACAATCCTTCTCTTAAATTTATGTTATTAAATTTTCATTTAAATAAGATTTTCTTGAGTGCAAACATCAAATAATATTCTAATTTTCACAAAACAACTCAGATTTGAGTTGTCTTTATTTTATATTTTCTGTGGAGAATATAAAGGAAATCCAAATGACTCTCTCTGTTCAAGGAGGGGTTGCTGAGATATTAGTTAAAATTGTAGTCTAATTAGGAATCATTTTTCTACCAGCTCAACATATATAACATTTATTATGACCTTTTTATATTATTATTTTTCTTTTTTCTAGGAAAGGTTAATTTTCTATTTGGTTTCATGATCAGGTGTTGGTTTTTTATTTTTTTTTATTAATGTTCATATATATTCAATTAAAGGCATGCAAAAAAGAAATGATATTATTAACGGAAATGTTGAGTACAAACAACAAAGTAGAGCCGTGGCTATAAATGGAATTCTGTGTTGTTTTTTGAGAAATTTAGTTCGAGTTTTTTTCTTCCTTTACTATGAGAAGTGATAGATGCCATGCGTACAATGGGGTAAATCTTTTATTCCTTGGTTCCTCAAATGATCTACACACTTTTTTTTTTTTTCGTATTAAAACTAAGTATATCAATATTCTGATTTGATTAAAAGGAATAGTCTCTATAATCTCCCAAGACTGATAATTATTGTTTTGGACCTGCAGTTATATAGTTTTTTTGACTCCTTGCGGTACCAAGCAAGGAATACAGCTGCTTTCACACCTCAAGGCCTCTATAGACAGACTGCATTTTATTAATTTCTTGTTATACACCATGGGGGGAAAAACATTAAATCCTTATCCCTTTTGCATATCGTATAAGTTCAATTTAGATGGTTTTTTAGTTGGGGAATATATTACAATCCTCAGAAACGAAACCAGCTTCCGGTAAAAAGAAATTCAACAAAGGTACGTAATGGTGTTCTCATCTGAGAGTACTCAAGAAGCAAATTAATTTGTGAATTTGTATATAGGCAATGTGTAAATATATCAGTCAAATATATGATGAAGAAACAATCCCTTAAAAGGGCGGGATATGACGCGGAGCTAGCAACAGTAGACTCTGAATGTTTTCTGTATCTTTTTTCCAGTACCAGGCTTGGACACATTATAGCCTTTCATCAGCATGTTTGGTTTCCATGATGCTTTCAGTTTTCTATGTTTTCTCATTTTACCTCCTATAGAATCGAGAATGGGTTTGGTCAAATCTGTAATGGGGCACGGTCAATTAAGACAGTACTGTCACCTTGCTCATCCACAGATTCACTGTCACGCGTATGCAGATGGGCATGAAGAGGGCAGGACATGTATAATCGTTGTGAGACAATAATAGGAACCAACAAGGGCATTAAAGCAACTTGAAGAGGCAAGTGGTTTGATTGTCCAGACAAGATTTCAATATCTGGTGATGAATTGTGAAGATACAAGCAGGGGGACATGGTTAGGTTTGTCAGGAATTGTTTAGGGTAACCAGGATTTGGACATGTCAGGAAGAAGACTTAGTTTATCCTTACATCGCACGTGAAGGCTCAAGAACATGCAACCATCTCTTCCTCCTCTTATGAAGTGTAAAGTGACCCAACTCAAACTCGCTTTACTTGCCTCTCTCTTCCCTAGCTAGCTCGTTTTGTTTTTCTATTCAAGATTTTTAATTTTTTGTCTCCTTCTCTTTATCCTTCTCTACAAGTTTTGTTTCTTTGTTTGCCAAAAAGGTTGGTCGCAAGCTCTCTCTTTTGTCAAGATAGCCCGCCCCCCAAGCAAACGAAAATACACTAGAAAATTTAACCGGCGCCTGCTCTGGCCCCCTACGTATATCAAACCTAAAATTAAGAGCACTTTAAAGCACCAATATTGTCATTGAATGATTTCCAGAACTTGTTGCTATTGTTTTATTGAAGGCTCCTCGTATTCTTTAAAATCATAAGCGACAAGCTTAGTTGTTAAGCTAACTACAGGGTTAGTTGACAACCTAGCTAGATCAACACACGAGGAGTTGTCGCCCGGCTTAAGATGGGAGAGGTTTCTGGTTCAATACTCACTTAGTTTTTTATATTGGAATTCCTCGTGGATCAATTTGTATGAACCTCTACAAAGAGCTATGGCGCCCTGCATCGATCGATGTGGTGACCTTGTTGTGGGCTCTTTCAACGTAGTGGAAGACTATTCGTGATGTTTTCAAAGGATTTTTATATACCACGCTGCATTATCAAATAAAAGAAGAACTAAAAATCAAATAAAATCAAATTGGGATTACGCATTTAGAGTAAAGAGAATTAATGGTACCAATAACTCATCTGTCGTTTTTTCAATTAAAAAAGTCTTATAGATTTAGGATTTGAATTCCAAGAGAAACTGCAAATGCTAATATAATGTTTATTATCATCTAAATATCTTATATTTTAGAAAGTAAATTTATAAAACTTGAACTGGTAACTTTTAAAAAACAAATTTAAAACCTTGACCAGTTAAATTATACTTTTTGTAATTTAAATATTTATGTTTTGAGGTATGGAAGGAGACACAATGATATATTTTATGAAATTAAAGAAACAAAAACATTAATCCAGCCGATAACTACGTCCTCCTTCTAAGCAAGTCTGATGTTTTTTAATGCTCAAAACACTCATGTCATGGTTATCAATATTTCTTGCCAGTTATTCTTTTTATTATATAGTTGGCAGGCCATGGTTAAAGTACAAAAATTTAGATGGCCGGCAGCGGTTTTAGACCACGAGATCGTTTCGAGATACATAATGCATGCATGCATGCATTTGCATTTGCAAATGCATATTATTATTAGATGTGTTGTCCTTTGACTTTTATTTCTCCACTACTATTGTTATGAACGAACTCTTGTATAAACAATTGTTTGTATTCTGTCTCTGGGAAATGATGTTTGAGATATTTCTTTCTAATAGTTTAAATTCAATGACTTCATGTTTCCGGTCATACTTTGATATGAGTTAAAGGTCACGAAAAAAATTATCCTACTTTCTGTTATATAGCTAAATTAAAGTGAGTGTTTGAAAATATAGTTGTGGGTTTTTTAAATTATTTTTTATTTTAAAATATATTAAAATAATATATATATTTTAAAATTTTTAGATTTATCGACAAAATTTCTTATCAGTATTTATACTCAAGTCTGTCAACATGAATTTTACTGACGAGTTTCATGAATATAAATAATTTATCAGAAAAAACTCTCATCTGTAATTTATAATCAGTTGGTAAATCGCTAGTAATAATTTTATAGGTGGATTTACTTACGGACAAAGCACACAAAAAAAAAAACTTTACCTGCTTCATTTTATCGGTACTTTCATCTCTAAATATAACATATCATCAACAAAAAAAATTATATGTCATCGGTGATTTTTTTGTCTATTGATATGTCCATAAATAAATTTAATATGTAACTGTAACAGATTGTCTGTCACTTCACTTGGTGAGTAAACAATAACAGTGATATTTGTATTAATTATTTTTCCAACTCTTTAGAATATATTGACAGACAATGTCCTTGAATAACCCATCAGTAATAATTTAAAAATATTTTAATTTATTTTCCATCTTATATTATTGGTAATTTATTTAAATAATGGTGTGATTTTAATTATTGTTTCATTTAATAATAAGGAACAACACTTATTCTGAATAGTTTTATATCTTCAACGATGTGTGCAGGAGTCTCCATAATTCCTGGGAGAGGAAAACTACCCTCCTTGTACATTTTTTGAATATTTGGATTCAGAGGAAAAAAAGGTCCTTGAAATGACAAAAAAGAGGGCAGCTTGCTTGTTGATCGTCTTTCTGAACCCAATTTGGTGCTCGAATGGGTTTGGCAAGTGCCAAGTCAATGGGCCTAAGGTAAATAGCCCTTTTATTTATTACTTGGGCCTAGGCTCTTAATACATGGGCAGTCTGCAAGGTTGGGAATAAACTCACAATTCATGAGCACCCTGCAAGGTTGAGCACAGATTCACAATTCATGAGCTGTTTTGTTCTAAATAATAGTTTCCTTCCAGCGTGTATAGTGTTGTACGTGACTTGTTTGTTATTGTATTTTAAAAGAATTTTGAAATTTTTTTTTTTTTTAAATTATATTAAATTAATATTTTTTTGGTATTTTTAGATCATTTTAATGCACTGATATCAAAAATAATTTTTTAAAAATAATAAAAAAAATATTATTTTAATGTATTTCCAAGTGAAAAACACTTTTTAAAAATAACCGCAAATATACTCCCAAACACCTCTCGTTAGGTAACAGGTTGATGATCTATATTATGCTGTAAGTTGGGTTAATTTTTTTAATATATATAAAGATTTTTAGGCAATATTTCTGTTTTAAAAGAAGCAATAAAATTTTGGGATCCAAGATATTAATTTAACAAGGTTTCATAAGTTGGTTTAATTTAATAATATAATTAAAAAAAAGTATCAACACTTAATAAAATGAATAAAAAATTAGCAATAATTTATAAAAAATAAATAAAAAAAGTGGTTGAACACTTACAACTCATGCGTCAGTATGTGGGAAGTGTCCTTGCCTTTTAAAGGCATGTTCAAGGCCTTCTAATGGCTAAAATTCTTTTTTTGTTGTGTCGTTAAAAGCATCATAGTATTCCTTTTCTATAGGAGGGGCACATGTGGTTGGTGATGAAATGGTATGTTACCTACAATGCTTCCCACCCCCTCTATTTCCCTGTATTTTCTCACTCCTTCCCTCAATTTTTACACTGGTTATACAAAATTCTAAAGTTGTCCTCTAATTTATAGGGATTTACACTTCAATCATTCATTTTTTTTTTAAAATTTTTTTTTTGTTAAGAGTCCTCTTGTAAACTTTTGATTTATTTTTAATTTCATCATTTAATTATAATTTGTGAAATGTTATTGTTTCAAATTTCTCTTTATTATTTTTTTATTGTTTTCAGGTCTTTTTGTTAAATTGATTTGTCTTTTCAATTTCATATTTCAATTATTGTTTTTAATTTTATTTCTTATGTCAATTTCGATCATTCTTTTGATTTTTAAGGTAGTTTTTTTATTTTTCTTTTCAATTTCATCATTCAATAAAAAATAAAGTTTATTTTGTATTTCAATTTTGATCCCATTCTTTTAATTGATTTTTTGTATTTGAATCCTTTTGTATAATTGATTTTTTTTTTTCAATTTAATCCTTCAACATTTGATTAATTGAGAATTAAGTTTCATTGTTTTTTCAGATAGTATACTTCAGGTCTAATAACTGGGGTTATGAATTTGAAAAGTTAATGCGGGTTGACATTAGTTTTTTTTTTATAAAAAAAAAAAACTTTGTGATTTTTTATGTATTGAGTTATCTCAATTTTTTTTTTCAAGTTATCGTTACGTTTTTTTTTAAATAAATTGTTCATTTATTGTGATTATCCTTTTCTATAATCTAATTTAAATAAAACAAACTTATTTTATTCAATCCAGTTAATAACCTGATTCATGAATTTTTCTTGTTTTTTTATATTGCATTTGCAGCATTTAAACATTGTTTTTCACTCAATATACCAAATAACTTGTTCTTTATGCGTCCAAGCCTAGTTCAATTCTAAACATAGAAAGAAATTCAAAAGCATAGTTTTAAAACCCGGTTTGACATGGTGGGTTGACTCAAGACCTGATTGACCCGGGGCTGAAACCGGGCCGGGTTAAAAAAAAAAATAGAGAAAGTAACAACCTAGAGTAATTCTTCCCTGAAAAAAAAAAAGAATTCACGAGTTGATATTTGATGGCGAGAAATACTTTTTGTCAACTAAAAAGAATTTAACCAAATAAAAAAAATTATGAATCAAATTCAAATATCTATTCGAGAATCACCAATTTGATTTTGATTACAGTTTTTAGCTGTGATTATAGTTTTTAAATATTTAATAATATTTAAAAAATCAATATAACAATTCTTTTATGCATTACTTTTAAAAATTATAGCCGCAGCTTTTCTAAACGGAGGAGGTCGATAAGTCCTTTGTAGCCTCACTTAATGGGTGATTATAGTTAGGATAAGTTCGTCACTGGATTTGGGCCTCACTTAATGGGTGGGATCATAAGGACACGTAAGCTCTTTGTAGCTCTGCAAAAGAAACAGTTGGTCCCATTATTAATTTTTTATCCTTAAATCCTCATCTACGGTGATCGGCTTTTAAGTTCCTCCATTAACCAAACACACAAAACCACGTACTCCAAAGTCCAAACGTCTCCCCTTTTTTTGACCTGGCGACCCTTAATTGCCAACTGTCCTACACCTAACACAATTTAACCGGAGAGGAATCGGATTTTTGTATAAATAAATTCATCACTCCAATCTTTAAACAAGCCATCACCTTCTTTATCGATTGTTCCTGGAGAAGTTGTATCTGTGTAAGGCTTTTGTTTGCCGATAAAATTTGACCAGTGCTTGGATTTTGAGGTTTTTTTTTATTCAACTGATCTTTTTTAGTTTCCTAATAATCGGCGAATGATTTTGTGTTTTTTGCAGAATATTTAACAAAAAATAGTATGACTAAGAGCAGCTTCAAGCAAGAACATGATTTTGGTGTGATTTCTTTTATATTGGTTTATCATATTGTCTGATTCCGTATTACTGAGGAAACAAACCCTAATTCTCTTCTTTTTTCTTTCTACAGAGAAGAGGAGAGCTGAAGCTGCGAGAATCAGGGAGAAATACCCAGACAGAATTCCGGTAAGGTTTTTTTTTTACTTTTTCTCTCATCAATTACTGTCGATTGGGCTTGAGCTGCTGTTGCTCCTTTTACATGATGATTTATGAGGCTGTTTTAGTTTTTAACAATCGATTGAAGCTCCAATCTTTCATTTTGTGACTGTTGGGCGAGGGTGTCTTCTTATTCTTCTCGAAAACAAGGTCATTCAATGAAATTGGGGGATTTGCTAGGAGTTTTTAAGTTTTGGCACAAAATGATTGTAGGGTTATATAATGAGGAAGAACTTCCTAAATATTTCGTTGTTCATTTTAGAGCGCAGATCACGAAGTCTTGCGTTTATTTCTCTTGTTGAAAGAAGCTTCTTAAATCTTGGAACAATTTAGGTGGCAGGACTTGCCTTAATCTTGTATGTTTTGAATCTTTTGATATGGGATTTCAGGGTGCTTTGATAATTTGAGCCTGATTGTTGCATTGGCCTGAAATTTGTGGTTGAGTGTAGTTCAGCACCTTATTCATCTATTGAATGTTTATTACATACGCGCAGGACCGGATACATGGTGCTCAATTTGCATGCCGAATGACATTGTTTGCTCAAATCATGTCTCTATAGAGAGCGATTGACATTGCGGCCAAGTTGTTTGCCCAAAATTTGATTTTGTTTTTGCTTAAAATTATTTTTGTGTGTTTTTGGATTGTTTAATGTGCTGATGTTAAAAATAAAATTTAAAAAATAATAATAAAAATATTATTTTGATGTATTTCTAACCGAAAAACACTTTGAAAAACAATCGTTACTACAATGCCAAATGGGAGCTTAATCTATAAATTCTACCATTGATAACCTAATATCAAGATGCAGTGTCATTTGGTACCTTTCTCATCCTGGTTAGCCTGTCTAGCTACTAACTCTTTCAACTTTTAGGTAATTGTGGAGAAGGCGGAGAGAAGTGATATTCCCAATATTGACAAGAAAAAGTAAGAATCACTTGTAAATTGCAAATGCTTTCTTTCTTGGTTTCCTGCATGTTTCCACAATATGGCAGGGCTCTCCCTTCAGCATTTTTAGTCATAGTAATGCAACTTTTTTGTCCTGTTCTTTTTATTTATACATTTTGAAGAGCAAAAGATAGTATTGACATGGATTGAATTTTACAGATATCTAGTGCCTGCTGACCTGACAGTGGGTCAATTTGTTTATGTGATCCGGAAGAGAATTAAACTGAGTGCAGAAAAGGCAATTTTTATATTTGTGGACAATGTTCTCCCACCAACCGGTAACAATCTCTCTCTCTCTCACTCCTCACCTAATACAATGTGCATACGATTGTAAGCTTCTGAAAAATAACTTTGAAGTTTCAACTAGTTGGGTTAGCTGATATCAATCTATGTATCTCTCTCTCTCTCTCTATATATATATATATATAACAATGGCTTCTGGTTGGGAGCAATTGCAAGACACTACTACTGAACTGAGTTTATGATAATGAAACTCTTCTATGTGGGTAACTTTTCCTTCAAAATCAACCAAATAAACTAGTTAATCACAAATTAAATGGTTTGTGTTAATTTTTTTTTTCCAGCTGAAACTAGATTATCGCTTAGACATCTAATGATCAAATTCTTTTTTATTTAAATTGTCCTGCTGCTCAGCGAACATCGAAAATTCCCATCATGCATGGACATTAATTTGTATAGCAATATGAACTTTGTTTAGCACAAATTAGTTCATATGCAGTGCAAGTATATCAGTTAGTCTATGTATTTGTTTATGTAACTGGTGTGTTCCCATTAAAATCGTGGATATTTTTATATTATCTGGGCAAAACATTTTTCAGAAACCTGGAGTTATAATTATTTAATCCAAACGTATGCAGGAGCAATAATGTCCACAATCTATGATGAAAACAAGGATGAAGATGGATTTCTCTATGTTACATACAGTGGGGAAAACACATTTGGGTGTCATGAGTTGCCATAGCCAAGTTCTTTCAGTGTCTTCCGTTCTCTGTCGTTACAAATTGACAAGATGAAGCTACCACCTCTCATGTTTCCTTGGACTTAAAACAGTCCTGGCATTATGCCCAATGATTTATGACCTTGTTGTCTTTCTTGTAAAGTTTGTATGTTGTGTATAGCTTTTCTGCAACTGAAATGGTATCAATTGCTAAACTTAATTAATATCTTTGATATGATTTCTTTTTATCTCATAATTATTTCAGTTTTCGCCTCCATAATGGGGGAACAAATATCTTAGTTTACTTTGGAGTAAATCTTGAATCTTGCCCAGATATAATTTACTGTAAAATGAATATGGTGAGTGCCAAAACGGAAAAGAGTGAGGATGGGATTTTCCTGAGAAAACTGAGTGTGTATGATACGCTTGCACCGTGGAGGTGGTTGTTGTCAGCCCGATAATCCTCCTGTGATTTTGGCTCCCTCCCGGTGTCGGACGCTGCAGACTTCGGTTTGGAGAAGCGATAAGTTACCTGTAGGAAGCTGTTGCTATTATTGTTTGGATAGTTTAGCCCCCATTGTAGGACAGTGCAGATATCTTGGCTCTCAATGTAGGACTCGCTGCGTTATTAGAGGAAAAGGGGGTAGAGGCCTCAGGCTGACTTTGAGTTTTTTATATTTTTTCGATAAAAGCCAACGGCGAGATTAAATCCCTTAATATTGAGGTGGATTTGGTGTGCGATCCGTGTAGCATAGATAGTCTATTCTAATTATTTTGGAATTAAGATTTGGCTGTCGTCGTCGTGATTATTTCTTGGTTGAGGTGTAATCACCTGGGCTTCTGCAACTATTTAGGTAACCCTTTTTTATTTTTTTCCCGTTTTTTTGTTGCTGGATTGCAATATCTACACGCAGATGTCTTGCACTTCCATTTTGATGTTGCAAATTCGTTTGGGCGATGAGTTAATGTAGTTTTCAGCACCAAAACTTGCGTGTTCCTCTTCACTTATACCCCAAGAATCTGAACACTTGAAACTGATACCAAGACAGAAACCGTTTGTTATATTCAATGTTCAGATGCGAATCGATGTACCTTCTTCTGTTTAGCAATATGGAACAAAATATTTTCAATTCCTTAAGTTTTGAAATTTGATCGCTTTATCATAATAAAATTAAATCTTCTATGCAAATAAAGCCACCAAATCATTTATATTTAAAAATAGAAGATACAAATTTCTTAAAGAAGTAACAAAATGTAAGTGAAAATAAAATTAAATGCAAAGAGTTAAACCATGGAGCTCGTTAAAAGATAAATGTAAAACATAAATTATTTTAAAAATAAAAATTAATATTAATAAAAAGAAAACTAGACTGTTGTTTCTATTAAAAGTATCACTCATTTTATGCTAAATTAATTTAATCACATTGAATACACAAATTGCATTTCTTATCTCATAAAAACTAAACATAGATCTCAAACAAAGAGAATTAATAAAGTGTGTATTTATAAAACTCGCTAACTAAGACGCCTTTACTTTATTTTTCTTTCGAAATTAGTAAAGCAGTAAGTATGGATTTCTTTCTCAACATTAGACATGATGATTTCAAGGTTCTACTTTCTTGGTTGTTCCTTTTTTTTTCCTCATCTTCGAAATGCTTTTAATCTAAATCATATATACCAAAAAAGAGAGAGTTAACTTTGTATGTATATTTTAAATGTAAAATGAGTCTCGTGCTTCCATCACTGCATGTTGTCAATTTCTTACAAGATCACTATCCTAAAAATAAAGTAATTTAGCTATTTAAACGATTAAAATAATTAAAGTTTAATAATTTACCATGCTTAATTAAAATAATTATTTACAAATGCTACTAATTTAAACATCTTACCTCTCTACTCCAAATATCATTGGAATAATAATGATCCTGCATATATACAATTGACCTATCATCAAAACTTACCTCAACAACCATGTGGTTCTGTTTGTCGACACTCCTAAAAACAGTAGAACCTCTTCTAGTCTAAACCACGCCTCCCTTGAGGTTCTCTATCAACAAATTATTAGCTTTTGCAATATAATTGAACATCCATATAGTTGAATTAAAAACAACAATTAAAGTTTACATAATTTAAAACAAAAATAAAAGTAATATTTATTATCTAGTTCCATAAGTTTTTCTACTATGACTATTTTGACAGCATATACCATATCTATTTAGTGAGTACCCCTTTCTAGAATCAATCTCGTTATATAGACAAGTGGATTTTCTTAGACCCTAATTTATTCATCATTTAATTGGACATCCTTATACATCTGGACCAATATATATAGGCCACAGTGACATATCAAACAAGGGTTGAAAATGAGGACCATATGCATTTTTGTATGACAAGTTGGAGTAGAAATCATCAACAAATGGCACATAGTCCATGTTTTGTAAAGTGCAACACATATTAAGTATGAACATGATCGATAATACTTGTTTTATTTACCACAAGTACAAGTTGCTTCATTAATGCTAATCATTTATTGCACTTCTCTTGCAACACCAACTGTTATAGGTGTCTCAGACTGAAATATCTAAATTCTAGAATCAAATAGAGGCATCATGTGTGATCTAGAAGTTGTCGCATCAACAAGTAATTCAGTTAGGATCTTTAAAAGCCATAATACAACATGATTTAAAAAATCTTCATCTTTTCTCTACGCTCCACAAGATATTTATTACACCTAAAAAACATTATTTGCACTATAGCCGATACAAGCAAGCCACATATAATTTTTTAAACATTATTAAAAATCTCTAGCTAATTCGTGGTTGTATTGCCATAACAACGACCACTAGAATCATATAACAGTCTCTTTAAGTTCAACTTCTAGTTATGCTCTGATCGCATCAATATCAGTCTTCATAAAATCCTTATATAAAATGTCAAAATCTTATTTAAAAGGATTTGTACACATCCTATGTAACATATTTTTCAAGGTAATATTTTTTAACATAATGTTGAAGTTACCCACAAAGTGTTGTGAACAATATCAATGATATTCAATAGACTTAGAAAAAAATTCAAGCCATGGAATTTTTAATTGCTGCATTTCTATCTGATATAATACATAACCTGATGTGATCACTAATCACATATCAACAAAACAAATCTGAAAACCAACTCTAATTATTGTTTGTCTCTTTTTCAACAATAGAAAAACACAACGAATAAACTTTATTGTTCACAACATAATCAATTGCAACCAACAACTTTGCCTTATACTTACCATAACGATGAGTACGGAGTACCGTCGATATTAATTAAAGGATGACAATATTAAAACTCGTCAATTGAAGCACCAAATGCTCAAAATACTCTTAAGTGTTGCTTTATTTCCATTAACCATTTTATAATTTTAAGTGACAATTGTTCTTAGATTTGAATACTTGATGGCCAATAGCATTTTAGGTAGGTTTTGAAATAACTATTCGAGTGCACCAAATAATCACTCCAATATTTTATGTTTAGCCATCCATACCTTTCAATAGAAGACTTCATGCTCATAATCTCTTTCCATAGTAACTTGAATTGTTGCAACACTTGTACTTAAATCCCTATTTATAATTGTTAACATCACCTCGACAATGAGATCTGGGTCAATTTGATGATGACGTTGCAATATAAGAGGGTTCTAACATGTGTGGAACCCTTTCAGTTTTGAAATTTCCTATGAATTAGATCTTTGGTGATATCTCTCATGCAAATACCATTTATAAACTGGTTTCTAAACACATAGCAACTGAACATAAGTTTTAGTTGAACGAATTGCAATGATACATTCAAAATTGTCTTTGGATTTTTTCCAACCTTCAATTCATCGATTGATAAGTTTGAATGCAGGTGACTATTAACTCAATCATTGCATTTGTATTGGTCATCCGCACTCACAACCTCAAATTTAGAAGTAGAATGAACCATGTATTGATTAATAGGTTCAACGAACCCAACATTTTCATCTTTCCTATCTTCTCCATCTTTCTTCTCAACCTTAACTCTATCAATATAGGTGCTGAAAATAAAAGTCGTAGATGGTATATGTGAACTCATGTCACAGTTGCTATCTACTACTTGTAAAACTACTCTAAATCCCTAAATTGTTTTTCATTATGTTACTTTACAAATTTTTTTAAAACTGTGATTAAAAAAAATCCTCCTATTTCCCATATAAAACTTCTGAAAAGACATGTATCAAAGGCACGTTGCATTTACCAAGACATTGAAGAATTTACCCTATACTATATAGCACTTCAAATTTATATATTGATACTCGGTACCTTTAAAATGGATGCATGCATCAAACAATGTAACGCATGTTGGCTGCCTCTGTCTTTTTTTGTCTCCTGTTAAGGTAATTTAAATTAATCATAATACACAGATTGACATACAAGGAACAGTTATAATAAACATAAACTAAAAAGGCAACCTGCTTTTCATTAATAATACAATATATGACTCATAAAATATTCATAACAAGTTTTTCAAGGTAAAAAAAAAAGGCAGGCAAGGGCTAGAAACGAGGCAGGAAGTATGCAAGGAGCGAAGGTTTAACACAAAGACAAAGAATGGAGTTCTTCGGTAGAAACAATGACTCGAATGAGGGCTGCACTAGCTTTCTTGAATTTGTCAATGTTAATTTAACATTGCATATTCTATTCCTGCTTCCATTTGCTTCTTAATTATATATTGTGATATTTTTGTAAGGAAAATCTCTCTTTTGACTCTCTCTCTTCTTCTCTCCCCAGAATATATATCTACTGGAGAGGCTCTAAGCTCCTGTTTCTCTGGTGGGGGCTGAGTCTTGGTACCCCATTGATATAATTGTGAAAGAGAAGGGACAAAGAAACCGACCATATCTTCACACTTTCTCCTTCCTTTTCCTCACCCATACATTTGCATGTTCTGCAAAACAAAGACTTTAATCTCCTGAGATACTTGCATTTAATGCTCTTCCAACAAATCCCACCAGTGCCACTGCCCTAACTACTACCACTACTACTCACCAGCACTCATATACAGGAAGCTTTTCTTGCATTTTTAGAACCTTAAAACACTCTCTAGCCAGCTAAAGCTTGTCCTCCTTAATATGTCAGTGATCACATATCCTTGCTATTTTCTTCTTTCACTTTTATGCCTTTCTTTGCATGCATGTACCGCCAGACCACTTGCTGACATTAACAATAAACCTGAGAAGAAATTTCACATAATTCCCTATCAGGTTGGTGCAAGTTGCTAGTTTTTTTTTTTTTGAGCTTCATTTGCTTGCATGACGTGCTGTAACATTACCTGGGTCTTTTACAGAATGATCAGAAGGAGATTTCGGTTACTACAGTACCCACAGTGGAGTCCTCTTCGTCAAAAGAATTTGGAGCAGCAAAAAAAGATAGCATTGCAAAGACTCAATTGGGTGATAATATATATGCTCAAAAGCTGAAGGACTCGAAAGCCAAACAGAAGTTGGACTCGGTCGATGAGATAGAGAAAAATCCAGGTGCTGATAAAAAAGAGTCTCTTGTTTCAGTTTCTTGGCGTGTGCCTCAAAAGAAACGTGGTGAAAGACATCCTGGTTTCAACTTGGATTATTCTCCACCAGAGACTCACCCTCCTTCCCATAACTGAATACTTAAACCCACGTTTTTTTAGGTTATCTTGTAAACCTATGTCTCTCTATAAGTCCCGCTGTCAGCCAAAACAATCCCAAGTGCTATATAATTAAACAGTAATGAAGAATATGAAGTTAGAGGGACTGATCAGGAGAACCCTAGTTTTGATTGAATGATCTCTGCCTTCTGCATAGCTATAACATCGTATTTTAGATTATATGGCATAGGCTGCTAGATTTACTGTTCTGGCAAGAGCCTCTAATCTTTTTAGTTGATGTACATCAAAATCTTAATTTTGCATCACTAACTATTACAATGTCATGACTCATGATTATCGCTGGCCAAGGCCTCTCTTCATCTTATTCTTCTTCTTGTTTATGTTAAAATTACTAGACGAGGTTTTCCTTTTTATCATTTTGATGCTCACATGTCCTGTTTGCAGGAGATTGCACCAACATTAAAATGGTTTATCTCTCATTGCATGCCAACATCTTCTGCGAGTGTCATTATCCATTGGATACAATCTAATCACATTTTGTGCATGCCATTTAAACGTATTGATTGGACTGGTTAAATGTGAGTGTGTGGCTGTAACTTGTAAGTGCAGTAACTGTGTTTGTTTAGATAGTTGCAAGATGTAATTCCACACGTACTTATAAGAATATGGACCGATGATCTCTTGTTAACTTTCACGTAAATGGAGTTTCCATAAATAATGAATTTGTAACTTCAAGGGTTTTAAATGAAGGATATTATATGCCTTCTTTCTCTTCTCTTTTGCTTTTCTTTCATTGTTGAATAATCTGCCTTCTTCTTCTTCTTCTCTTTTAAATGAAAGAAAAGCAAAAGAGAAGAAGAAGAAGAAGGCAGCTGATGACATTGATATTATATGGGTAAGCAACCAAGAAGGTTAATTAGCATATTTGTGAGTATGATAGTTGATTTCTGCACTTGTTTATCATAGGTTGCTACAGTTACAATCAACGTTTGAAATTCTCTGCCCACATGGGGAATTGGTATTTTGGTCCCAAGCAATGAATTTCTTTATCTTCGCAGTGAATGGAGGAGGGGATAATGTTTTTAAGTGACTAGACTGCTCTTTTGGAAACTTTGGCTAGCTAGTCGTAGCTATTTGATTTAGACCATTCTCAGAGGTTAAATTAATAAAAGACATTTTTATATTTTCAACAGCATTTCAAGAATTGCTAAATGACGGTGAAGCAAAAGACAAAAATGAATAGCAATTTAATTTTTATTTTATTAATGAAACACGAGAGTTTTATTAAAACAACTGTTAAATTTGATTGCTGTGCACCTCCTAACAAATGCAAGCTTCGGTGGAGTTTAAAACTTGCAATTCCATTAATTCCAAACTTAATTTGACAAATTATTTTGGTTTGCCAAATTTCTTACCATTTTTTTTCCCTTGATTTCTCTCTACAAGGTTATACGTGTGTGATCAATAGAAACTTAATTGGAGATGAAAGGATCAGCACTCGCAACATAGAAAGATAGGAAAACTGAATCGGATATATATTTCTATATAAATTCATATGAAAATGGACATTTTTTTTTTTTTTTTGTGAAATGATTTTTTCTGTATGGCGAAGAATTAATTTATGGTCGTAGCTCGTCAGCAACAGAGTTCTTTGCCCTTAAAACTTGGATTCATGCTCAGAAAACTCTCAACGACAAAAGAAAATATAGTCAAAAAGTAATCGAAGGTCTTTTAGTCGTGTCTGTGAAGATGGTTGACCGAGTCGTTTCTCGTTTCTAGAGTATTTTAATTTTGACACGACAAATCAAAGACAAGAATAGAGATCTCCATGTACTTGTACATGTGTGGGTGTGTTCCAAGCTTAATTCGCTCCTAGTAATGATCTTCAGGCAGGCTCGATCGGGACCTAACAAGAAACATGATATGCATCAATTCCCAGAGTGTTTCCAAAAGAAATAAATCTACTCTTGCAAAACTTCAAAATCCCAATAAAGAAGATCCAAAAAACAAAACAGATTTTCTTACTGTAATACAAACACAGACATCCGTTGTTGAAACTTTAGCGTTGAGCGATTTGCCGGTGAATGAAACATTTTCCCACTCATCAATCAAAGGGTTGAAACTGCAATCCAGTTAGTCCCCCCTTCCCACTAGCCACCTAAAATAAAATAAAATAAAATAAAGTATTTGCAATGTACCATGGAATGTACCGAAGTATAATTAATTATCACTTATGTATTCTATACAAAATACTAGATGTGTAATTCCACTGTACCACGGGTCAAGCACATTTTAAAACAAAAAATTCAACTTGAATTGTAGCCTTGGTCATATAAGCTAGATTTTTTTTCAATCAAATGATTAAAAAATAGGGCAACTATAGTATACAGATAGAAGTTATATAAAAAAAATAATCACAATAACTTAAAAACAAAATTCAAGAGCAAAAAAACAATATAATTTAATTTTCAACTAATTAAATGTGAAATGATGAAATTGGTTAAAAAGAAAATAAAAAAATCAGTCCAAGCCAACCCAAATTAACATGATAGATATATAACTTGGATAATAAAGGTCAAGTCAGCCCAGGTTAACCCACAAAGCTAATTTTTTTAAAAAATTAATGTCAAACGATGAAATCAGAATATAAAATAAGCAAATAAAAGGATGTTAACCTCTGTTAATTTTTCAAACTCGTGACTTGGATCATTAGACCGAAAGCACCATAAATAAAAAAAATAATGAAGCCCAATTCTTAATAAATTAGACGTCGAAAAATGAAATCGAAAAAAATCAATTACACAAAAGGATACAATTTTTTTAAAAATATATATAGCAATTAAAAGAATGAGAATAAAAATAAAAAAATAAAATAAAGGGCAACTAAGAATTTTCTATTGGAGGGTCGAAAGTGAAAGAAAAATAATTTTAACAAAATGATAAAAAAAAACCCAAAAGAATAAGGACCAAATTGAAAAAAATAATATACTATAAATTTGGATTGAATGATAAAATTAAAAAGCCAACAAAACTTTTACAAAAGGTCCAAAAACAATTATAAATCAAAAGGATAAGGATCAAATTAGAAAAAAAAATAATATAGAATAAATTAATTGGGATTAAAGGATGAAGTTAAAAAAAAATAAAACCTTTACCAAAAGACCATGAACAAAAATTACAAATCAAAATAATAAGGACAGTAAGCGAAATACCACAAACAAAGAGAGCTAAGCTGTAATTTTATGGAGGAGAAAGAAAAGAAAAACAAAAAAAGTTAAACTAGTGACAAAACCATTTTGCTACAGCTGACATTGTTGCATAAACAAGAAGAGGACATGACGATGCTTCTAATAACATGATTGAAGTATATTTTTGATCATTAGGAGACGTTGCACATGCTAGCATGCACTACATAGGCATTATTAGTTTTTTCTATTTAAATAATATTTAATCTATGTAAAAGGACAAAATAACCCTCAATGAAATTGGTAATTAAAAAATCATAGAAAAAAGACCAAAAAGCCTTTAGGTGCATTTGTTTTTTAAGGGTATAGTTGTCATTTTATTATGTTTCAAAGGTGAAAAGACATAAATATCTTTGCCAATCACTTTAAATTTTGACTTTCAAAGGTAGTTAAATTATTTTATTGTATTTTAAAAATTAAAAACAACAAACATCTTTAGTCCATTTTTAATAACTAATCAATAATATAAAAAGTCTAAAACACCTTTCCTTCCTTATTATCAAGGCATTTGATTTTTTTAGGAATTGCAAAGTGATAATTACATTGTAGTTATGAAATGAATAAATTTACCATACATTATCGCTTATGAATTATATACAAAATAATATACGTGGTGTTTCTTTAAAACAAGCACTAATTTACCAAGAATTAATCGGATTGAAGCTGTAACAAATACTAATATATATACAACTTGTGATTAGATGAGTGAATCCTTACCTATATTTTGAAATCGATGTATCAGATGAAATTGTCATCTCTAACAACAAAAGCAAAGGGCTGGTTATTGAAGCCCAATAGAAGCTTAAACTGTATGTAGTATGTACACGCTGTTCCAAAAAAACTAGGTTTAATATTTTGGGATTAAAAAACTATTTTTTTTATTAAAACATAATCTTATAATACTTAAACCCTTGTCTAAAAAAACTAAGAATTCTACAAAATGCTGGAAAGGCTGGTTGGAAACCATTTCAAACATTGTCTTGCCTGGTATACATCGTCTGTATCTCCAATCGTTTGAGACTTGTGTTCAAGGGCGGAGCTAGGAATTTTTTCTATCCTAGGCTATAATATAAATATATATAAATTATTTTTTAAGATCAATTATTAACTTGTATATATAAATTTATCAAATTAATAATAAAGTTTCAATCCAAATACATAATACAAAATATAAATAAAATAAAATTTAAAGTATATAAAATTGAAAATAAAAATAAAATACAATATCAAAGTTGCATCATTCGATATTTTGTAGAATAAAATTCATCTATGATCAAATCCGAATCAATATCTTCAACAAGCTCTCGTTCAAAGTAAATCATTATAGAATACGTTAAGAACTATTCTTTTATTTTATTGCGAAGCACAATTTTAACATGTTTTATAGCTAAAAATGTCTGCTCTGTTGTGGCAGTGTAGGCAAAGTCAAAACAAGACGAATCAACTTGTCAATCAAATGATAGTGTTGTGATTTATTTGTTTCAGCTAATCCTCGACATAATTCAGAAATGATAGACATTAGGGGTAAGCAAAAAATCCAAAAAACTGATTAAATCGAGAAAATAAAAAAAATAACTGAAAAAACTGAACCATAAAAAAACTGATTAAACCGATTAAAATTTTGAAAAAAATTGACTGGTTCGGTTTCAGTTTTATAAGCTTAAAACTAAAAAAACTGAGCTAAACTGGAAAAATCAAGCCTACCGATTTCAACCGGTTTTTGTTCTAAAAAACCAAACTGAACCAAAATTGTTCGATTGGAACAAGTTTCGGTTTAGTTTAGGTTTTTTTCAAAAAAAGATTTTTTGGTTTGGTTATTTTTTTTTATAAAAACCGAACTGAACCGAAAATGATCACTCTTAGTAGACATATTCTGAAAGCTCTTATGATGAATCACATCAATCTGATAATGCTCTAGCTAAAATCTTAAATAATATATTTCTTGTTCATTGAAATCTTCAGGATAAAATTTCTCAGCAAGCTTGGAAATAGCATCAGGTTTAAATGATTTAAAGTTGTCCTTAAGTTCTAAAGTGGAGCTAGGTATAATTTATATTTTTTTATTTGAATTATTTTATAGAATTGAAAATTTTTTTCAATTTCATATCCTTGTAATTTTTAAATTTATTAGATTTGATTTTCATTCTTTTAATTACTATTTATTTTATTTGATTTTTTTTTTGCGATGTTATCCTCCATTTTTTATTGTTATGTTTTTAAACCTCAGCAAGTTTTAAAATTGATATATATATTATTTCTTACTTTAACATGATCTGGGCTTCTTGGTAGAGCCTGATTTTAGAATTTAACGAGTTGAGAATTTGGGACATTAACTTAAATTTAGGTAATTTGTCTGAGTTTTTTTTTTTAAGTTCATGTTTTTTTATTTCAGTTTCATCATTCAACATTTAATTTAATTTTTTTTTAAGTGTGGGAAAAAACTCAAAAATTAAGTTGTTTTTTTTTTTTTAAGTTTACTATGCAAGATAATTGAAATTTTTGTTAAAAATAATTTAGTGGTCGGAAAAACAAAAGATAGAACTCCATTTGCGTTTTGGTCTGTTAAAACCAAATTTGATGGATATTTTATTTCCTAGCTTTTGTTCTTGAAAATATGCTTCTTTAGTAACTGTGGATTTTTATTCGTATTTTTTTTCTACCTGGGCTACAGCCCTCCTCAGCCCTGTAAGTACCTCCGCCCTTGCTTGTGTTTTCTGGTTTGAAGAATGACGTGGCAAGAAGATTTTCAGTTGACAAAAACTCTCAATTCCAACTCCTTCTGCGCATCTAAATTAACTCCTCGTTATGATACAAAGGTTCATTGGAAACCTGGCGTCAGATTGGGACGTGTCATGGAATCATTGCATCACTGTTACTACGATGCCGTAAAACTACGTTTCAAATCACATTTCTTTATATTTTGATTTTTTTTAAATAATTTTTTTATGTTCTTAGATTTTTTTTTTGATGCAGTTATTAGAAAGATTATTTTGAAAAAATAAAAAATATATATTTTAAAATAACCACTTATGCTGTTTTTAAGTGTTTTTAAAAATATTTTTATTTTAAAAAATAAATCAAAATCCGCATTCATTGCTCAATCATTGCTCCTACCAAGGAATTGGGACCCAAAACTGATTTTTCATTTTCTTTTATTATTTTTCTATTTTTGGGGCAAAGCATGTAAAAAAATAAATAATAAAGTAAGATCACATCCACACATTTTTAACTTTAGAAAAAGATCTCAATCGTTAAATTTGTATCGATATTTTCAAAACCCCGTTATCTCGTGTAGTCAGATTCAGTTTCAAAATCCTGACTAGCAGAACCTGCTTCTCATGATTACTTAAATACCCCTTCCTTCACCGATCCTTCCCCGTAAGCAAAACGAGGCTGGTAAGGGTATTATGGAAATAAGGATAAATTACAAAACAATCTTAGATCGCTTTTTGTCTGTCTCGTTGGTCGCTGTAAGAGGAAATTATTAACAAGAGAGCACACAGAATGAGAAGCTCACGCGCTCTCATTGAGTGTACTCCTCTATTGCCTACTACAAAAATAAAATAGTAAAAAAACTTAATTTAATTGCTAAAACATTTTCATTTTTTCTTTTCTTTTCTTTTGTGGTTTTAATGGTCATGGTACTCATGAAAGTTTTGGTGTCGAGCATTAAAATTTTCTTTCTTTAAAATTTAATCGGTTATTCAAAAAGACATAGCAATGACTTGGGAAATAAATTTTTTTCAAGAGCAAAAAATGATATAATTTAACTGTCAAATTCAAAAGTTTTCAATCATTATTCACGTGAAAATCATATATTACTTTATCCAGGTTACATTATATTTAAAAAAATATTTTACCCCAATTCTCAAGGAAATCTCGTCACTGGCCCGAGTGCTATTCGATGTTACTCACACCATGTATTTTTTTTAATATTGATGTGGTGCCATTCATACCTTTATAATGATTAGTTCAGTAACTTAGATAATTATGATCACCCCCAGAACAAATCAAATAAAGCATAAAGCATTATACAACAATATGCAAGAATATAGCCAGCAAAGCTTTTAAGAAAGATTTCTGCACTCTTTCTTACAAACTCTTTATGTTAAAATGCGTGGAAAAGATTGATGTTTATAGAGGTTTCAGAAAACTAGTTGTTATTCATAAAATCGTTTTTAAAAGGACAAAATCCTGCACAAACTCTATTTGGCCACACCCATGCTTTTTTATCACGGCTTTTTAGCTACAAATACAATAGCCAGCAAGTATGGTTTTTTCCCATCGCACCCACACTCTCCATTGACTCTCTACTCTAGCTTCGTGAACAGTGTTTGCTAGCATAGCGAGCACTGTAGCACTCGTTATTTGATGTTGGTATAAAAACTGTGGGAAGAGGTACATAGGGAAAACAAAATGCTCTCTCTCTCCCTCTCTCTCTGTATTATCACCATTTGCGTCTCAATTTACTTTCGCTTCTTCGTCTTGATTGGGTGTGAAAATCAAGTCCAATAAAACAAGCCTAGCAATGGGTTTGAGATTTGAGAAATTGAGAGCTGCTGTTGAAAGGGTTTGGAGATGGAATCCATGGCTGCGACAATCGGGGTCCCAGTCCCAGTGTCAAGGTTTCTTCTATGCTTTGTGGTGATGATTCCAGTGAGTTTCTTCCACCGATTCGTGCTGAGTCCATTTGGCAAGCACTTGTACGCTGCCCTTTCAGGGGCTTTCCTCTCATATTTGTCATCTGGGTTCTCCTCAAATCTTCACTTCTTGGTGTCCATGCTGTTGAGTTACCTTACGATGGTCCTGTTGTGGTCGTACTGTGAAATCCTCGTGTTTTTATAGGAGTCTTAACTGTTATGTTTTTCTGTCATGGAAACCATTGTGATGTCAGAATGGATGGTTCCTCAGGAAGAATCTGAGTCATCAGACTCTGACCATGGGAAATCTTACAAGAGAATAAAGGCATCGAGCTTGTCGTCCTTCACTGCTCTCTCATGTACAATGAGATGATGGCTTTGTACATGTCAGTTGAACAACTAGAGAAAGTCTCTCTATTTATTGAAGAACTGAAACGTCAGAAGATTGCTCCTGATATCTACAACTCTAAATATTGATCAAGCTAGAAGGATTTGGATGAGATGAGCCAAGACTCTGGTGTTAGTGATGACTGGATGATATACATAAAGATAGCGAACATACACGTCACAAGCAACAATTTGGATTTTTATCATTCTTACATGTACAGTTTATTCATTTTTCCATTAATCTTTCAAATAGTTTGTTGGATAATAATCCCCATTGTTTTTTCATTTTTATTGTAAAAAATATTAGTAATTGATTAATTATTGGTCAATCAGCATTATAATTATAAGTCTTTTGGTTGTTTGGATTTTAATTTGTTTTTGTCTTTTTACACAAGATTCAATAAGTTCTTTTTGAAATATTCTTAGAAGAGTCTTTGTTTTGCTATGCAAGACTTGGAATATTTGTAAATTTTGGAAGTATATATTTGTCTCACTCAGTAATATCTGTTTTTATAATGAAAGTAAATAACATTTTAAAAATAAAACAAATAATACTTTAAAGATAATGTTATTTACATATTAAAAGGCATAAACCAATCATATTTAGAAGAATTCAGTTTTTTTATATATATATATATATATATATATAAAATCAAAGTTTCAATTATTAGTTAAGATCTAGTTCCTTTTAAAGGAAGAAAAATGAACTAACCATACATTATCAAAATTGAAACTACCGATGAAAATCTAATTCCCATTGCGTTAGAATAATATCAATGAACCGGAAATGTATGCCCAATAAATTCTTACAATTATTTGATATGTGTTATATGGTGGGTCAAATAATTTTTTTTCAATAAAAAAATAGATACATTTTTTTTTAATGTGTTTTTTTGATATAAAAAAATCCTGAACATAAATCAAAACGCTTATACATTCATTTAATTAAATAAATCAAGAGAACCATGAATATCAATAAATGAAAATAAATTCATTAACGATAATTAAAGACAAAACTAGAAAAATCAAAAGATAAATATAGATCAAGATATTTAATCTCGTAAAATAAGTCATATACCCGATTTTGTTTAATGACTTTGTTTATTAAAATCAATTTTCTATTTAATCAAATGATAATACAAATAGACACATACATAAAATCAATTGAAAAAAATCAAATGAAAAAAAATATTATGCAATATTGCACATGTTAGAAAAAAAATGCTATCATTTTATGTGAAAACCAAATAAAAAATGAACAATACTTAACCAAATAATAAGTTGAAAAGTTGAGAGATAGATATCGATGAAGATATTTTATCTTGAAACATGCGCTATATACTTGATTGTTTTAATACTATTGTATTGAAACCAATGTTTTATTTAATAAAACAAAAATAAAAAAATATGTATAGGAAAGTGATTTGATAAAATTAAAAAGAAAAAAAAAATTGAAGTAGGGATGCATGGAAAGAATGCCTTATGAGTTCAGAATTTGTTTTTGAAAGTGTATTAGTTAACCAAGTAACAATAAATCATATTTTATTAAAAATACATCATGAAAATCTATAAAAACTAAAAAAACAATCCAATAAATTTTTTAATAAATACCCAAAACTAAAGAATGAAACTGGTAGCGAAAAAAAGAGATAAAAAAGGTCTAAGGGCAGGGGCCCGTGCATCTAGGTTTTTTAAAAGGACTAAATAAATAGTCTAAAAAAGATTCAGAGGTGCAAGTCTAACAAGCCAAAAACGATTGTCTAGTTTATTTTGATGAGAGAGACCTTATATTTTTTTTTATTTGATAATGTCATTCACTACAATTGTTTTTTTTTTAAATAAAAGTATATGACGTATCATCTATTTTTACCCATATTCTAACCTTAATAGTGGTTGGAAAATCAAGGTTGATAGTTTTTTAACCTACAACCCATTTTGCAATCTTTACACACACACACACACTTAAAACACCTATAAAATACCCTAAACACTTTGATAAAACCAATATATGACCTTAAACGACTCAAAAATCCAAAATCAACCTAAAAAAATAAAAAATATAAGCTCAAATCTACAATCTCATGCAAATTAAAGAGCAAAGAACATACGAGATAAACTCTCCTTATCAAATGAAATTTATTGGCGCTAAAATTGTTTTTTTTTTCATGGTTAAAATCGATGTCAACCGAGACTTATTTCTTTAGCAAAACAATTTGTTCATATTTTCACTTATCTCTCAAATAAGAGACTAAAAATACAAGGAAAATAAAGTTTTAGACTAAAATTAATTTTTTCAAAAAATCAAGGAACAAAAAGTTTATAATTTAAAAAGTATGATGACCAAAGTGAACCTTTATGCATTATTTTTGAAATTGTCATCCTATTTATATGCTCTTTTCACTTTAGTTTTTTTTTTTCTTTTAATCTTGTCCTAGATCAACAAATTTGAAGTAATTAGATTTTAATTTGGATATAAAAAGATGCAATCGGTTAAAGCAAAATTTAAAGGTCAAAATGAAAAAATTAACATAATAAATTCATAATGGAGTGTAATTAAGAATGTGTACAATGTTTCAGTTATAATAAATATCTTGTTTATTGCATGTTTGAAATTTTCAAAATTGAATTCAATTAAAATGTTTTACAGTAATCTAATGTTTAGAATTGAATTTAAAATATAATTTAATCTCTAAAAATTATAAAAATAAATTATAAACTAACCACTATGATTTACAATTATAATAAGAAGGAATTTAATATCAAAACTAGTTTCTCTAAAATACTCATCTTTCAATTTTTTTTAAAGATCCTTTTAAGAAATAAAATGAAAATAATAAAGATAATATATGAAATGAAAGTAATAAAAATAATATATAAAAGAAAATGAATTAAATTTTATTTTTTAAAATATATAAATTTTATTTATCTATAATTTTAATTTAAATTAAACATGACGAGATAATTGATTTTAAATATCCTGTTGGACTTTTTTATAACAATCATAATCACATGCTGACGAAATCATTACCATTTTTTTTCTTGAATTTATTCATTTATTGCTTTTCAAGCTAATCTTCTTCTTGTACACTCGCGATGGAAGTGAGAGTGGGATAACGATCAACAAGAAAACCCGCAAGAGAGATAACCACGTCTACAGTCTACAGACAAAATCCACATAGAAAATTATATACTGCACAAATTAAAAAATAAAATTGAAACAAAAAAGAAACGAGAGAGAGAGAGAGAGAACAAGACGAGGGAGAGAGGGCATTGAACAGAACGTTGCCACTTTTACATTTCGCAGGACGGAGGACGGCAAAGCCACAACAGAAAGGCAAGACAAGAAGAAGCTGAGAGAGAAAGCAAAAAAACACAAAAAACCCAGCAAAGATAACTCACTCGGAATAACCATGGAGATAAAAGATGGCACCAAAAAATGAGCTAGCTTGATGAGTTCCCAAGAAGAAGAAGAAGAGAAGCTTTATTTTAAGCTCTCTATGTGTGCTCTACAAGCTTTATTACTAACAACTTGTCTCCTGTAAAAAAATCAGACTTTGATTTTTAAAGTTTTTATTTCTTTTTTTGTCTTCTGTTGCAACTAACCCCCTTTCCTCGGCAAAGTATTAAACTCTGAAAGAGTTAGTCGTAGCTGGTAGTGGTGGGGCGGGGTAGTTTCTTGATTTTCTTGAAAATAACCTGAAGATATCTTGGTTTATTCAGTTCTTTTATCTTATTGTTGATTTTGTTAAATGAAGGCCATGCCCCTACCCTTTGAGGACTTTCAAGGGAAGGGGCTGTCAGATTTCTCTTCTTCTTCTTCTTCTTCTACTACTTCCTCTCCAGATCCATTCCATCAGCACCACCACAAGTGGCAAAACAACAACAGCAAAGAAAGTTGTGGTTTTCTTGTGGGCAGTACTGAGCCCACATCTGTGCTTGACACAATAAGTAGACAAAGCCCGCCAACATCCTCCTCAACACTGTCTTCTTCTCAAGGCGGAGGAGCTGGTGGCGGAGGAGCCTCCACCGAAACCACCAACGGCGTGGCAGCTGCTGGTGGAAGCAGCCCTAGTGTAGATGAAAAATGCGGACCGCAACTTGGAATGGAGGACTGGGAAAGTGTGTTGTCAGGGTCTCCTAGTCAAGAACAGTCCATCATAAGGCTAATTATGGGTGATACTGAGGACCCAGCTTTAGGACTTAACAAGCTGTTACAAAGTGGAAGTAGGTCTCAAGATATGGAGCTTAATGCATCAGGTTTCGGTGTGGTAGATCAAGTTTTTGGCTTTGAAGTACCCAATATGTGTACTGCAAGTGCCAACTTGGCTGTCAACAACAACAATATTGACCCTTCTTCAATCCATGGTACTTTTCTTGATTTCCCTCTGGTTAACCACAAAGTTCCTACAATTTTTAATATTGGTTCTGTACCTCACCAAAATCCAACACCAAATCCTGTTTTGTTTACTTCAGGGATCAGTCTTTTGCCAGGTTTGTTTCAGCAACACCAGCAGCAGGCAGCATTTGATCAAGACGAGAAGCCTCAGATTTTGAATCCTGGGGCGATAACCAACCAAAATCAACATCAGTTTGTGCAAAACCCAGCTATGCTTTTGCCATTGTCATATGCACAATTAGAAGAGCATCATAATAACCTGCATTTCTTATCACCACCGCCATTGAAAAGGCTGAATGCAGGGCATGTTGGAGCCAATTATATGCCGAAAGTCTTTGATTTGAGGCCTCCAGAGTTGTTTCTTCCGCGACAACAGCAGCAGCAGCAGAATCATCAGTTTCAAATGATGCAGCAGCAAAGGCAGGGAATGATGACGAAGCAGAAAATTGCAAGTGATGAATTGGCAAACCAGCAGCAGCTTCAACAGGCAATAATAAACCCGATATGTCAAGCAGCAGAGCTGATCGAAACTGGGTATCCGGTACTTGCGCAAGGGATATTGGCGCGGCTCAATCACCAGCTCTCTGTTCCAATCGGTAAGCCATATCAAAGGACTGCTTTTTACTTCAAGGAGGCCTTGCAGTTACTTCTCAATACGGACAATAACAATTCTATTGGTACTGCTTGTAACCTGATTTTCAAGATTGGTGCTTATAAATCCTTCTCTGAGATCTCACCGATCCTTCAGTTTGCAAATTTTACTTGTAACCAAGCCCTTCTTGAGGCTTTTGAGGGGTTTGAGAGAATTCACGTTGTTGATTTTGATATTGGGTATGGTGGGCAGTGGGCTTCTCTTATGCAAGAACTGGCTTTGAGGAATGGAGGCGCCCCTTCTCTTAAAATCACTGCTTTTGTTTCTCCTTCCTCACATGATGAGCTTGAGCTTGGTTTTACTCAAGAAAATTTAAGAATCTTTGCTAGTGAAATCAACATGCCATTCGAGCTTGAAATTTTAAGCCTTGAATCCATGGGCTCTGGTTCTTGGCCAATGACTCTTTGCACACTGGACAAGGAAGTAATTGCTGTGAATCTTCCACTTGGCTTCCTTTCTAATTACCCATCGACTCTTCCTGTTGTGCTTCGCTTTGTGAAGCAGCTCTCGCCCAAAGTTGTGGTCTCTTTGGACAGTGGTTGTGACCGAAGTGATCTCCCATTTGCTCACCATATAAATCATGCCATTCAATCTTATACAAGCCTGCTTGAATCACTTGATGCTGTGAATGTGAACTTAGATGTGCTGCAAAAGATTGAGAGGTTCTTGGTCCAACCATGCATTGAAAGAATGGTGCTGGGTCGACATGGTTGCTCTGATAGGACGACCCCTTGGAGGAGTCTGTTTTTGCAGTCTGGTTTCACTCCATTGACTTTCAGTAACTTTACTGAGTCACAAGCTGAGTGTTTGGTGCAACGTGCTCCTGTTAAGGGTTTCCATGTTGAAATGAAGCAGTCTTCACTTGTTCTTTGCTGGCAACAGAGGGACCTCGTATCAGTTTCTGCTTGGAGCTGTTAAGAAACGAGAATTAGCATTTCGGATATTGGTTCAAAGGTGCACAGCTCATACCCCCCCGTTTAATTTCTAATCTTTTTTGAATTTTGTTCTCTGGTTCGCTTTCGCCAATTGTCTTTGTGCTCTAGGCCTATTATTTCCCATCAAGAAACTGAAGATTTTAGTAACTGGATGGGTGTACAGTTCTCAGTTGCTTTCACTTCAGTTATCTGCTCATAGCTGGTTTTAAGGTGGTAATTGTTTGTTGTGCACCTGACAACAAGGCAAACAAGATGTGCATCTTTGGCAGTTTTGCTGAAGTAGGTTTTTTCCCCGATTTGATTCATGACTCATCTTCTGTTAAGTTTCAACAACTTGTCCAGAGTTTGCTAGTTCTCCTCGCAGGTGCTCTTGTTTCTGATGTTCAAAGTGATTATATTCTTACATGATTTAGTTTAAGAAAGCATCGAGACAATGGTTCTTATAATCTCAATAACTTATCTGCTTCATTTATGTTTTAGTAGTACGCCACATGATATAATCAGCTCTGCGCTCAAAAACTATCACTAGAATCTTTGGCTGAGGCGATCAAAATCTTTAATGATATTTGGTTAGCGTCATCAGAATCTGAATGTTCTTTTCATATGGGATGCGTCAAATCCCCATTTAGTGTTAAAAGTTTTACAGGATTGGATTGTTTCGTTCTCTTTTTTGTCTCGGTTGACGGCAGCCTTAGCTTCAGGGCATAGCAGATGCATCTGTAAATGAGTTTGCAAATGTAGTTTTATAGTTTTACCAATATGATAAAAGTAAATTTAGTTAATTCGATTACAGTCTTCCAGGCTTTATAGATTTGTGTCCTTGAAGGTCTCAAGGATCGTATGGTGATATTTATGTTTTCAGTATAACCCTCCCTGCTATTATTTATACACTGAATTTGCTTTTATTTTTCCTTGGTTTCTTTATCCCTCCCTCCCATGGAGGAGTCAGCCACTTGGGGCCTTGTGTCATTGGACCATTGCATGATTATTTAAGTCCTGCTTTCCCGTCATCCTCATCAATAAATACACCAATCGCATTATTCTACGATAAAAGCCATGTGGAAAGAGCGAGGACCCCTTATTTAATATTATATCTCAAAATAAATGAATAATAGAAAGCCAAAACCGTCGGCTCGATGAACTCTGTATGAATGCTCAAATGGTCCAGCAAATTGACAACCTTAATACGGTCGTTAATGATGATGTTATGGTGTCAACCAAGGTTGTTAAAATCGCGATTTTAACACGGCACGGAAAGCCTTTCACAAACTCGGATCGTAAAAACGGATCGTAAAATCGCGATTTTAACAGGAAATAATTAAAAATCAATTATTTCTGATTAAGTTACCAATTGTTAAACTTAACAACCCAACGCTCCAACACTCAAAACAACACACCCAGTAATAATTTCGAAATCTTAATCAGTAAACTCTTAACGTAATTACACCACCCTCTCCTTTCAAACAACCAAACATTTCCCATTTCAGTCCTCTCTTTGTTTCCTATCCTCATGAACTCCAAGTAATTATTTCCTTTCTCCTTTTAACTTGGTGCATTTTATCAAGCAGTTGGTGGGCGTTGCTGATCGAAGTGCAGATATTGTTGGGTTGGCTTCACTGGTGTCAATGGAAATGAATGAACTGGTTGCTTTGGATGTGGGGACAGTGAAAGGTTTGATCTTGATGTTAGTGATTCGAAAAAGGAAACTTTCAGTGGCTGCTTGTGATGCCATTTTGGATTTGTCTACTACTTTGATTGGAAGAAACAAAACCAGGGAGGAAACAGAGACGAAAAACCAGAATAATACAGGGGAAAAAGAACAAACAACAGTAAAAAAAAAAAAACAAAAAGGAGCATGCAGCAGAGACAGCAACAGAGAAGGAGAGAAGTTAGCTTTGGCCAATCAACACATCTCCGCCGTTGTCTTCGTCATCAAGCTCCAGCACCAGGCAAAAGCAGAGAGGAGACGAACGAACAGGAGGAGGAAGGAGAGACTCGACAAAGGAGAAGAGAACAGCCAGCCATTACGCCATCGTCATCGTCTTCGTTCCGGTGCATGCAGCAGAGACAATCTTAATTCAATCAGTTGAGCAAACTGATTGAATTAAGATTGTGTTAATTGTTTCTTAATTACCTTCGATCTGTTAGAGCCAATAAGAGGGCGACACGTGGCAGAAATATTGAATTAAAATTTCTTGCGGGCAAACTCGTGCAATCGGTGGTGAAATCGCGATTTCATGCGATTTTGCCCGATTTTAACGTTTTTAACTGTTTGAAATCCGATTTTGCTCATTTTCGAGTTTTATGAACGATTTAGTACGTAAAGTCTATATTGACTCGTAAAAACGGACGATTTTACGAGTTGACTCGCGATTTTAACAACCATGGTGGGACTGTTACTTGAGCGACTTTGTGGTCCTATGGTGGGAGAAAAGAGGTGGTCCAATCGGGAAAGCACTGCTACCCCCTCACCTAGAGCGGAACAGCACGGCACCCAATTTCTTAAAAGGTTTGAGGGTAGCCATGAAAATCGACAAGGGCAAAGATGCAAGTATACAAGAGCAAGCAACACGATTATACTTGGGCCCCATATAGCGTTCAAGACAGGGTTGGCTAAAATTTGATTTTTTTAAAAAATTATTTTGATGTGTTGTTATTAAAAATAAAAAAATATTATTTTAATATATTTTATTTAAAAATATATTTTAAAAAATAACTATTACTTCAATAACTTGTCAAAAAAATACATCATTACAATGTCAAAAGATAACTACCAAATTGCTGTGGCTGAAAAGCAATTCTTTCTCCATTTCTCTCTCTTTTTTTTAATTAAATAATAACAATAATAATCATAGATACTATTACAAATTGTAGAAAACAATTAACATATTAAATGCCAATTTCATTGTTTTTATTTTGTTTATCAAATGCTATAATGCACAAGTCTTTTGTTTCATTTAATTTTTTGGTTAAAGGAAAATTAATGTTATTGTTATTTTATGAGTTTTAAATAAGTGAATAGAGAATTCAAATGAATAATTAAATTCAAAAATATAATAGTATACTTGCCTTCAATGGTAAACAGAGCCATATGAATGGCTTTAAATAAATTTATTCCTTGCGTAGGAATGGATGTCTTTGCATTCCATCCATGCAGATCACTAGCAAAATAACTTGTTGATATGGAAGTAGTAGTTGATTTTTAAAATAATTTTTTTATTTTTAAAAATTATTTTTAATATCAGAACATTAAAATGATATAAAAATAAAAAAATAAATTAATTTAATACTAATAAAAATTATATTTTTTAAAAAAATACAGTTAAATCACATTATCATATAAAATCATGGAAAGAGCTAAAGGCAAACAATTTTAAAGTTTAGAAGTTGGGTGTCTCCATTCTCCAACATGTGTACTGTTGCCAACAAATCTTCCATTTCAAAGAACTTCAAAAAAACGTACTTGAAATGGTCGGAATTGTGGAGGGGTGTCTCCAACAAGTTCTGCTAACATGTGATACGCAAACAGCACAACAGTTTGTCCTAACAACCATGATTTTTACATGGAAAACTTGTAACAAAGTTTTACATTTCTATCTTATGAATAATGTCCCCTCATCTTATGAATAAAGTCAATTATTAATGAGATGAAATCCAGAAAATATTCACTATCAAATTAATAGAATTTTGAAGCTGTTTTTTTTTTTTTTTTTTTGGCATTTTGAAGCTGTTTTTTTTTTTAAAAAATTTGATTTGTTTTGCTTCAAATAATTTTTTTTATTTTAAATCGTTTTAATGTGTTGATATTAAAAATAAAAAATATTAATTTAATATAATTTTAAATAAAAAATATTTTAAAAATAATTATTATCATAATATTAAATATTCTTTATCTGTTTTTTTGGGTATGTTTTAAAAATATATTTGTTTTAAAAAAGTATTAAATTAATATATTTTTTAATGATTTTAATTTATTGATATTGAAAAAAAAAAGATTTATTTTAATATATTATTAAAAAAAAAGTTTAAAACACCCTGTACCTCATGATACCAAATACGCATGAAGATGAAGATGAAGATGAATTTTTTTTTTATAGTAGAGTTTAAGAAATTATTTGGGAATATGGTTGGAACTGTGTTTTAAATAATTCAAATTTTTTTATTAAAATTTAATATGATTGGTATATTTTGGATCGTTTTGATATACTAATGTCAAAAATAATTTATAAAAAAATTAAAAAATATTTTTATCACATATTTTAATATAAAAAATTATTTAAAAAATAATCGAAAACACATATTTAAATTATTTATATAACTTCAAATCCAAGTGGGCAGGTCTATGTAGGGGCTAAATGGTCTATACATTTGCCCCCCGTAATTTTAGGTTAATAGAGGACAAGTGTCTAAAATGACACTGAAGTCATTACAAAAACTACTTTTGTTATGGGCTTTATAGGTTGTATCCCATTGATGACGTCTCCTCGAGGTGTGCTCCATGCACATTGGTTGACGATAATGGTCCCGATATTTGGTGTTTTGAGTAAATTTACGTGTTGTTTAATTTTACAGATTTTAAAATTAATAATAATATAAATTTTTAATAATTTTAAATATAAATTTTTAATAATTTTAAAATTTATAAAATCAGTAATTTTTAAAAAATAAATCTAGAATCTAACAAATAATAAATAAAATACATCTCTCAGAATTAATCATAAAGGTATTTATACTTGGGTATAGATGCCTCATCTGGAATTTGAATGGTGCATAGGGAACTCTTCTTGCCCGAGGGTGTTCGCATCTTGTGGCGTGTTGGGCTATCAAGGCACACCGGGTCCAAATCGAAGGAGGCGTGCCCTCGAGGGCCACTAGGATACCTCGGGCTCAAGCTGGAACTCATGATCACGCAACGTGGAGACTTTTCTGTTCGATTGTGAAACTTTTCTTTTCGATCGTGAATCGCCATTTTAGTTGTTGCTGTTTCTTTCAAGTGTTTGTTGTTAATATTTTAAAAGCTAATATGGCAGTCTTTTCCATGTGTTGTTTTCAAAAGTCACAATCATACTTAATGTTTATTTTTGTGTTTAAAAAATATTTTTAAACAAATTTAATTTTTTTTATTAATTTTAAATTAATATGTTTTTAAATTATTTTGATGTTTTAATACCAAAAATAATTTTTAAAAAATAATAAAAAATTATTAATATTTATTTTAACACAAAATATTATTTAAAAAACAACCACAACCAAATAAACTCCACAGTTTTCGCAAACGGATACTCAATGGTGTGATGGCAAGAACTCCTCTACTTGATATGGTGTGCGTCATTGTTTCAACATTTAATTTATATTGCCCCCCCCTTTCCCTTTAGAATGATAATTAGTTAAAATGAAATCGCCTCTTGCATTGGACTCTCTCTTCATATCAAAATGGTGTGATGGAAAAAATCCTATATTTATTTATTTATTATTTTGTCTTCTCACTCACAAGATTTATTATAGCATTTCAAAATGTATACACACCCTTCCATGCATGCTGTTAACATTCTTCCCCTGCCACGTAAATCCTATCACGTTAAGAATTACAATTGTCCACTTCTCATCTCATGCCTCGCACTCATCTGTTTGCCTCTCTATCTGACCCTTGTTAGTGCACAACTCTCAATCTTATACTTCCACTATTTCAAAGTATGAGATATAGCTCCTTCCTGGTATTGCTAGACAAAAGGGTGTTTTGGTGTCCAAAATCCTTTCCTTCCTAGCTGGAGTATAGGAGTATTATGCATTGATTGGATCTTTGTTGATATCGCTTTTGGTTCTCGCATTTAGGAACATTTTCACGTTTGCCACTGGAGCTGGCCCAGTAACTGGTCTTATCATACCAGAACTTAGCAGTGCCAAGATGCGTGGGAAGATTATGGGGTTCAGTTTTTCTGTTCATTGGGTAGGCACTCGGTCATTTTTCATAATTTATTCTCTGGAGAAAGGAAAAGAAAAGTTTTGCCAAACCTTGTTGAACGTCCATGTCAAAATATCTAGCATTTAAATTAGTGGCCTTTTGTTCCATGTTTCTAATTGGAATTGTAATGGAAAACAGAAAAGAAGCAGCACCGTTGCTGTTTCCTGTCTTGTGTATTTTGATTGTAAGTGCTTTCATATCCTATGATTTCTGCTTCATGATGCTCCTTGTGAATTCTCCTTGGACATTTGATGTATCTTCTTTCAGGTTTGCAATTTCTTGGTGGGTTTATTATTTCTTGACTTGGAGATTTTTGGAGTTCATACCGGCCTTGGTAGCGTGTCCTTGTTAGCAGCAATGCTTGCAAGTATTCCATGGTGGAAACTGAAAGGCGATCTCTGCAGGAGATTGAAATGTCTCTGAACCCCAATTTCTCTGTCAGAGATAAGTAACCATAAACTGACCCCAAAGCTAAGATGACAGCAAAAGATGGAATTGTAATGGTTCAGTGAAAGGTTGTGACACCCGATCCTTGTTGCCAAAGTGATGAAGTTGTGTTGGAGTAAACTTAAATTTTCGTGTACATAACAGTTTTAGATACCAAGTGACCGGAAAAATTCTATGGATTTCTTCTCCTTTCACCTTTGCCAAAATTGTGCAGGAAGCCCTTTCATGTAACGTCAATCAAATTTGGTTCAAAGCCTACTTCATATTGCTTATTGGATCACTTTTTACCGAACTGTATGAAGCCATTGGCTACCCTATCAGTACATTCTTCTCCTTCAACCATAATTTATGCTTCCAAATTTTCATATAGAACGTAGACGATTGTTTTACAATCTTTATCGCATGTTCTTGTGCGTGAGTTTGTGCAGAATACATAATGGTAAATAAATAAATAAACCCCCGATTTTTCATATCGAACCAATTTGATAATCGAGATGTTCAGAACTCCATGCCCGACTTTATTTCTTCCTAGAGAATTTCAACTTGTTAAGGACATTATGAAAAGAACAGTTCGAAGGGTTGAACTTATTCGGCTTTAATTCTCTCTGAGCTCTTAGGCAGCTGCAGCCACAGAGGTTACTGATCACTGAGACCACGATGTGGGGAGTCCATAGATGATATTGCGGGCGACCCGTCATCACCAGTACCAGAGTCATCACCCGATGGCACTGGTCGCAATGGTTCCGCCCTCTGGCTGAGAATCTGAGATTACTCCTCGGAGCAGTCTGAAAGGTCTGTGATCAATATTATCTTGTTTCTACTTTAGGAAAACCTTAAGCATTTAGCCTCTACTTCTTTGTTTTGTTCAAGCACTGGTGATGCTGGTACGAGAAAGAGTTTCCGAGAGAGGTTCCCCGAAACTCGAGAAACTTTGTTCCTCCATAGTTACTTCTTAGAGAAAGACACAAAAAGATAGGAGAAAACAGAGAATCATTTTTTAACCCAAGTAGTGATAGAAAATGTAATTTTTTTTCTTTTAGCATTGAATCTGTGGGTATCATAAAATAACTGGTGGAGTGATATAATTTTTTTCGAAATCGGTCACAATTTAGCAAACCTGGGGCGTCGGCAATTACAAAACACTCAGTTCCTTGATGTCAATTTCTGGTAAAAGGTAATAAAAGGAACAGCAGTTCCCTCTTACCAGTCACTTTTGGCATGTTCCCCTAGGATAGATACAGACCAGTACAATAAAGAGTTACATCCGATCATCCACACATCCGATGAACCAAGTATTCCACATTTCGACTATTTCGCTACAGATGTGAGTCATGACTGACACACACTGGTCATGTCCTTTTCATGAGGTACCCCAAAATGATGCCTACCAAGCCAACAAGAATTATGTACATGAAGGGGATGCCTCCTCGACTTTTGCTAGAATGATGCCTCAACAGCTCCTGCATACATTGCACACGAATTCATTTTTTAAAATGGGCTCCGCTGATACTGCCATTAATGTTAGCTGCTATTAATTTTCTATCACAGAAACTAAATCGTAATTCTGTTTTGTTTTGTTTTTTCATTTTTTGGATTGGGTGAGGGGGTGCAAGTATAATGATCATAATCAGGAAAATACGAACTATATCATGGCTGTCGTTTTTCATAACATTTCACAGTTAAAGGTGAAATACAAGAAAACATGTTGGATTATGCATATATTTCCTCGTACAATAAATGAAAAGAGGTATCACACTTCAGTATAAAATTGCTTTCATACAGAGAAAAATGCATAAAAAGCAACAGGATCAAGTGCATAAAAACACATTTATTTGCCATCTCTAAAAAAGTTTAACCATAAATTTTGACTCAAAATTGTTGTATAATTTGTGGCATTTGCTAGATAAGCTTCCCCTTATCCTCCCTTACTGAATTCATCAAAGAATATGGATTTCTCTTAGTATTTTTCTTTTCTTGGTACCTAATATTTCTTGGAGTCACAACTGATCTAAAGGCAAAAGGTTGTCTTAACAGAATTTCACCAATTAAGCTCACATGATATATTCACATACTAAGTGCCTTACCAGTTCTTGTTGAAGTTGCTTTTTTTCCTGAATAGCAGAATTTCTTTCCTCAGTCAGCTTGGAAATAAGAGCCCTTGCCTGAAATCACAAGTATCAGTTCAATCACAGTTCAAGCACATGACAAGGTCTCCCCATCTACATCCTAACAAGTCTATTCAGTGTCAAAGAAACAGCATTTATACACCACGAGTTCATAATTTTTTTTGTTTTCTATGCATGTGACGCTGAATAAGAAGCAGGGAGAATGGTATCTCTGTGATATATCCTATAATGTGGAGAAAATTAAAGGTGCAGTCTCACCAAAATTATCCAGAGGTTGCATAAAATATCAAGAGTGGTGGCCAAATCCTAGTCGTGCAATTGTCAATGAATGGGAGACAAATGCAGCCCAGAAGCTGGAATTGATAAATGGCTTGGCTGAGATGTTATAGAATCTAATGCAAGGCAGGACTACCTAATTATCAAAGCTTGTTCAAACTGGCTTGGCTAAACAGCTAATGAGGTATTTTGAAATCTAATGAGAGGCAAGACTACCTCATTATCAAAACTGGTTCACACTAGAGGATAGATGTGGAATCTGAGTAGCTCCATCAATCATAGTGATGCACCAATCAACCAAAACAGGAGGATTTTCTTCCTCTTATCAAAAGAGAGTAGCACCCCCTACTAATACTGACAGCATGTTTCATCCTAACACATATTCCCTCCCACTCAAGAGATAATCGGTACAATTTAAAATCAAAACAATGAAAATCCCAAGAACTGGGATTAAATAGGAAAAGAGAAGATAGCTGCTTCACAAACAAAAGAATCTTTTTTGTTAAATATAACGACACTCATCAAACACAAAATTGACCATATTATACAAGATAAACAAATGAAAACATGAACCACTCATTTAGCATGTCCAATCATGCATCATTCTTAGTTTTTCCAACATTTGGGCTCCAAAATTTATTAACATAGGAAAAAATGACAAACCTCAGCCGAGTTTTCTTCAGGTTCTGATCCCTGGACATAAGACCGTGAAACCTACAGAAATGATCCACGTTATAGAGAAACAGTCAATCAAAATGAAAAGGCAAATATAAAAACTAAAGCCAACCATAATTCAACTCAAAGACCAGGGCATCAGACACTCACAGCAGTCTGTTCAGAAGAACTAAGATTCCCATTATCCGACACAGAAACTCTAGGTGAAGAACCTTCCTCTGATCCTTCATGCACCGGCGATGGTGGTCTAGGTGGAGCAACATAAGCAACCCTCAATTTGCACTCTTCAACTTCATGTCCTGCCTCCTTATTAAACTGCAAAACACAGAACATTAAAAAACAATTTTCATAACCCATAAAATCAAGCTAATCAAAACTCAAAAGCATAAAATCCTCGCAATTGTGTCGTTACCATCTCTGGAGTGATATCCTTAAGTGTAGCTCCAGGACTTGTAATTACACTTAGAAGTAAGAACTTGTCCTTGCATTGCATATCAGGTGGCATCTCCTTTTGTGCTTGCATTGTAACTGACATAAACAAACAGCCCGTCAATAAATAAACACAAATTAAGTAAGATATAATTAGTAAAATTGTTAATAATTAAAGCACAAAGATTGAAAAGACAAACCTATAACATCACAAGTGGACCTTGGCAACACGACTCCTGTGTTAGGCCTAACACAATACTTCTTTGGATTTGTTGTCTTAATCTATAATAATAAAACAGCAAATCAAGATTATGAAACAAACCCATTTGAAAAAAGAAAGGCAAAATATTAAATAAATTTTGGATTAATTAATTATTACCTTGAAAGCAACATAATAGTCACTCTTATTTAACAACCGGAGAGAACACGAGATCTGCTTCCTTAATTCAACTACAAAAATCATGTAAAAAATAAAAGCACATTCATAACAAAGAAGTTTTTTTTTAAAAAAAATATTCTTCAAAGGAAAGGAAACAACAACAACAACAACAACAACAACAACAACAATAACAGCAACAATAATTTCTTCACAGAATGGTACGTACAAGGGAATTGGAGCTCTTGAGGCTCGATGCTGAGAAGCTCATCGGTACTCATTTTGATGGGATCGGCGAGAGAGTCAGCGGAGATAGAAGCTGGGGATGGTCTCCCTTGAGAGAAAAGTGGTTTGCCGTGAAGGAGAGAGGCGAGTCCGGTCTTACGGTGAGAGAGAGACGAGAGAGTAAGAAGAAGAAAGGAATGAGTGAGGGAGAGAAGTCAGTGGAATTCTAGAAGAGAAGTAGAATTAGTAAAGTAACGACGTTACTTACATGGGACAGTGATGCCATGTCATGTTGGAGTTTCCTTCAATTTGGGTTTACTTATCTCATGTTATTAACCATTATAATTTTTGCGATAAAAGGTGTTTTTTTAAATAATTTTTTTTATTTAAAATATATTAATTTTTTAAATATTTTATTTTAAACATTAACATATTAAAATTAAAAAAATTCTAAAAATATTAATTTAATATTTTTCAAGTTAAAAACATTTAAAATTTTTTTTTTCCAAACACACCTTTTAAAAATATTTTGATTTGATTTTGAGCTGTAAAAGTATATCTATGTTATATATATAAAAAATTGATGGTGATATAGATTAATAAACTTATGGTCGAACAAAAAACAATAAAATTTGTAAGGTTATTGTCATTGAGGGGTCCAACGATCTTGTCGAAAGCGTTCATAATCTATACATTGATTGCTTATGAAGCTCGTTGACGGTGGAAATTATTTTTCGTCGTGATGGGAGACATCCATATCTGAGCAACACTTTTGGAAAAAATATTATAGTGGTAATACTTATTAAAAGCATGGTTATAATTATTTTTTTAAAATATTTTTTATTTAAAAATATATTAAAATAATATTTTTTTTATTTTTAAAAAATTATTTTTGATATTAATGTATTAAAATGATTTAAAAACATCTAAAAAATATTAATTTAAAATAAATAAAAATAAATGTTTTAAAAAAACACTTTTGGATTCAAGCTAAATTGAGAATGAATTAAATTTTGTTTCAATTAATGTAATTTTTTTTTTTACATTGTTAGCATATACTTTAATAAATAAATAAATAAAATTATTAAAGTTAATTTGATGTGACTTGAATAATTTTATGGCTCTAAAAACATATGTAATGATGTGTAAAAATCTAATTTGATTCAATGATTCTAAATTTAAATTTGTTTTTTACATGGAAAAAAATATGAAATTGATATTTTTTAAATATTTTTTTAATAATTATGATATGTTAAAACGGAGAATAAAAAAAACATGAAAAAAAAATATAATTTTAATTAAAAAATGATTTTCTAAACAGATACTTCTGCCAGCTCATTGTGGACGCGGAATAAAACAATGGTATGCTATTGATAATCCGGTCCTCGTTGCCTTTCCATGTAGTTTTATTTTTTTAATTTCTGACCATGGTCAACCTGGAACAACGAACACAATAATATAAAGTTGAAAAGCACACCATCAACCGAGTAAAAAATAAAAAAGAACGGCTACAGGGAATTAAAAAAAAAAAAAAAAAGGTTGAGAATCATTGCGCTGGGATAATAGTCAAATTTGACTCACGGTGATCCTGCAGACAGGTGGGATGTGCAATTGTGCATTGATATGTTCTGACATGGTTAGCCAGCCTTGTGCAGCAGTTTCACAGATTTGAGTTTAATTCTGGGAAGTGGGAAATCAAGATGAAGGAGTTCATATGTTCTTCATGAACCTTCCCTCTATGAAGCTTGCTTGCTTAGTGATGAAGAATGGAGCCATCTGGTCAATGGGACGATGACAGCAAGCTTAAGAATCCAAGAAACTTGGGCTCAAAGGGAAACGACATGGGAGATTTAGGAGCACGGTGCACAGATGAACATGGAACGAATAGCAGTGACTGTAGAGTAGATCTTGGGTGGGAGAGTGGAAAGTGGAAGCAGTGCTCCTCTGAACTTTGCTCGTCCAACCCATGGTCACTGCTCCGATTAAACAAATGTTCCTGTTCATGTCAACATCTAGAATTCCTTTGTCAATACACTGCTGAACTAGATTATTGTCCCGATCGAGTCCGTTGCTCAAAAGATCCAAAACTCCCAATCCATGTCAATATTTATAACTACTTTTCATTCCAAGCATCTTGTTAATAGCACATCTCTAAGATGTTGAGTGATCATCATATAGGGTTCAAACATTGCTCTAGAAGGTTATAAACGGTCATTAGGAAGCGATGCATATACCATCTAAAAAATACGGGCGCTTTCTATTTACACGCGACAATCATTTTGTTTTCTCTTTCTTTTTTAATTATAACAAGATCAAGACACTCTCGACCTCACGAAATAATTGCAAGAAAACTTAAGTTCAAAAAAATTAAAGTATCCCTTAACCTTAAATAATAATAAAAAAAAGTTGATCACAAGAGTTATGCAGTAATTATACTATATAAAAAATGTGAAAATTTTGAAAACGCCCATCAGATATCAGTCGTGGTGTTTTTTTTCAAAGGTATAAGAGTAATCTTACTCTGCAATAAATATGTGAAAATACAATTCTACCCCTAAGCATGTGTTTATTTTTTTAGTCATTGAATGGCTCATCATTCGTTTTACTATGGATTGAACTGTGTACAATCCACGATAAAACAATGATGAGTTTTAATTTTATTTGTAATTAGCAATCTATTTTGTAAAAAAAAAAAATCCAAATCATTCTATTGTAAATTATTTAAAAGAATCAGAGTGTACAATATAGTGGAGGAACAAAAGATGTTAGGAGCATCCATGGGCCCGAGCATTTAGCCCATTAGAAAGAGGCTTGACCCCTATGTCAATTCTTATAATTTTTTTTTATATGAAAGGGTAGTTGATAAGTCATCCATCTTTTATTTTATTTTATAAAAAAAAGAAGAAGAAGAAGAAAGAAAGGTGCATGTTATGCATCGTCTGCAACTCTATAATTTGGTAACTGAAGGGTTGTTAAAAAAATCAAGGTAAAAGGCATTTTATGACCAAAACCTTGATTTTCAATACATTTAAACTCAAAACACCTAAAAAATACCATAGAGACCTTGATAAAACCATTTATAACCTCAAATTACCTTGAAATTGATTTAAAACCCAAAATCAACCCGAGTCCAAAACACTTCCCGAGCTCGGATCTAAAATCTCATGTGATGAGAATGCCAAATAACATCCTAATGGAACTTTTTTTATTTAATGAAACCTATCAAGTTAAATATTGACCATTTTAGTAACTGAAATCAGTGTCAACTAAGATTTTCTCTTTCTATTATTAAAATTCAGCAACCCTCTTCTCTCTCAAATGATGAACAAATAATTAAAAAAAAAATTTTTTGTATCAAAACTGAATTTTACAAAAATGGACTAAAAAATTGATCATTTAAAAAATAAAGGGCTAAATTGAACTTTTTTATGCCCATTTTAAAACCACCATCAAATCTCGTTGCCTTTTCAAGTCTAATTTTTTTTTTCAATTTTAATATTGGCTAACAAATCAGAAATAATTGACCATTAATTTTGTAATAGAAGAACTCAATCAATAAAAAAAAAAGTTTGATAACTAAAATTAAAAAAATCACTTTTGAAATCTAGAATGATTTGTTAGTATGTGAAGAATGTTTTCTCTACAGTAAAACTACCATCTCTTTTAATTTTTCTACAATAACAACAATATCATGCTGCGAAAGCTACGGGCTCAGTTGTTGCCAATAGTATCTTGTTTATACGAGTTAACATGGTACATAACGTGTTTAATGTAATGTACATCACTCGCTACAGATAAAAACACAAATTTACAGGGAGCAGAGTTGTTTGATCATCAATGATCCCAGTTTTTTTTTTTAAAAAGAAAAAGCAGCCCTGTTCGTTTAGGCAGCCCAAACGTACACAGTGGTTGTCCACCACTGTCTGTTTGGGCCTACCCCAAACAGAGTCCTAAGACTCGGTCCTCGTCGATGAGTGGATGTGAGGACACCAAGCAATATTGTGTGACGCCATCTAATTGTCGATTTTAGAAGTAGTTGCACCGTGTAAGATTTTCACTGTACAAGTCTTCTAATTAGTCCACGTATGTGAAAAGAATATTCTCTTAATTACTAGTTAAAGGCGCGGTCTTAGCTATTTTTATTGCCCAGTAAATCAAACGATGCCGTAATATCTTTTTTTTTTTAATTAACATGGGTGTTCGGCCAGTTTGTACACACCTCGACTAATTTCACAGATCTTAAAATTAATAACCATGTAAATCTTCAATGATTTTGAGATTTGTAGAACTCGAATTAGTAATTTCTAAGAAGTAAATTCAAAATTTAACTAATTAAAATACATTATTTAAAATTACATCATTTTTAATCATAGTTTCGAAACCTGGATCGGCCTGACAGGTCGACCCGGAACTCGGCTGACTGGGCATGAGACCGGTCCAGGTCTAAGCAAAAACCTGTTTGAAAGTTGGCCCGATAAAACCTGGTCGACTCTGATAAACTCGGCTGAGATCTAGCCTCTTTTTATATATATATATATATATAAGTTCACACGAATTCGTTTCGGCTAAAACACTGAAACAATGAGATGAACGATGCACTGATGCAGAATTACTGCAATTGCCCGAGTTAGGTATCATAATTTAGCTAATTCACTTATTTTTAAAGCAAGATGTTCATTTAGTTCCGGATTCTCCTATGTTGGAGACTACGTCGTCGTTTGGTTCGACTTCTTCTTCGCCTTCGCTTGCGAATTTGCCTCCCCATCATTTTAATCCTGTACCATTTATTATTACATTTTTGCCTATAAGTGCATGAATGGGCTACATGTCAATCACAAATATTTGGAATTATGAGCATTGATACGTCATAATTAAAGTTAAAACGATCAAGATTAAAAAGTTTAGGGTACCATATATTTATTATTATTATTATTATTATTATTATTATTTGATTTACGTGGATGTTCGGGCCAGCTTGCGCGCACCATGACTAATCCCACGGCTCACTGAATATCCTGCAAATCTAGTGAGCATGTAAGGCACCGCGGGGATGACAGACGTGCACGGTGAAGTTTAAATTTAAGATGCAGAAAAAGAAAACAAATTCCTTCAACCACTAGACCAAGATTTCAGTTGCACAATATATTTATTTTTCCTAAACTCTCTCCGGGCTGCTGCTGTCCTTGCAGGGTCTAAACAATTAATCAACTTATGTACGAGCTCATCATCGAACATCTCAATTTGCTATCAATCTACTAACGAACGTCACGATTTCTTGTTTATTGGAAGGTACAATGGACCCTAAACTCCATAGTAGGTGTGACCATTGTCCGATTCTTGTACCCCCGTCAAATACTTTCCAATATATTTTTAGGAAATAAAATGCTATATTTTAAATTAACGAATGGGGACATCTGTAAGATTTGGAAAAATAGTTAAAACATGGTTAAACGAGTATATTTAAGATCAAATTAAAAATAAAATAAGTAGTTTTTAATTAAAACTTTATTAAAGTTTAATTTTAAATGTAAATCTTTTTTAATATGGAACATTATCATGTTTTAAATAAATTATAAATGAATGATAAATTGATATCAAATAATATTTGGTTAACATGTTTTGATGAAACTCAAAATCCTTTAAAAAAAATATATCCAACGTAGAAAAAAAATAAAACTTTCTTGCTATTTATAAAGTGAGTAGTTGAAAAGTCAAAATTAAGCTTATAAGTCCCAAGCTTTTAGAGAGGAGAGGTAATAGGTAAAGTGGGCTTTTGATTTTAAAATAATATTTTGGACAATAAAAAGTTAATTTTTTGCAATTGAGATTTGAACTTGGGCTTAGTCCATGTAAAGAATTTTTTCTTTCAGCTCATTGTTTGTCCAATTTAGCCCATGAATATTATCAATCTCTTCTAAAAGCTTTTTATTACAAATTTGAAATTCTAGATAGTTTTTTTTTTTGCTAAAAAAATTCAGATTTATGGTCATTATGTTAATATTTTATTCTTGGTTTATGGTAGATAATAAAATATTAATAATGGTGGGAACTAATTCTGATTATTACCAAAATTAATTTTTCAACTTGTTAATTTTCAAATCTACTATAAAAAAGGGGGTGAAGGAAGAGTTCAAAAAATATAATTTTTAGAATTTTACACTCTTTTCCTCATCTTATTTTTAGTGTTTTTTTCTTTTTATGCTTTGATTTTCTTTTCAAATCTAGAGCTTAGATTCATTTTGTTAAGAGATAATTAAGTTATTTTACTTTGGTTCAAAAACTTTGGTTTAGAAGTGTATTTAAACTAAAGTGGTATTGTTGTAATCTTGAAAGACATATTGCAAATATTCTAACTATACAAGTGAGGAGCAATAAAACTTTAAGGATAAATGACTTATTTTTTACAACAACAAAAAATCTATTACTTTTAAAGTGTTCTAATAAGTGAGTATCTTTTTTATTTTAATTTAAGCCTAATTATTTCTATTATTAGTATGCAAGCCAGGACTTTGATTTTATATCAATTGTAAGTTTGAATATATTTTTAATATACATGTTAATATTTTTTTTATTATATTTTTGTTGAAAACATGTTTTTCTTGATTTGTATTTTTATATTTTTATAAATTTAAAATTGTATGGACTTTAGACTTTCATTAAATAACTTTTTTATGTTTTACATGAGATGGTACAAAAAACTAAAAACCATTAAAAAAACTAAAATTTTGGATTGTTTTGAGTCTCATCCGATGACTGGTTTTTTTTGGTTGTCATAGATTGTTTTAGGCTGCTCATCCAAGTGCCCACCAGCGGACGACCATCATGGTTGGTCTTTTTTGGGCAACTAGAGCAGTATATCACCCATTAAGCAATTAAATTGATTGACCTAACCGGCTTAGTAACCAACCAATTTTCTTTTCTCTCTTTTATTTTTTCTCCTATTTTTTTCAACAAATAAAATTACATGACACATACTTTATATACTATCTTATGAATTATTATAAGATAATTTTACATGTAGCACACACTTTTTATGTCTCATCCACACAAGATTATTGCAGGACAGGTGCCATATTCTATTATCAATAGTTACCTTCTTGTACACCTACCACCCAACATGAATCCAAATAAAAATAAATACACATGTGGCATACCACCTTCTCCTCCAATCACATATCAGGCACAAAACCCATGGCAGATCATAGCTATCAATGAGCCACCATGGTTTGCCAATGACATGATTTTTTTTATCCATGAAGAAATTCCAAGGTAGGTACTGTATAAATACACTTGGTCTCAGTAACTAAGAAGACTGATTTTTTTTTTTTTTTACAGAGCCAAACAAAGGAATGAAGCCATACACGCCCAGAACATACCTTTACCTTTCCTTTTTCTATCCATCATTTTTTTTTTTTTCTCACAAGTACAACTTAAATACTAGATAATTCCTCGTTCTACAGAGAACTTGAAAATATGAAAAACCCAACATCTTTTGTGTTTGAATTTTTTTTTAGTACTTCATTAGTTTATCATAATAAACTAAACTTTACTCACTAAATAACTACATAAATAAGTGCTTTTGACTAAATATATATGTGTGTGTGTGTAAAATAAATTGTTAGAGCTCTAACGACAACAATGTCTAATAAATCCAATTTTATCGGACAATGGATATGGGAGAGTTTAGTTGGAATGACGGGATAAGATCAGAGTCTGGCAAGTTGAGAGGAGGCAGAGAGAAATGACTGTAAGTAGAGCTGCCTCTTCTAATTTCTTTCATGGTCATTAGAGCTGCAATTGCGTTCCTAAAAATTCCTTCTCCGGCGACTGTTATTGCTTCTCTTCCTTCCTTTCCCCTTTCTTCTTCCTCTACTGGGAAGACTGCATCTATCATGTTTTCGCATTGCTTGACAAGCTTCGACACCAGATCGGTGATGAAAAAAGGTTGCTCCAACACCTTTTGAATGAACGCAAGGCGCAGTAATCCACCTGTTCGCTTGTCATATTTTTTCAATATCTTGGCCAATCCTGCATATATATATATATATATATATATATAAACTCGTCAACTGAAAGTTAATTTTAACATAAGTTAATTTTACGTTTTAGTCATGTTTCCACAATTAACACAACACCTCATGCCAATGCTTAATAAATCAAATGTTATTAGCTTTTTTCTAGAATTTAATTGATCTTTAAAAGATGTTTTTAAAAAATGAGCTTGTTTGGCTAAAATCTAAATACCTGTGTAATTGATATTGCTGTAATTCTCCAAAAGCACCATCTCACCATGGAAATTGACGATGTCTTTTCTAATCTTACCCATCTCCTCTTTATACTCTGCCTCTGAAGGCTGACTTGCACTGGGCCCCCAAGTATCAATCACCTTCTGAATCCGCTGCTTTAACTCCTGCATTTACAGATTTTCTGTAATCACTTCGCTGGCTGTTGCGGTTCTCAAAAGTTGCTATAGATTTTACTCTTATAAGGCTAGATGGCGTTTGGTAGTAAATTTGAACCTTTGTTTATTGAAATTTTGATAATATTTTTTTTTGTTAAAATTAAGTTTGGTTTATATTTTTTGTATCATTTTGATGTGCTAATATTAAAAATAATTTTTAAAAAATAAAATAAAATTCATTGCATATATTTCGGCACAAAAATTATTTGAAAAAACCACTACACACTGCCAAACATACTTTTATATATATATATATATATATATAGTATATATATATATATGCATGTTGCGTCTAGTCTCTTGGTATAAAAAAAATAATTCGGGATTCCCATGTACAAGGTTATTTTCGAGTAATAAAAATTGTTCCAAATTCCCATGTTGCGTCTAGTATCTTCGAAGAATGCTGTTCGACAGCCAATCATAAAAATTACATGGAGTTTTTTTTATGTAGGATCCACACTCATGAATTTCATAGCCTTCTTTAATTGCTTGTGAAGCTGTTATTTCTAAGTTTCATCAAGATAAAACGTTTTTATTGGGTCAACTCAGTTGACTCACCATTTTTCAAAAAACCTTTTGACCTCATTTCTAGAACTCTAGTGATGATCAATTTCGTTATGTAACCTGACAAGTAATGGTAGAGCAATAAATTTTTTCTTCCCTGAACTATTAAATAAATATATAAATATCTTTTAAATTTAATTATTAATTTATATACATAAATTTTTTAAATTAACACTAAAGTTTTAATTCAAAATACATTACCTAAAATATTAAAAAATAAATTTAAAAGTACATAAAATTAAAATGAAAGTAAAAATAAACCCACTATTGAAGTTACATCCTTCAATATTATGTGAAATATAATTTATTTATAATCAAATCTGAATCATTATTGTAACAATCCTTCAACTAATATAAAATAACAATTTCATATCAACTGAAAAATAAAGTAATGAAATTTTTTTTCTATTTTCAATTCCTCATTCCTTCACTTGATTCTTCATTAGATTAATGTTTTATAAGCTGGACTTTATAAGTTTACAATATTATTCTCTCACTTTTTTTATTTTTTTTTTTGTTTTTCCCTTATTTTTTTCTCTTTCTCTCTCGTCTTTTATTTTCTTTCTTTTTTATTTCTGTTTCTGCCCATCGGCAACATATAAAAAAAAAGAAAAGCTAATTTGTTTTATTTTTTAATAAAAATAATCATTTTATTCTTAATAAGTCATTTTGTTTTTATTTGATTTTTTTTTTGTTAGTATCAAGCTCAGTTTATCCTAAAATTTTAATCAAATTTTATTCAATATATTTTAAGATTTCCTCATAAAATTTCAGCTCAATCTGATGATCGGATTAAACATTACTCTCAATAACGTAAAACTGGTCAAATATTGATTTTTCATCAAATTTCTGAATTTCTTTAAAAATTTTGAAATTTTAATCTAAGCTAAAGCATTATATTAGAAGGCTACATGTAAATTTTTACAATTTTTTGATGACTCAATGAAGAATTATAAATTATTTTTCACATAAAACTAGTAAAAAAATATTAATAAACCTTTAACATGCCTCTGGCCTTCCGGTGACAAGTATAACTCACATGATAGCTTAGTAGTTTTTCGCTCAACTTACTTTGCCTCCCTTAATTACCCACCAAAACTAGCCTCGAATATCCAACTTAATATCTTCTCTCGAACTCAGTTTGAAAGAAAGCAAGAAGAGGAAAAACTGGAAAAGAAAGAAGAGCTAATTACCTCATGCCGGATAATGAAATCCTCTTCTTGTTCCATGAAAAAAGCATTGAACTTGTCGATTTCACAATTCAGCAAACGCACAAACTCAGCCTCCGACTTTCCATATTCACTCGATCCATGCAAGAAAGGTGGCGCAGATGAAATTAAACGAACAAGCTTCTTCAATTCCTTGTAAGACAGAAACTTGTCACGCCAATCTGGCAAAGTTTCCTGAACTTGTTGCTTCAATCTCTTACCGAACTTCATTGTTATGTCTGAAACTACGTGTCTCGAAAAATCAACTCCTAATGCTTTGTTACCAGAGTCGAAAATGCAACTGGAATTGTAAAGAGAGTGTTGTACTGTGGGAAAGAGATGAATTAGCTAGTGGGGGTGAAGGATTAGTGGAATATCGGAGGGCATATGCTTGGCGTGATGAAGTGACGGTCAGAAAAGCTATGTGAGGAGTCGTTGGGGTATGAGATTTCCCAAAGCATATTCGGTTACTATATAGTCTTAACAAAGACCTGATTTATGAAAAATTACTTTATGGTATCTTTCTACATTAAATTTTAGCATATGGGATGACAGCTTAATGGGCCTTGAGGTTGTATAGTTTCTTTTAAATATTTTCATTCATTTTATCAAATGTGCTAATTGTTGTTGTTAATAACAAATGATTTCTATTTTTATAAAAAAAATTATATAAAAATACATCTAATTTATAAATAATATAAAGGAAACAAAATCAAATTAATTTCTTTGAAATATCATGCAACTAAAAAAAAATAAAAAATAGTCATTATTTAAAAAATACACAAAACTTACTCACTATAAATAATTAATGGAAAGGGATACAAAAAACTAAAGGAAAGAAATTAGACATTAATGGCCCCAAAAAGCACCTATTTTTTTTTTTATTTATTATCATTAAGCAGGCAACCTGTTGCCAAAGTTGCTTGTTTATAATCTAGCAACCATTATATTAGCTAAAAAATTAGGATTGGAGTTTTTTTGACATTAAAATTTATTTTCAACCAATTCTCACCCCAAAATACATGATACACATCACAAAAATCTTTATAAATCACTTACCAAATCAAAAACAGGTTGAAATCACTTAAAAAGTAAAAAAAAATATAAGCTAATCAAAGAAATATAAATGAAACCCGATTTATGTTTATAGAAAAAAAATCTCCACCATCAAACTTTCTTCATCAAATTAATAAAACTCATTGACATTAACATAAGTGAGTTTTGTTGTTGAAAAAAAAGGCTATTTATCATCTTTTTCGTTGTTTTTAGTTGAATTTCTCTTTTCTTTCAAATTTAGGGACTTAAATATTAAGAAAATATAACTTTTGGATGAAAATTAACATTGTAAAAACTAAAGGAATTGTAGAGTAAGAAAAGGAAAAGTAGATAGACTAAAGAGAACTTAATGTTCTAGTAAAATTGATATTGACTATGAGATTTTTTTCTTGTTTTACACTGTGGTTTTCTATTGATGAATTTTTTATTTTCTTAATAAATTTTAATAAATTGATTATTAATTTAGATTTAGAAGATTGCAATAAAAAAAAAGTGAGGAATGAAAATAAGAAAAAGTTCAAACTATTGTGAATTGTTGATGTATGTTACTTAGACATTTTAGTATATTTTTATAATATAATTGTAATTTAGGTTTCTTTTCGTTAAAAAAAAGGTAAGGAGCAAGAACGTCTCTATCCAAATATTATTATTTCTATTTGCGTTTTTTCTTCACTCGTCTAAACTCTAAGGTGAACGTCTCAGCTTGCACGTGCAAACCATTTTTTTTTAATTTTTTTTTTCCAATATCAGCTTTCCACGTCCTGCGTGGTTTCTTCGCTTGCCGCATTTGCCAGTAAGATTCTTCATTTTTTATGGGCCCTGGAGGAAAATGGCTTGGTCTTAATATGCTTTTCTTTTCCTTTTTTTTTTTTTAAAAAAAAAAAATTAGTTTCATCTTAATTTGTGTTTGCTATGAGGTCAAGAATTTAAAAGTTATATACTAATAAACTAAAATTTAAAGATAAAGCATTAAAGATGTAAATTTAAAGTGTTAAGCATGATAAATATTAAGGATATTTGATAAAAAGTTGAAAAAATCAGTGATAAAAGTGGATCCTAATATAAATCAAATCAATGTTTAAATTAAATAAAATTATTAAAAACTAAATAATATTATATTTGTGACGCAAGATGAGAAGTATAAGAGAAGATGGAATAAATTAATAGTAGATTTTTTCTTCAATGTTCCATTTCCACCCCTATGGTTTTTAACTTTCTCACTACTGCCCTCAACTATTCAAAACATTGTCATCCCCACTCTCTAAGAGAGTGTAAAATTTACCCTTAAAATGGCCAAAAGTTGGGTTAAATAAAATTTTAACCCCTCATTTCTATTAATATTTTTTTCAACCATTACTAATATTTCAACTATGTCTGTCTTTCCACTAACCATTTATCTTTCAATTTGTTAACATATCTTTAAAAATTAATTTTTATACCCTTAAAGATTGTTCTTGAAATATTTCATCCTCATTTTTTAATCTAAAATCAAACGCCACCTAAAGAAAGAAAATCAGTCTCTTTCTTATTTTTGTTATCTCTTTTGTGATGGCTCCACAAATTTGTGAAAAAAATGTATTTCTTCTTCTTCTTTTCGTTACTTCAAGTTCGAAGCTGTGGGCTTGTGGCATTCGAGATTTGAAGGGGAAAAAAATAGTTTGAGTTATAATTGAAGAAGAACGAGAAATCTTGTGAAGAACAATATTCTTATATGGTCTTGATCGCAATTAATCAGAGCTGAAGGTAAATTAGAGGTCGATGCAACATTTTAACTCGTTAAATGAAAAAATTCCAATGTTTGATCAAATCATACCAACTTGCTCTTCCATGAATACAAATTGCATGCTGATGGACAAAATCCAGACCCATTGGTGAAATGAAAAGAGAAAAAAGCTTCGTCACACGAAATTACGTGAAGGATTACGAATTGTACGAACCACCCCAGAAGGGTGGAAGACAGGAAAAACAAATTGCATGTTGGAACAAAAAAGAACAATAAATAAGGAGCTGACAAGAAGCCCTTGTCGTAAATATTGTTCTCTTTCTTTTGCACAAATTGTGTAAAATAGTACATGAAAGCCAGGGAGAGGAAGCTCCTTGCCGCATGGCAGCCTGCAATCGGCTCATTGCTTTCTATTTTATTTTTATCCATTCATGCAAGAATATGTCCAAGCATTCCAGCCATTAGGGGGCCGAGTAAGAGAAGAAAACGGATGGTTCTACCTCCTTCCTCCATGTATATCTCTGAAACATGCTTCTAGGGGTGGCCTAGCTGCCCCCCAGCCACCCTTGAACTTACATATTTAGAAGTTATAGCCCCTCCAAAGGAAAATTATATAATTTGACCTTCATGTGAAAATATGGAGATTGAAAAAAAAAAAAAAAAAAACGAAGAAGAAAGGGAATGCAAGTTCTAAGATGATGGCAAATTAATATCCAAACTAGGATACTTAAAAAGCAATGAAGAAATCAATTCAATGAGTGATACCAAGGATAACATAAAAAAAAAACTAAAAACTAAAATATTTTTCTAAGTTATGTGATACGTTTATTAAGGAATGTTTTTGAAATCATTCTAGGCTATTTCTTCACATTGAAGTTCACTAAATGAAGATTTTCGACCCATGAGCTATCATAATTAAGTTCATCATAAAAAAAGTTCTATAATAAACTCCTCTGCTAGCAAGGAAATCCCGAGTGCTGAGACTACCATGAAGTAGTAACCAAATGAAGACATCAATTTTTGGGGGTGCTTGACAATTCCAAAGGATATTAGGAAAAGAATGCTCTCCTGGAAACAAAATACAATAAAAGAAAAAAATTAGAGACTTCACGCAAGTCTGATTCTCTGTTCATCAGGTCACGAGTACTCCAGCTAAGATTAAAGAAGTTATTAGATGGACAAAATACCGCACAAACTGTTGCCTGCTGTTGAGTTGAGAGACGGTAAAGTCTCGGAAATTAGGACTTCAATGGAGCAATGCCACACCAACAATCCTCCCAAAACCAAGTTTGAAACAAACGCTGGAATATAGAGCTGCAATTGATCTTGCCGAGGAAAATGAACTCTGAATACCACGCCACGTAGGGGATAGATGGTAGTTAAAGGATGGAAGGGCGTTGCTAAATAATCTCCAGCCACCCGCCAACATTTCCACAATCAAGGTGCCAAATCCACTTGAACATCAAAGCCAAGTTTTTTCCTTGTAAAGAACCGAGCCCCAACCCTCCATGATCTTTCGGTTTAATAACCTTATTCCATGCAACTTTACACATTTTACTGACGTTTGAGCTTCCACTCCAAAGAAATCTCCCAAGGATCGAAGAAATTGTCTTAATAATGCCTTGGGACATTAGAAAAACAGACATATGATAAAGTGGCAAAGAGCTCAAAACAGACTTGATCAAGCAGATTCTCCCCGCCATCTTTCATTTCTTAAGGAGTAATCAAAACCCTTCCTTCATGCTCAATCTGAGAAACCTTATTCCTAGACTTGCGCAGACTAGCTGATATATGGAAAAATCAGGTATTTCTGTCACCCAATTTACACCAATTCAGACGAGATTTCTGCCTCCAGATATCCTCCATCCTCCTACTGATATCCCAATGCTCTGAAGAAAGAAAATCCTTTCCTTTTCGGACTCAGAAAAGAAGGCATCACCAATAATTCTTTTTAAGAGACCTGAGTTCGTGCTCAGCTCCAACAGGCTTGAGATTCTGATTTCCAAACACTGTTTTGTTCAAGATACACAAACTTTTGCCCATAACAACAAGCTTCTTAATCAATCTGAAATCCCCTGGAAAATCTCCGCAACTAGCACCCCAATAATTCTTTTATAAAATCAGGAAGGCTAACATGAGAAATAGAAGTCTTGATAGTGGAAAAGCTATTGTATCTAGTAGGAAGGCAATCAGAATATGGTTGCTGAAGCTCTTGAAAGAAGAAACCAGATGCAGTAGGCTCTCTTTCTCCCGCTATGCTAGCATTTAAATTTACATGTTCTTCTGCAAATCCAACTATCCCCCCTAATCTGCTAAAATTTTCTCTTACAACTATAACTGATGTTTCTTTAAACGTTACTGTAACACTATCCTTTGCCAAGGCATTGGTATTTTTGGAATGTTATTTGCAATGTTAATTTTAAAAGAAATTACAGGTAATCTTCTTTATGATTTGCCTTTGTATATTTTTCATAAATTAAATTTTATTTAAAATTCAAATTAATACTTTCAAAAAAATTTCAAAAAATAAAATAAAATGATTTAACTATATAAACTTAATTCAATTCACATTATTCTAAACAGCCCGTTAAGGATCAGCGCGTCTAGGACTCTAGGGATGATGAACTCGTGAACGCTTTCCCGAGCTCATCACTTTAGACCTCGATATTAGTAAAATGAGCAAGGGAATTTTATGTTCAGATAACAAGGAGTGGTGAGGTGTCACATCGATATTTAATGTTAGTGATAAAAAATGTAGAGGTTGGTAGCCAGAATTAGACCTGGGCAATAACCTTGAATTGTGGCTCATGGAGCACGTCTAGAGAGGGGGGCTCCTGGACCCTTCACGAACTCATCAGTTTAGACTTGGATATTAGAAAAATGAGCAAGGGCTATTTTATGTGAACCTGTCAACACCATTGCAAGTTAATTTCATTGATTTATTTCACTGTATTACAATTAGACGTTGAAAATTTAGAAATTCAAGATCAAAGAACAGTTGAAGATTCAATACTTTCCTCCTCTTTCTTGCTCTTTCATCACCTAGAAACTTATTCAAAGGTGAAATTAAGAAATAAAAAACCAAATCACGCCCACATTACCATATATCACCAGTAAAAAAAAAAAAAAAAAAAAAAGCCACCACCAGTCGACCACCTTCAATACAAGAGTATTCAGTCAAGAATCTTCCTCAAGCCATGCCTGGTTCACTTGTTATTATATGCCCAAAATCTCCACGTCTGCAGATTTGATGAGCTTTTAATAGAGTGAAAGATTATGAAATTGTTGGGCTTATTGTTTTTTTGGTTTTATTCAAGCGTAAAACTAAATTATTGAAATTTGGGAGATGAAAAAAGATGGAGTTGAATGGAAAATTCTGGCATAACCCAAGTTTGATTTTAGAGAAGGAAAGAATATCCGTTCAATCTAAAAGTAAAGATTGCGTCATAGGGTTGATATTGAGAGTTGACTTTCTTAATTGGTGGTGTCATAATTTTTTTAGGTTTTTTTTTTTAAATTTATATTTTTCTTTCAAAATAAAAAATTAAAAACAAAAACAGTAATAACAAGAAGAACAACTTAAAAAAAAATTATCTAAGAAAGATTTCAAATATGTAAAAGAGTCAAATTGAAATTTTAAATGAAATTGTGAACTTGATCATATCCTATTATATCTAAAATTAGAGAAATAATACAAATTTAATATCAAATTAAATAATAATAGAAAGGATCAATTCAAAAATTTAATTAGATTTTTGATAGATCAACTTAATTCATCATAAAATTAAAAGTTTAATTATGAAACAATTAATATTACGGGGTGTCGTTGTGATCTAAGCCAGGTTTGATTTTTAATCACTTCAGATATCGAACAATTTTACTATATATTGCAGATGTTTAAACGTAGTGAAGTACAAAAGAAGAAAGGGGAATCTCTAAAGCGGCTTGTATTGTACTATAGCATATTTCCGAACCGACTGTTTTTTTCTTTTTTATGATAAATTGTTTTTTTGCTCAAATTTGAAGTAAAGGGGATTAAATCTAGAGCCATCTCTCAAACGGGTCATATAGTTTAGGGTAAACATGCAGCAACTTCTTAAAAAATGACACGAGGCCGGAGATCCGAAGGTATATTAGAACCAACTGTTTTCGCAAAATAAAATGATTTTTTTTTCATAATCAGATTTTAATTAAAATATTCATATATAGAGTGGTGTGTTCATTGTAGATTTCTCTCGCTAAGCAAAGCCACTTGTCCACTTTAGTCAAAACAAAAGGCATATGGGTTGTTGCAGTCACCAAGGATTAGAGGTCACATGTGAGACACAACGCTAGTAGCTTGGTAGTGTGTGAGGCATTCGAGTGTGTATGGGCAGGGAGGGGCATGGAATCATGGTGTTTTGTGGCGTGAACCAAAGGTAATGTCTACATATGTCATAAAGAAGGATATTAATGCAATAAAATAGTTCACTGATAAAGAGCCCAAAAACAAGGAAGGTAACCAAAAGAAATATGTGGAACAACGAATGCAACCCAGAAAGAAAGATCTTAAGATGTCCTCAATTTATGGTAACAAGCTGTCAAGTAGCCATTTTTATTTTAGTTTTTAGATCCGGCCCGGTTTAAGATCCGGGTTTTGATCGGGTTGACCGAGTCAATTTTTTTTAAATTAAAACGACATCATTTTAAGTAAAAAAAAAAAATAACGAGCTGTAACTGATTTTTAACCGAGTCTTACTAGGTCATCAGGTCAACTAGGTCACACCAGGTTTTTTTTATTTTTTTTTTTTTTCAATCCGGTACGGTTCCAGTTTCGGATCAATCGAGTTCCTAATTGACCTGTTAGGCTAGTTAAAACGATGATTTTTAAAATGAAACACAAACCTGTTCTTTAAGTTCAAATCCTTTGTTTGCTTGCTGAGAATTAGAGAGAGAGAGAGAGAGAGAGGATCTCTCCTTGTCAAATAGTTAGGGACATTGTCGGACGTCTTGTGCGACCTTGGATTATCCAAAGCTGAGGTTGGAAGGATGTGTCTTTTTTCAAAGGTTTGGCTGTTGGGAACTCGCTCGATATATCACATGTTAGGTAATGGAAATCTTCTTGCAATAAAAGTCATGAAAGGTCTCTCTGCTTAATGGCAGTTAGGTTGTAAAGTTTGTAAAGCTTGTAATTAAGTATTAGAAATTTGGTTATTACATAGTTAATGAATATGTTGAATGAATGAATGAAAAGAAAAGAAAAAGAAAAAGAAAAAAAAAGGTGATAAATAGATCAAATATATAAAAAATTATTTTTAAAAAAATTACAGATTTGACAATACTACAATCACTGTGTTAAAGAATTGAATTAAATTTACAAATTTGTGATTTGTACGGTTGATTGCTACAAGCGAAAGGAAGTTTCCTCTTAGTATATTATATAATAATTATTATCAAGTCAAAAGGTAACATCTTCACCTCCATGCCAAAAAAAAAAAAAAACCATGTATTTTTCATCTTCTATATATAAAGGCCAAAGCTCCTTTGTACGTACCTAGCTACATTAAAATAAATAGAGATGAATTTTCATGAAGGCCGGTACAATTAATTGCCAGCCATGTAATTGTGATTGTAATGATACTAAGGTAAAAATTGACATTTATTTTTTTTAACAAAAAAGAGCTCGTACCTAAGATCTCTTAAAGAATGAGAGGTATAAATCCAATTGAAATATTGTATTATATATTAAAAAACATGGGGTGGTAACATTGTTTATATTAACATTGAATAGTTTTTTTTTTTTTTCATTTGAATCCTTCTGTTTTTTTAATTGGTCCTGTTTTTACCACCTCATTGTTTTTTTTTGCATTCACATTTTTTTATTGGGTCCTTCAATTTTTTTTTACATGTATTTTTTATCAAAATATTTTTTTTATTTAATAATTATAGTTTGATTTCATAAAATTGGCCCTCAAAAAACTATGAAATGATATTTAAAGTTATGAACATGTGAATATGAGATTAAAGAAATAAAAAAAAATAATGAAAATGCAACATAAAAGAAATACATAATTCACTATGAGTTGCAATAGTGACAAAGAATGATTTTTTTTTTAATTCATCTTTTGTCACTTGACTTTTTTTTTTTAATTCTCAATTTAATTATTTTATATTAAGTTGATTTAAAATTAAGTTTATACCAGGCTCTCACAATCTCAAGAATAGATTTTGATGTTGCATTAATTTTTAATTTGATAAAATAAAATTTAATTTAATTTATTTAAACCAATTAAAATTTCAAAGATTTTATTTCAAACTAAAACAAATATTAAGTATTGTTTTTCTTCCCGACTCAATCTTTGGTAGAAATCAACATGTTTGTTATCATTTATAAACACATATAATTTTTAATTTATTTTATTAAATGTATATATAAATTTTTTAATTTAAATTTAAAAATTTATCTTGATGATTAAAAAACATTAACAATGCCCGCATTGTTTTTTGGCGTTGTGAAAAAAAAAAAAAAAAAAAAAGGTCAACCCGCAGCTCAAGAAATCTAAGTTATCTAACTAGTAGGCATTGACATATATTGGTAATTTTGGTCTTCTGTGTCCCTCGACTTTAACTGTCATTAATTTAGTCCAAATAATGCACTAACAGGAAATGCATTCGATTCCAATTCCATTTTCGTTCTGTTAAAAAGTTCGATACAAAGAATTTCCCTTAGCCACTACATTAGTTACTGCCATTTCTTAAAAAATTCCTAAAAACACATGGTATGCTCAAGGAGGCTTCACAACGTGGTAAAGTTTCAAATGTAAAGTGTCAAAAGTGGAGAAGATCATGCCACGTCCTATTACTAATGCTTTATCAAGTGGCCTGGATGTTGACTGTTCCTTAGCTTGTCTTCGAGCCGTGTCAAATGGATTAGCTTTCTGCCATTAACTTGCAACAAAAAATTACTCACTTGAATTACTATAAAGCAAATTAACTTGGAGGAGGGAGTTTTTTTCAACAATTCTGTTGATGATGATGATGATGATGGTCTAGTGTTTGTAAGAACTTTGAAGAAATAAAGAGGATTGGAAGCAAAAAAACAAGACACTGTCGACTCATTCTTTTGGACGTTTCTTGGGGGCCTTAAGCCGGCAAATTAAGGGGAATTTTGTTTGTTTCTCTTTTATATCCCATTGTTCAACCTTCTACAAACCCCACCATTTAAAGAGAGTGAAAATTGATATAAAGTGGCACTCACTCTTACAATCCTCACCCTTTTTGACTTCTACTAGCTTTTTCTAGCTCCTTTTATAATTCAAATGGAACCAAAAAGACCGACCACCGACTCATCATATTGCCATCTTAATTTGGATTTTTCAAGTTGATATGAGTGTTTATTTTAGAGGTTGTGGTTGAGATTGAGGTTGAAGTTGGGTACAATTTAATTATACACAAAACTTAATAACAAAAGCTAGTTTTTTTTTTTAAGTTTTTTTGGTGAGTCCCATACACAAAATTCAACCTCAACCTCTAAAACAAACACACTAGTATAAGGATTGTATTTCTTTCACTAAAAATTATAATACAACCCGACCAAAAATCTCTTTATGTATAGAAAAACCATCACCATACCTCATTTTTAAATACTTTAACTCGATAGTGTCTATTGATTGCTTTCTTGTATTTGACATTGGTTTTTAATAATTTTAGCCTCACATCATTCAATGTATCTTGAGTATTTATAATCATCTTCTCAACAACAATGTTATACGCAACACCCTTCTAAATTGGTATGAGATCAAGGACATACCTAGAACATTGCAAATACACAATTTCAAAAGGTGATTTATTAGTATCACTATGTTTAGTACTATTGTATATGGATTTTACTTGTGGAAGGGCACAATCCCACTAAATATTTCTTCTACTGCAACTTACCATACAACCCCACCAAGAATCTCTTTTTTTATAGAAACACCATCACCCAAATCTCTTTCATTGAATACTTTAACATGACTGTGCCTATTGGTAACTTTCTTATATTTGGAATTGGGTTTCAACAATTTATACCCTATATCATCCAGCTTAGTTTGTTTATTTATAGTCATCTTCTCGACAACAATATTATTTCTAGTACCTTTTTGAATTGGTACGAGATCAAGGACACACCTTGAACATTGCAAATACATAATCTCAAATGGTGATTTGTTAGTGGTGTTGTGCTTAACATTGTTGTATGCAAATTATGCTTATACAAGTGTATAATTCCATTATTTTAGCTGGTCGCCATAAGATCTAAATCAAGTTATCAAGTGTCGAATTCAACAACTTTGTTTTCTTATTTGTATATGGATGTGCTATACTATGATGAATTACACATCCTCCACAATATTGTTTATAAAAAATGACTATAAATCTTGTTGTCTTGATTAAAAGCACTGGTATTTGGCACCTCATCCAAACGAACCCAATTGGTCTCGACCGACCATCTATTGAAATGCTCTTGCTTGGGTAAGATCTTCGAGGGTTAATTCTTTAATGAGGATTCTTTTATTTTCCATGGATAAACACACACACTAAATATATATATATATATATATTGAATGCATTCAAAGTCATCTAGTGATGTAAGCAACCAAATAGGTTCTTTTAATAATACTTATATTGAAAAAAATTGTAAACATAAGAAGTTATTTATATGTATATAAATTTCGGTGCGGGTCCATTAAAACATAGAATATCAAAAAATAAATCAAATATTTTTATTTATTTATACATTTATCTTCATGGAGGTAAAAACTCATACATACGGGTTTCCATTCAAATGAATGGATGCACATAAACGGATAAAATTGCCATCTTAATCTCAATTCATCATTAATTTATCACAGTGAATGCGTCTATGCATGCATCCACACGAACATTTTTTTTTAAACATATTAAACAATTTTTTTTAAAAAAATTGCAAAATGTTGCCAATTTAATTCTGGTCTATGCGTTTTTTTAACCAATAATTTTGTTTTTCTAGGCAAGTTGGAGTGGGAGACTGAAAGGCAGAGATTAAAGACATTTTTAATAACTGAAGTAAAGAAAAGAGAGAGAGATTAATTACGGTCAATTTTATGAATTTAAAAAGTAAAATTGCTCTTTATATCACCAATACTGGGTTTCGAGGGTTGATGCAATGCTAACGTTAGTACTATCAATAGTAATTAACTGGTAATTATCAGACCCGCGTTTCTACGTGGGTCGAATAATTTTATTGAAAAAAATTTAAATATAAAAGCTTTTTAAATGTTGATTTTTTATAAAAGAAAATCTAATAATAAATCAAAAGATTTATATATACATTTAATTAAATATATTAAAAATTATTTGTGTCAATAAATATAAAAAATACATGTTAACGTGTTTATTCAACTCACCTTGTTGACTAAATTTTTTTTAATGTAAAAAAATTAATGTATAAGTTTTATTAATATATTTTTTGACATTAAATAAAAAATATAATTGTTAATCAAAAAGTCAATGTTTACATATAATAAATTTTAATAAAAAATACATAAGATTTTAATTTAATCTTGAACTTAGCTACAAAAAAAAAAAAAGGACAGTGTTTTAATTGTTATAGTGAAACTGTTTTTTGGATATTTTTTTTAGTATAAACAATTTGCTAAATTTTCAATTATATCATTTCTACATGAGATTATTATTTTCTTTTATTATATGTATAATTAGATAATAGAATTTCAATCTATAATATGTATGTATGTATGTATGTATGTATATGTTTTTATTAGTGTATTCAGATTTAATAATTTAACCAGCATAAATACTTCCTTAAAAACAAATTCTAGACTACCGAAATGTTCTACTTCGATGGCTGAGTGGGACTCCTGATATGACGTCATGTGTTGGAATTCTAAATACACTCCCGCATGATTTTCACAGGATCAATCAAAAACATTTTTTCTTCTTCTTATGAATCACTTAAGATATATAATAATTTATAATAAAATGAAAAAAGTCAAAGCGATTAGCCATATATCTAACATGTATGATTAGCCAACCTTAACCCTTCCATCCAGAAAACGTTAAACCTGCCTCTAGAGTTGACTGGTCAATATACTCTATCCGGGGCTACACAAGTACAAAATAAAAAACAAAAGTTGAATAGCACATGGATGACATTAGATCACCTGGATTGACCCAACAAGTATTTCAAGTTTGATCAAATTAATTATAAATTTAAGTTTTTTATGATTTTAAACTTAGCTAAAATCATGAATTTTCTAGATCCTAGATCAATCCACTTAGCTGGGTTTTATTACTATAGTCACAAGTAATAAATAGATTTGTTTTTATATATATATATATATATGTATATATATATATATGTTATCTCATCATCAATTTTGGATAACCTAACTAAAAAAATTCCAATGCGTCAAATTCTGTTAAAGTTAAAAAAGAAAATATTAAGTTAAACATTCTAAGATCGTCAAGATGATTTAGCTTTTAACTCCAAATCAACAGTTCCCAAATCTTTTTTTCCCATGGAATCACCATATATTGCCAAATCAATTTTGATGCTCTCCCTTACTATTAGTAAGGAAAATAAATCTTCTTAAAACAAAATTCCAAAAATAATACAGGGATTTCAAATCAACTAAAAAATTAAGAACAATCTCACGGTTTATTTTAGCATCCTAGAGAAATGACAGTGCCTAGTGAATCACGTAACTTAACAAGGAAGGTACAGTCATTCGCTTAGTATGTGTCAAGTAATCAGGCCTTAATGCGGGTTATATATATATATAATTAGATAGTTGTTTTGGTAAAATAACATGGGTTATAAATGAATTTAAAAAATAACATAGTTTTAATACGATTGCGAATATGGATACTGGTTTTGTAACAACTGCTATAGCAGTTGTTTACTCACAAATTAAATATGCATGTATTATACAAATTAATTAACATATAAAAAATTAATATAAAAATTTATGAAGATCTAATGGCTAAAATATAATATTCAAGACCCAATAATCAAGAAATAAAAAGAAAAATAAAATGATGTGACATAAAAAAAAATAAAGGAAGAAAAAGTAGAGAGAGAGAGAAAAAAAGTCATTGGAGACATACCAAAGTTCTATTTTTTACATACTCAATATCATTAGAAAAGTCTTGATTAGACAATTCTAACCATATCATGAAAGATGACCAAATGAGATCATAATTGTTTAATGATTTTGTTTTGGGTTAAGGTATATATTTTAGGATTTGGTTAACCCAAAACAAAACTATTTGTTAATTATAACCTTATTTGATGGTATTTCATGATGAGATAAAAATTTTTTTATCGAGATTTTTTTAACGTTATTGATTGTGTAAAAAATAGAGTCTCGGTATGTCTCTATTGATTTATTTTTTCATTTCATTTATTCTATCCTTCATTTCTCTTTCATACCATATCAATTTATATTCCCTTTTATTTAGTGATTATTTAATCTTGAATTTCATAACTTTACCATTACCATTATATCTTCATAGAATTTTATGTTAATTAATTTCACTTTTTTTTTCTTGAGTTAACAACTATTATTTTTAATAGCGTTATTTATAGAACCAATATTTAAATTCACGGATATGTTAAAACTGTATTCTTTTTCGAATACTTTTCTATAATTTTAGTTTCCCTATACTTTTACCGACTGTGTTAAAATGATAAAATACCCCCTGAATGCATGCTTTTTGGCAGAATTTATGGCCATGGTTTAGCAGTTCTTTGTGAGAATACAACCACCTGTTGTCTATCTTAACCATCTGTCTCATGGACTCATTCTCATGCCCTGCCAATTTCAATAGCCAATAAGTTATTTAACAACCCTAAGTTAAACACCCTATTTTCATGCTTCATTAACTTTAATTACGTCACCTTTTTTCTGCAAGTTGAAAAATGCATTCCAAGTTATCCGTTCAACTTTCAACGTTTTGACCCTAACTCGCTGGGTCAAGTTTCGATTTCTAGATGAAAACCCTTGTAGAGTTGGCTCACTGGTTTTGCTCTCCATTATTTTCTTCGTATACAATTTCCTTCTCTTCTTCAGAAGAACAAAATTCTTAAACCCAGATAAAAATTCTCAGTGTAGGTCACAGCATCTCTTATAACATTCTCAAGGGAGAGCTTGAGAATTATACCACGAGTCTCTTCATGGATCAAACCACTGATACGCTTGCTTGACTCCACCCCTACGAGCAAGACAAACATGTTACAGGCCTTGTGGTATCTTGAAGGTTATCACGAACATGCTTGGCTCCTCCTTTTCCTAGACCCTTGCCTCCCTTTCCACATCCGTACATTTTTCTTCAGTTAATGAGAAGATCTGTAGGGAAAACCCGAGAAAAAAACTAGTTAACATTAAAATATATGAGAAATTGAAATAATTTTGAGGTGGGCTTGACATCAATTTTTTTATGCTTTCTGGAGTCGGTTTGGAGGGGATGGCATAATTGTTAGGCAACCGTTGATTATGATTTCTTTAGGTTTCTATGTTGTTATAGATCTCGGTTTCGGGTTAAAGAGGGTCGTGGCTATTTTTTTTTTTTAAAAAAAATAAAGTAGAATTGATGGCAAACTTGCAATACTTAAATTAGGGGTTTTTTTTTTAATTATTAAATGAAAACAATGAAGTCATATAAATAATTACATAATTTATGTTGAATTTTTTTAGTGATAATATTAATAGTAAAATACTTGCACAACTAGCTATATTAAATATGAAATGTCTTTATCTGATTTCCAATGACATGAAGTATTAACGTGTATATTTATAAGTTTATGATATAAAATGTAATTTATCAAATTATAATAGTTTATGATACACCCTCTCTGGTAATAGTTCAGCAGATCTGTTAAGAAAAAGCTTGAAACTGTTTCAGACAGAGACAGAGAAGCAGCAAGAAAATGCTGAGAGAGGGAGGAAAAATTAGAAAAGAATTGTCATGAAATGAAACAGTTCCATAAGGCAGAATTTATTAATGAATTAGAAAAAAAAAAAGAGGTTAAATAAAGGTCTATGATCAAACTTTCTGACTATTTTCAAGTTAAGAAAATGACCTGTGAAACAGCTGGAACTTTGAACAGAAACAGCCATCAGTAGTCACAAGGACGCGTAGCACTTCATCAAAACAAAAATAAACACCAAGAATAACAAAACCCAGAATTTGTAACGCTAAATTATAAGAAAAAGAACAGCTTAGTTTATGTAAAAACTGTTCAGTTTCCTCCATTCGTGGATGCTGATTTAACTCATCATCAGTTCGTTACAGAAACAGAACAGGAAGACAGTACAAAATAAAATAAAATGAATCACTGTAAGAAATAGTCTTGAGATTAACAAGAAACATGTAACTCAATTGACCCAAGCAAATTTGCATAGTTTTAGATCCTGCAAAAACGTAAAAGTAGAAAAAAACTTCTTCCTTTTTTGGATCAAACCCGGTTCTTGTGTAGACCATACTAAGATTAAGCAAGATATTCACCGTTTGACGTAGTTAACAAATTCTGCATCAGACACAGCAGAGAGCTGATCAACTTGGCTAATATCATCATCATCATCAACGGGAGCCGGAAGATTAAGATCTATGAAACCCCAATTATTGTCTCCAATCTTTGTGGAACTTCTCGCAGGAGTACTTGAAGAAGCTGCTACACCGATTAAATGAGATCTTTTGTGGCCACCAAGAGCTTGCCCGGATGAAAATACTCTAAAACAAAATGGACATTCGTGGGTTTTCTTCTGTGGCAAAGAAGTAGAAGCACCTGCATTTTCTGTTGGCTCCAATTTTGGTTCGTTACTTGGTGTATAAACCTTGAGTTTCTTGTGACTTGCTCTATGCCCACCTAAAGCTTGATAAGATTTAAACACCTTGTTGCATGTTTCACATTTGTACTTCCCTCTAGTTTTTGTCTTGCAAGATTTGAACTCATCAGAATCGTCTGTTTCAGCTTCTGCTAATTCCTCTTCAAGTTCCTGTTCTTCTTCTTGATTCCCCTGTTGTTTTCTCTTCCATTTGTCTCTTGAAAGCATCACAAGACAGAAAGCGACATCTTCTTCTGTTGTAGTGCCAGAAATTGAACTCACCGGTTCGGGTTCATGACCCCACGAGGACTCAGCTGCCGCCTTAATAGTGGCCATTTTCTTGAATTCAAGCTTCTTTATTATGATGTTGTTCTCTTGCTCTTGCCTGGGTCTTTGTTGATGATATTGATGATGATGCTCTAACAAGCTCTTAGTCCTCTTGGATCTTCTTCTTGTAGGATTCTTTGATGACTCCGTCTCACTTTCTCTATCTTGAAGAACAACAGAACCAGCATCAACAGCTGCAAAAGAGAACTCGGGATCTACCAAGCGAGTACATCTTTTTGGGTTTTCTCTTAGCCCATAAAAAACAGCCTTCTCTTCTTCTTCTTGTCCTTCTTCCGCTTCTTCCTCCGAAGATGAAGTTGATTCAGTATCTTCACTAACTTCAATATCTGGGAATTGATCTTCTTGTTTTGGAGGAATTGGAAGATTCAACATGTGAGACCTCATATGACCACCTAAAGCTCTGCCATTAGAGAAACTTTTGAAGCACAATTTGCACTTGTGCTTCTCCATTAACTTGAAAACAGAGAAAAAGAAACAGATATAAAAAACAGAGAGATTTTCCTTCTTTGTGAAAAAGTTTGTGACTTGAGGAGTTTTGTTTTTCTTCAGGGGAAAGAGTTGCAAAGAAGTTGAGAGAGAGTGGAAACTAAAAGGAGTAGGTGACAAGCATACCTCCACCAAGAGAGAGATATATACAAAGAAAAAAAGAAAGATCGAAATGTTTTTTATTTTTTCAATTAAATTGTTTTTGATTTTTTGAGAGGAGTAATTGATTTTCTTCAAAACGTTATAAATTAAAAAAAAAATTAATTACACCTTAATTAAAGCTTTTGCACGAAGGGATAGAAAGAGGGACATGTAACATGCGAGGCTTGCCCGTTTCTGAATTTATTCCCAACCATTCTTCTATGAACCTTCACCTCTCGTTTCTTTCCTAACTTGCCCTTTCTACCTAATATTATTTACATTGGGGAATGAAAGAAACAAAATAATATTTTCATAAATTAAAAAAAAAAAAAAAAAAACTTTTCATTTTCATCGAAGATGTTGTAAGAATCCATGTTTTGAGTTTCTATAACAATATACAAACTCAATGTAGGTTCTAGAGATACAAGAAGCAAACTATAGTTCTGTCCAAAATATCATGAAGATGGGTTTGGGTTAACAAATTACTTAAGAATTAAGGATTGAAATGGGAAACAAAATCGTCCAAAATTAGATTTATGTTACTTTCAACTCTGGAAATGAATCCCCGAGATTTAAAACAATTAATGGCAATTTAGGATTTTAGAAAAAGAAGGCTACCGTAATAAATCGGCAAATTACTTGTACCAGTCAAGAAAATTGCTTATTATGTTGTAACGATGAGACATAATATATGACCCCATTATCTTTAACACGCTCACGCTGTGATATTTGAAATGTAACAAGCGAACATGATCCAATCGAATTAAGACCCTTCACGAATAAATTTCTTCATAACATCACCAAATCCCATATTTAATAATTCAAATAGTGTGGCATGATCACCAGGTTTGGTAATTAAATCCAATAAATACTGAATTGGAAATTACGTGTCTTGCTTTATTAGCTGCCCTTGTTTTTCGAGAATTGATTTTTTTTTTTCATATATATATAAAGAGTAAAATGTGTGCTTATTCAAATTGGGTGGGGTTTTAACTTTTCTTTGGGAAACTTTCCTTTAAATTTGGATCTATTGTTGAAATGTCTCGATGGGAAAAACAAATGAAAGGTGGGAAATGAGCAATGAGGAACTAACTTGTTCCCTTCCTTTGAGAAAGGAGTTTTCCATGGGAAAGTAGTAAATGCCGTCTGGGTAGGGGTTGGGAGACCCGGTCCTCCCACTACTGAGTACCACCCGTTTCTTCCTACAAAACGCGGTCCATGTGGTAACTCCCAATTTATACGTTCTTTGGAAGAGAAAAGGTGTCTCCTCAAGATGGTATAGGTATTGGATTATTTGCTTGTGCCATGGGGTCATGTTTATATATATATATATATAATGTTTTTCCTAGTAGAAAAAAATATTTAAACCTTGTGGGAATTGTTTCCTGTGTAGCCTAGTCAACTTGACGGGTCCAAGACAACCCAAATCAGAACCAGTAATAACATAGTTTGACTCAAAATAAATATTCAATATGTTATTTATTTCCATAAATATTAAGATGACAACATATTGGATCAATTCGGGTTAACATGTCAATCTACATGTCAGGTCATAAAACTATGATAACCCCATAAAAAATAAATCGAAAAAAAATTAGCTGTTAAACTTGAGAACCCTAATATTGAATGATGAAAATAAAATTAAAAAATTGATTGAAAAAACATAAAAAATAATAATTAAATAAACCTGTTAAACTTGATATATAGATCATAAAACTAGAATAATCTTAAAATAAAAATAAAAATAAAAATTATGAATTTTAATTTTTAATAATCTAATGTCAAATAATGAAATTAAAATTAAAAAAAAAAATTATATATATATATATATATATATATATATATATATATATATAAAATTCTAGTGTATAGCGTTTATGAAGAGGGGTATAATAAAAACCTTTTTTCTTGTTGTTTTTGTTAATAAAATTAAAAAAAATAGAAAAAAATTAAAAATAGATTCATTACTTTATTTAACACTGTCAAAATATATTCATTAGGATAGCATGATACGAGTTTAAACACGAAGTAAAATAACAACTCCATGTTTGAATATATCATTAGTGTGGACATGACTACATGTCGCGAGCTCACAAAACTACGGTGCAGATGTGAGAATATTAGTGATTCTACCACCACAACGATTTTTAATTCAATATGTATATTTTAGAAGTTGATATATCAATATGTATGTCGATATATTAAATATTATATCAATATAATAGTCAATATTAAGTTAGCATATCCATTAATATGGGTATATTCATGAACGTGGAAATCTGTATCCCCGTCAATGGGTTTGTTATAAGTCAGATCTTTCAAAAGCTAAGAATATTATAATTATAGAAAGATATTTAAATTATTTAATTTTTATTCATACAAATCTTATTTGCCACAGAAATATACAACTCCTTATATAGAAAAAAAAAGTTATTAATACTTAATAAAAAAAAATTATTCTCTTCAAATAAAAAAACTAGAAAAGACTAATAATACCAAATAAGAAAAAAAAATTCCTAAACTAAAAAAGAAGAAATAATAATAATTAAAAAAATATTTATTTTCTAAAAAAACTCCTACATTAATCTCCTTGTATTGACATGAATTCATCCTTCAGTTCAAGTTGTTTGTGGAGCATAACCTTCTTAATTAGAAACTCGATGACCCTTTCATATTATCATAACTAGATTTTTTACCCTTCTTAATTCTCCCAAAACAAAAATATTTCAACCAAAAAGTAATATATATACATTTTAAAAAATACAATTAAGGATGAAATTGTGAAGCAAAATTGAGATAAAAAGTTTAAATTAGCTAAATAATTAAAAATTAGAAAATCAATGACAAACTTGGAAAAGGCAGGGAAATTAAGGGACCATTTCAAGGTCATCTAAGATGAAATTAAGAAGAAATACTGAGAAAAGGTTGAAAGTGGCTAAATAGTTAAAAATTGAAAAGCCAAGGATCAATTTAAAAGAGTAAAAAAAATATGCAGAGTCGTTTTTAATGCAATTAGAAATAAAATTAAAAGAAATAAAAAGAAAATGTTGAAATTGGTTAAAAATTGAAGATTGGTAAACCAATAACCAAACTTAAAAAGATAGTAAAAACCTAGAGGATCTTTCTCAAAAAACCAAAATTTCCTTCAAGTCAAAATCACGTAAAATCGATGTTTTAAAAAAAAAATAAAAATAAAATGACGTGTTTTGTACAAAATAGCTGAAAAAAATTTCTAAACTGAAAAAAAATAAAAATATTTATTTTAATAAAAAAACTCCTCACATGTTAAAATGTTACTTTGAGCAAAGTTATTAACAAAACAAACAACCTCATTACATATCTAAAATGCCGAAGATTTTCACAAATGAATTTGAATAATTCAATATGTGACTCAAAATAATAATAAGAAGAAGGAGGAGGAGGAGGAGGTATGTTACTCGAGTTTGAAGGGGATACAGTTAAGAGGTCGTACTTGTCACTACCAATTGTCTTGTACAAGCCATGAAGTGAAGCTCGCCTTAGAGGACCATAGTAGCAGGCAGATTGAATAAGCGTTCCATTGCAAAATGGAAACATGTTCATCATGGTTATTAATTTGCCACAACATGAACTCACTTTGTATTTATACAGGAGTAGTAGCTTTCGTTTAAAATCATCTGGGTGCCCTGAGGTATTGAAAATTTGTTAAAATATAATTAAAGGGCACCTTTGAAACTAAATTAAAAGTAGAATTTTACCTTTTAAAATTCATTATAAAAGGAGAGTTAAGAAAGAGTTCCCTACAAGTGTTTTTTTAGATTTGTACACTCTTTTTCGTTTTATTTTTAGTATTTTTCTTTTCTTTTCATACCTTGTGTTTACTCTCACATCTAAATTTTATATTCACTTTGTGAGAAATAATTAATTTTTTTTATTTTAATTCAAAAACCTTATTTAAAAATACATTAAACTAAAATAGTGTTGTTGAAATCTTGAGATATATGTTACAAACATTCTAGTTGCATAACTTGATGGGTAATAACATCTTATAAACAAAGAATTAATTATTAATAATAACAAAAATTTAATTACTTGAAAGCAATAAATAAATACTCTCATTTGTTCATATTTTTACACACTATTTCTTTCATTATTTTAATATAAAAAACAATATGCAGGCTGTAAAATAAATAAAGCACAAGTCTTCATAAATAATAAATATATTATTTTAGCTTTTATAAAACCAATATTTTTTAAAATAAAAATTATATATAAGATCCAATGTAAAAAAAATAAAATTATTTGACAAACCAAACAATTTTTCTGCGTTCAATTACAATACTAGATGATATCTAAATTATTAGTTGTGACTTGATTTTCATTTTCTTTTTTCTATTTTCTTGTAAAGAAATAAGCTCATTTCTATTTTTTCATATCTAAATCACTTGAGTTTTTATATCAATAAGAAATATAGTATAATATTGATAAATTAATACTCAATAAATTAATAATTTTAATTAAATAATAATTTTATTTTATCTCAATTTAAATAATATATTGATTAATTAACTAATTTTTATAATCATATAATATTAATTTATAAAGGTTTATCTGTGTGTTTCATTTTTTATTGATTTTGAAATAAAAAGAATGGCAACCCATTGATAGTTAATTCATACTTAGATAGACTTATTAATAAAGTTATATATTAAAAAAATATAACACACAACTCAACAAATTAAAAACAAGGTCGAAATACATAGCTTATTTAGTTAGATTTTAAATTTATTCTTTAGAAATTATTAATTTAAATTCCACAAATCTCAAGATTAGTGAAGACTTGTATGATCATTAATTTTAAAAATATAAAAATTGATCAAGGTGTATGTAAACTAATCTTAAACACCTACATTAATAAATTTTAAAAACAAAACAACATTAACTCAAAAATTAAAAACAAAATCACAACATAACAATCCAAACACAGTACTCAAAAATAATATCACAACATCAAGTTTCCGCACAAAACAAAATCATTAGACTTTGGATATACTTATTACAACTCAAACCTCTCAATCAATCTATCATGGAGTATTAATTTAACCTTATTCCACCTTAAAAATAAATTATCCAAATCATACTTACAGAGTTGTCTTCCTTTTTCAACACGAGTGTGTTTAGCAATGTGATAATAATTACTTTTCAAATAGTTTTTCGTGCTAAAATACATGTCAATAATTTTTTTTATTTTTTAAAAATTATTTTTGATATTAGTACATCAAAACGATTCCAAAAAGTACAAATCACACTTAATTTTAATAAAAAAAAATAAATTTAAAATTTAATAAAACACAAATTAAAACGCAGAGCCAAACAGTATATAAATATCACAAGCATTCGCAATAAAATATCAATAACAACGCATTAAAATTTATTCAGTCACATCACATAAAAATCAACAATAAACCACAATAATTATTCAAAAAATGTTTGGAATTTGAAATCTACCTTGTGGAGTTGTCAGGATCGCCGAGGAGAGGAAAAATGGGTGGAACAGCAGGAGACAGTGTCGACGAGTGTAGCTCACGCGTTGCTAACATTGTTGGATTATGGTGCGTGGTACATACGCTGATGAAGGGTGGAAGCATGTCTGTTGGCTGATCGTGTGCGTTGCTCCTTCTACTCCTTTCTATGCCGGTGGTGAGTCTCACTGCCACTTGTGGATGGAGTTTGGTCACTTGAATGTTTGTTCTCTCTACTTCACCTTCTCTCTCGATTTCTCTCACTGTCTCCACCACTTAGCCATCTTCGTGTTGTTGTTCGTTGATAAGAAAGGGAGTTCTCGACGCCAGTTGGTCGGTCGCCGTCGAATTTGGTGTTTTGTGGTGTTTGGCGTGGAGGAAGAGGTGGGTTTTGTGACTGGAGGAAAGAGAAGGAGATGTGGGGGCTGCTGGCGATGGTGGTTCATTTCTGCTGTGTCATTCATGTTTGCTGTTAGCGATGATTTGGTGGATGGCTGGGTGTGCTAGTCGGGATCAGGCAGGGAGAAGGGTGTTTTTTTCCCTAGAAAAAAATGAGTAGGGACAGAGGGAGACAATGTCACGTTTTTCCTTTTTGAATTTTTTATTTTTATTTTTCTATTTCTTCTTTCGCTACGACCCCCCACCCCCAAGGTTTTGTTACGGGACCTCTCTGTATATACGCCTGTCATTTAATCTGATCTTTTCTTCTCCCATCTTCTATAAACTTCAATTTTTTATATTTTTTTTTATCACTATTTCTTTATTTAAGGTTTTTTATTTATAATTAAACTATCACAATTTAATAAAAATAAAAAAAATAACATGTAAAAGAAAAATATTTAAAAAATAAGACACTTTCTAGTATTAAAAACATGTTTTTATTAACAATCGCTAATAACAATAACGAGTGTTTACAACTACTAGTTAACCGTTATTATCAATAATAGTTGTGCTAAGTAGCACAACTTACCTCAAAATTTTACATAAAATAAAGCTTAAATCACCACGACTAAAAACCAAATAAAATCATAAATTATCAAACATCAAACTCATTATTGAAATAGAAGTTATTTTAATATTATTTTTATTTATTAATTATACTCTTAAATATGTGTGTTTTTTAAAATATATATATATATATTTTTTTTTTATTTATGTGCATTTTTTAAGTTGTTAATGAATGATTTGAAATTTTAAACAATTTATTCACATGTTCATTTACTAATTAACGATATTAAATCATGTTTATATAAACTAAGTATGAGAATGTATAATATGTAAAACAATTTTAAAATTAACATGATAATTAGCAAAAATAATATTATAAAATTAGAAATAATAAAAATAACTCTTAATTAGAAAAATAACATAACATATTTATAAATAACATAATAATACATTTGAACCTATTTATGTCTTTTGCGATGATGAGTGGATGGACCAGTTTTATCAAAAGCACGACTTTCACATGTTTATGTGGTCTCATCCTCCGAGACAAGATCATCTAAATTCAATGTCTCTCCTAACTGGTCAAGTGTAGTATAACATGTCTCGAACTAAAAGGATGCATAATAATAAGGAAGTCCATCATCATTGTCGAGATCATGAAAATCATCTATATCACATCAACCATCATGTAATAATTGTCCAACCTAATATGAAGCAAATAGAAATTATTAATCCATAAATAAAATACAATGTTTTTTTTTTGTCAAAGCCTAATACTCACAACATTTTGAATCCAACATGCATGTAACTCATGCTCCATCTCCTTGCGTGGAGGAACTTGCATTGGGTTAGGTGTAATGATTCAACGTGTTATACTCAAGAACCAATCCATGTATCCTCCTCAGAAATTACAAGATGTTTCTTTCTAAAAATAAAATTCATATGTGCTTCCCACATCGATACATGCTATGGATGGTGGATCATCCAATTATAATCAATGTGCCTATTATAATCAGTGTGCCTACTTGAACGACTAATAGAATGCAACCAATCGTTTGTATCTATGTCAAAAAGGATGTATTGCTTAAAGTCAAATCGTTGCATCACAAGGTTTGGACAATACATATCAACAAGCTCAAAAAATATAAATCGGGCAACTGATGTCTGTAAATCAAAGGCCAATGTACATATAATAAGAGTAACTGTCATATCATTTTCTAAATAAAGATTCCACACAACTTATTAAAAAATTATTTCTCAATATTTATAAATATCAAAAAATTTCAACATCCATCTATGCAGGTGCAAATGCTCCAAGCTTTATGTACAAAAAAACATACAACAATTAGTAACCAACTCATACACACACACACACACACAAATAACAAACCTATTGCATTTATTTTACCTATAAAAGCAATAAACATCCTCCAACTAACTTCGATTTTTCCAAGTTATCTTGACATAGATGCCTATACAAATATGCAAGGACACCTGGCCAACCATATAGTGGAATTGGTTGGAAATCCTCCAACAATGGTAGCTAGAACAAGGGGCACATACGCCCCACTAAGATTCATGAAAAATATACTGCCAAATATGTGAAGTATGTACGCTCTAGCATTCCTGCACAATAAAACATCAAGTGAAAATCAAAATATAGACAAATAAATATGTTAATTGAACTATCAATATGCCTTAACATACCATTATAGGATCTCGTCATCATAATTATCATGTAATTCAGAAATGTCTTCCCAAAATCATCTTATGGATAAAGTGTTCCTCTTAAACATTTCAGGAAGGGGTATTCGCATGAATGAACACTCACATAATGTGATATTCTTATGGATACTCACAACAATAATTGTTTGCCCATATATACGGGTGTTTATAAATACATCATAAACGCAATTTAGAATTGTGGTTGTTAAAGAAATGATATTGGAAATAACAATTGCATTAAAACCACGATTCTGAATCACAGTTTTTATTTATACTATTATTATGAATAGTGGTTCTTCAATAACCACGATTCCCAATAACGGTTCTTTACAAACTATATCATTTCCCCCCAAAACTTTTCAAAATTGTGTCATTCCCTATTAACTTTCTTGAAACTATGTTAGTTTTCAAAAAGGTTTATTTTTAAGCTTTTTAGGGTTGGGGTTTAAATGTTCAAATTGGTCTCCATCCATTTCTCCTTTCTTTTTCTTTTTCTTTTTTTTTTTGAATTTTTTATATCATTTTAAATAATATAAATACAAAAATGATAAGCAAAAGAGTAAAAAATTATAGAATGGCTAGAAATTGATCGAATTTCGTTGAAAATGCGTTTGTTTTATAAATTTTATATTTTTTTAATTAAAATATGATAAAAGAACAAAATTAAGTAATGAAAATGATAATAATATTTAAGGGTTATAGTAGAATAATAATTAAATGATAGTTATATTGGTGATAAAATAATGATCAATAGTGGTGGAAATTGTGGTTATGAGGGTTATAATATAATGATGATAAGATGGTGGGTGGTGGTGTTAGAGCGGTGAAACAGTGGTCATGGGGTCAGTGGCGGAGGCAGGGGGGCTAGTAAGGGCCCCAACCCCTGCAAGGAAATTTTTCTCAACCCCTCTCTTGTATAAAATAATTAAAATTTTAACTACTACTTCTCTACTTTTCTTTTTTTTCAAGGGGGATCTACTTCTTCTCTTTTTCCCAGCCCCTCTCTACATTATATAGAGCTGCTGTTGATTTTTTTTTAGGGGGACTTACTTTCTTTTAATTTGGGCCCTTTTTGAATTTTTTTTTCTTGCTCCGCCCTTGCATGGGGTGATGGTAAAGGTTAAGGTGCAAGGAAAAATATTTTTCTCCATATTTGCACTATTCAAGGATTGATTGAAACATATTTTCCTTTAACTTATTTTTTAGTATTTGTTTATTATTAAAAAATAAAAACAAAAATATTTTTCTAAAAACAAACAAAATTTACATATAGATTTGATTTTCTTGGGTGAAAATGCAATGCAAATATATATTGCACATCCGATGACAAGAATCAATATGGTTGTATGAAACCAATCTCTAATGCATCATCATGCATCTACAATTTCCATTTTTTTCCCTTTAATCTTTTATTTTTTACATTAGGCTAATAGATTTGTGTTTGTGAGTGTATCTATTCATTAACGGTTTTTAATTAAACTAAAACGAAACAAACAAAAAAATCATTTATCCTCTAAATATCAGTACAAGACTCCACCATTGCACATTGATCATATCGAGACCAGGTCCCATCTATAATTTTTCTACGAGGTAGAAGGAGAGCATTGCACATCCTATCTATGTGCTTAGCCACAAAACTTTTCGGATTACTCTGTTGAACTCGTTTTGGAATAATTTGAGGATATAATTAGCGAAGAGTTCAGCCACTCCTCTTAAACACATTGAATTATACATTATACTGAAAAAACTTTCCTTTTGAAAAACGATGTGTGAGTGTGTGTGAGGTGGGTGGGGGGGGGGGGTCTATACATATATATAATATAGATTGAAGTTTCTTGGACCCAACCAAAAATTACAGTGACTGGTGTCACAATTATAATTACGAATCTGTTTGTAATTACAGTTTTTAAATACGAAATTGGACAAATTAAAGAATCAAAAAGTAAAAATTTGAAGCCCCATATTGAGTCACAAAATTTTATAATTTTTCAGTTCCCAAATCAGTAGTTGAACCAATCCCCACCTGCAACCAAGGAGATGAGCTTCCACTAGTCCTCATGTCTTTTAATTCACTAAGTTTAGCTAACTTCAACTTACTGTCTGCTTCATCATCCACATTCTGAACTGAAGTACTGTAATAATTATTATCGTTGTTATTGTTGTCTTTGTCGTCATGATGATCTTCGTTTTGGTGCTGATGATTGTTGGCATCCTTTAATTTTGCATCAACTCCTGTCCAAGGTTGTAAATAAATCTCAGTAGAAACTTCGATGTTTGAAGGATTTGTAACTTTTTGATGGACAGGAAGATTGAGATCAAGTGTGAGATCTAATTGCGCAGAATTGTTGATGAACTTTGGTCGCTGTTGAATTTGGTCCAAGTGGTCCTGAAATTGATGGAACTTGGGCAAAGATGAAGTGTCTGGTGTATTAGATGTGAGCCAATGACACCTTTTATGACCCCCTAATGCTTGTCCTGATGAAAATACACGATGGCATATCGAGCATTCGTGCACTTTCGATTTCCTTTTTGAAGTGGAAGCCATTAATGGAGGAGTCGAACCACGATCGAATTGCAAAGTGGATGTCAATTTAGCTGGAAAGAATTCTTCATGTGTGACCACATCTTCATCATGATCCGCTAGACTATAATCCATGCCTTGATCGAGCCTGGATGCATAACATCCTTTCACCTTCTTGTGACTAGCTCTATGTCCACCTAATGCTTGATGTGAATTGAAAACTTTCTTGCATGCTTTGCATTCAAACATTCCCTTAGCAATCCCCTTGGCTTTCTCCAATGGTGGCTTATGTTCCATAGGAGCCATAAAATTCGTCGGATTTCTTCGCTCTTCTTCCTTACTAGCCGATGCACAAGACTCCTCAGGCTCGGTTTCTGAAGGATCAACTGTAGTTGCATTAGATAACATCATGAGGCAATTGGCAAGATCTTCCTCTTCGCTTGATGGGCAGCTTGAGTTCAAATTGCTCACTTTAGCTCTCATTGATCGTTTTCTTTTAGACCAACCGCAACTCCTTCTTGGCGTGCCATCCTCCTCTTCCGATCCTGGAGACGAAAGAAGTGATTGATCAGCATCCTCGGACGTGCATTTTCCATGTTCAAGAAAAGACTTCCATGACGAGAATTCTTTTCCACAATTCTCACAAACCCGACAACTCTTTAATCGATTCGGATTCGTTCTTAATGCATACATACGCCTGGTTCCTGGGGGCACATTGGCTCCCAATTTATCCTCCCAATCACTTGCAGGATCTTCATCATCGACGTTGCCATTCTCGTCGCCTATACCATGTGCCCTCATATGCCCTCCTAGTGCTCTTCCACACATAAATCCTTTCTTGCAAATCTTACAAAAGTGTTTGAAGTTTGATTGTTGATCCACAAGCAAAGCCATATAATGAAAAAGAAAAAAAGAGAAATAGACAACTAAGAGAAGTGGGGTTAACTAATAACAATGGAAGAGATCAAACGGGGTGAAGTTTGTTCTTGTAGAAAAACTTGCGGTGGGGGTGTACGTACTAGACAGACCTAGTTTCTAGATATAGTGATGGTTGAGAGACAGATAGGAGTAAATAATAGTTGAGGAGTGTGATGACAAGTGGTGGGAGCTGGTTAAGAGGGCTAGAGACTATTTCGACAACATTGTGGTGGTGGTGGTGCCACCGGTCAAAGAAACCAAAGGAGGTCCGTACGTCTATGGCAGAAAGAAAGAGTGGTGAGTGAGGGAGCTAGTGAAAGGGGAAGAGAGTGGTGGTTCTAACTGCCATACCTATTCATATCCCTTCAATTCCAAGCCAAGAAAACTAAAAATCCATGCTTCTCCTTGTTTGTCGGTTAGTTCAAGCTCCTTTTCCACACAAATATTATGTAACATAACTATGATTGTCACTAATTAACCATTCTCCTTTTATTTTTTATTTTTTTATGTGTGTGTGTGTATCATGTCATTTTTCTAACAAAAACATTTATTTGTTTGTTTCCACCTTTTATTCATGAAATTTTGAGTGCAATGCGGATCAGTTTGGCTGAGTTTTAGGTCTTCTTGATCCTATTTCAAACAGGGATAGTGTGAGAAGCTACTTTCAATGTGATAATTCGTTTATATGTAAGATTAAGTAAATTATCCCTAGAAAATTGTGTTAGACGTTGTCATTAACATATTATTTATATATATATATATAAAAGAAAAGAAAAACTAGTGTGTATGGGATGTCCCGCTCATTAAAATTTGAGATTTCTACCATTTATTTAGAGGTTTTAATTAGAAAAGGGATATATAAGGTAGGGTTTATCTCAACTGTGTAGTTTAAGATCTATTGAGCCTTCTATTAAAAAGAAATTTGTAAGATCTTGCGTGATATTAGGTAGTGTTTGAATCAAATTTCACTCTTATTAAAAATGAAAATAATAATAATAATCGTGAATGAAAAAGATGGAAGGGCTATCACCTATTGTGTATTAAAGTTCAATAGACTTTCCAACAAAACTTCGAAAGTATGTTGTATTATATTTTACTAATGCTCGGAAGGAAAATGATTAAGAGAATTGGTTTAGTTCATTTAATTTATACAATTATAGTTAAATACAATTAATTATTTCTATAAAAAAAGTGTGAAAGATTATTATTAATTTGTACCTGGCCCAACTTCACTCCAGCTCTGTTGAGTTTGTACGTCAATCCACTGATATTAGGTATACAGAATCATTATTTCTGGCATAGAGGCTGAACTATCTGGCATTGTTCTTCCCACGTATATTTGTGTCCCTGATTAAGCCATGCTTATAGTTGACTCTAACCTGTTTCGCCGATATATTATATATGCATTCTGCTGTTGGTTCAACGTCTGCTTCCTATGCTGCTAATGGCGCACTGTATACTCTTTGCTTATATGTTTGGGCTGATGGTTTCTGCTGCATGAAGGGTTGTCTCTGGCATTTGGGTCCTAATTACTCCTTAAGTTATTTGCGTAGATAATTTTAATATATTGATATTAAAAATAAATTTTAAAAAATAATAATAAAACATTATTTTTATAGATTTTTAAATAAAAAATAATAACTCAATAGTTTAAAGCTATTAAGTGAGGTCCATGATATGATTTATATTATTCTATAACATATCCTTCAAGTGAAAAGCTTTTTGGTTTTAAAACTTGCAGAGATATAAATTATTTTATATTTAATTTTTATTAAATAAATAAAAATGATGATATTTGAACTTAAAACTGATTTATCAAGGCTCTGATACCATGTCAAAAAAACAATTTAACCAAATAGTTTAAGTTGCTAAATAAAATTACATGATATAATTTATATTATTTTATAATATTATCGTTTCCCAATCAAAATGTTCAGTTTAGTAGAGATCTCTGCAAATATTAATATGAGAAATTTTATTATAATCTAATATAAAATAGTTTTTTTTTTTCAAGAATGTACATAGGAATGTTGTAATGGTCTATTTAAAACGAAAGATAAAGGAGGCTGTCAATAAAGTTGCATTGCCAATTTCAATTAGTCAGTAAACTATTGGCTAAGCAAAGCTATTATTTATGAATTCCATGAGTGAAGTGAGTTTAGCCTCTAATCAATCAATTATGGTAATTAATTATGCTTCCATTTAAAGCATCCGTAACCTGCTTGCTTAAGTAGTGACAGTGATAAGTAGAGAAACTTGCTCGGTTAGTATATGCCTTGAAGTATAGGTCCACTTTATAGTCCTCAGTGATCGAGACCTTCCACTGCAGAAGTTAATTTGGGCGATGAACAGCACTACCTACCACTTCATCAAACGGTGTTAATTAAACTAATGAATTTTTGTAAATTTATTAGCCCCATCTTTGCTAGCTGATCCCTATAAAGTTGGCCAATTTTTTCTACTTTTTTTTTTTTGGCTCCATAATGAATTATTTTAGTGATTGCTTAGTTTCTGTTAGAGTGCTTATGTGATGCAAGCTCATCAGGTGCAGTGTTGCATTCTGAAGTGTTGCAAGTATATTGCAAGCTTAAGTGTAATTATGATCGACATAGCTGCTTTCGAGTACCAACTCTAAATTACTTTATGCTCGAATTCCAGACTGATTGTCCACAGCTGAACTTGTTTATCTGGGAGATAAAAAATAAAAATAAAAAACAAGAAGAAGAAGAAGAAGAAGAAATTCTTTATAGCCTCTTTTTTTAGATTAACATGGATATCCTGATTAGTTTGCACGTATCTCGATAATCCTATAAGTTCTTAAATTAATAAACATTTAAGTCTTTAGTAATTCTGAAGCTTGTGAAACTCAAACTGATGATTTTTAGAAAATAAATTTAAAATCTGACTAATTAAACTACACCCTTTAAAATTTTTTATGCCCTACTCTTATTCAAATCGGATATGTTAATCTAGCATATTTACTACTAGCCAATATACTTCAAGGGTATCCAAATAGAGCATAATCAAAGCTTAACGATTAATTTATTTTATTAAGGACTCTTGATGTGAAAAGTTATCAGTCTCAAATGGAAAACAATACAATGCATCATGCAGTGTATTGTTTCATTTTCTCAAGTTGGTTTGGCTTCGATATGTGAAAACTACTCATAGCCTATCTCATGAGTATGGAAGGAGAAGTGTGGATTCGGCAAAGGGTCCTTCGGAAGTGACACATTACAATTTCTTATAAATGGCACTTTCCCTCTCCCTAGGTTAGGTTGTGTGGCCAGCCAGGTGTGTGCTTGTCTCGACCAAGAATTCTTGGTCAGGCTAGGCCGTTCAGAACAAGGCCTGCGCTACGTCGCCCATCCAACCCATTTTCTTTGTATTAAATCATGTTTTTGTCAAGCCTCATGTATTGCTTATAATTCCATAGTAAATCAATTTATTGACAAAAAATGAAAGGTTGAAGATAATAAAAAATAATAAAATAAATCTATGGTTTTACTCTACACATAAATTCATTACATGATGAATTATAACAATGTAATTACAAATTTACTCTTCTAGAAAAATCAATGAATTGGTTGTAAGAAGTAATATAATCTTTTCACGGGTCTATTAGTTGTTATTAGACTGATTTGTAACAATTTGGTTTCTTAATAAATACAATACATAATTTAAAAATAAAATTTGACTGACACATGCAATGCACAAGCTAGCATGTGAGAGGTGTCTGCAGTCTTTTGACAGCATGTGCGATATCTTTCAGCATCCAAACAACAGCTTTTGTGATAATATTAGAAGCATGAGGTATCTCCTTTCCGCATATGGAATGGTGTGTGGTGTTATTTGTGCGACATATTGTTAATGACTCTTTTTATTTTTTTTTTTTTTTTTTTTCCTCTCCTCCTCTAGAATTTCACAAAGCCACTCAGATTTTTAGAGTTGTACTATTATTTGATGGTGTTTTAATTGTGGCCTTTTTTTTTATATTCTTGTTTGTTTTTATTAAATTTTAATTTATTTTTAATTTTATCCTTAAATTTGTAATGATGCAAGTGGTCTGTCACGCTTTAGGACTTGAACAACATGGAAAGTATTTTTTTAATTATGATAGGAGTTACTGGTTTCTTTTATCCAAAAAAAAAAATCTAAAACAAACGGGTTTTTTATATTTGTTTTCAAAAACTTGAAAATAAATGATACTAAACAATAAATGGGCTTTTGATTCCTGAAACAGCCTGTAGCTTCGCTAGCCCAGGAAGGACTTCTTGTGATTTTTGGGCATGCTTGTTGCTATGAGATTCCGTGCTCTATTTGTTAATTTGTAGCTGGACCTCTGCTCTCCGGTGTCGAACCCTTTGGGCTTGAGCTTATCAATTTGTATGCTAAACATGGAACAATAAGCTACAATGAAGGCCCAGTATTATTCTGTTGCTGGACTCTCGATCATTTCTGTATATAAAAAAACCCATTAAAACATTTGAACAGATAATAATATACACGTGTTTTATATTTATTTGATGTATCGACATGTATTCAAGGAAATGGACGGGAGGGAGAGGGAGAGGGAGGGAACCTTCGTGTTAAGGGATTTGTGCTGAAACTACTCAAAACTATCATTACAAAAGTATTATAGTTTTTCATTTATTTATATTTCCTTTCTTTTCAACCGAAAACAATCATGGCTTGAAGAATATAATATGATACTATGAAGTCTCGAGAGTTGTGGTGGACAGGCAGAAACACCTTTCTGGACTAAAATACGTGCACAGTAAACTTCGGCGGATTCCTTTTGTTTAGACGATATTTGGGACAGTATGATCAAGAAGATATTTAGACGACAGCAAAATCAAATAATTTCGTTTGTGATCGCCTCTAATTCATATTTTAAAATCAGACTTGTCTGATGTTAGGAGCTAGTTTAGCTTTTCTTTTGTTCTATAATATATATACCATGCTGATACAATGCATATTAAGCAAATTTTCATTTGCGGTGGTAATGATTGTGTTTGGAAACTAATTGAAACCATATTTTGTTAAAAATATTATTTTTAAAAAAATATATTTTTTTTAATGATTCTTTTAATATTTTAATGTGAAAAATTTCACATGAATATTTTAATATGTTGGGAAACATGACGGTTGAAACATGTTTTTTTTTTTAAAAAAATGTCAAAATTCATAAAACATTTCTCATGAATATTCAATGTTTATGATAAAAAAATATTAATAAGAAAATAGAGAGATGCATTTTTTATTTAATTAAAAAAAATCATGATATAGAAAATCACACCCAGCACCCTATTCTTTTACATCAAAAAGTAATTTGAAGATCTGATCTGTAAACTGAAAAAAAAAAAAAAAGAGGCATTACTGTATATTGTATGCATATAAATTATGTAAGAAACTTGGTTATTTATTTATATATACTTGGATGTGCTATCATTGTTTACGACCACTTTCTACATGGAATCACGTATTCAACTCTAAACCTTTTACTCTAACAAGAACACAACTAAGATTGTCCCCTCTCGACAATATATGCCTCTAATTTATGCACATACAATATACATAATAGTACAAAAACCAAGTTTCTTCCCTCTTTCTCCTGCCCTATTTCTTTTTCCCCAGAAATATTGCCACCTCACTAATTTATAATTAATCATCAGCTGGGACTATGAACATCGTTAATCTATGGGATGACTCCAATTATAGGACCCACCACCAATCGTGTCCCTTTTTAATTCATAGGCGGTCCGTGCATCAAAATCATATGGGATGATGCCCACCAGACACATTACCTTAGCTCTATATTCATGTGCATTCTGAATTGTAACAGTGAAGATACGGTTTTACTTCTCATGCCATCAAAAATTTTGATGCACCCTTTTTGAATTATAGGGTAGTAGAGTCTTTTTACTATTTTCTGAACAGTAAAAATATTAAAAATATCCTGTGGGAATAAATTAGGCTATTTGTAATTTAATATTAAATAATATTAAAAATAATTGATGATGCGCATGTTTCGTATACGTTTGCACGTAAAGGGTAGTTGCAATTTTTAGACGACATATGTGGCGTCGCTTATTGGCCAAACAATGGCTTTCAGGGCGGTGTTTGAATCTTCCTTGGCGGCCTCTTCCGTCCCTAGTCAGAAACGTTGTGAACAAACCTTTAATTTTGACGCCAATAATCCCATGTCTTTATTTTTCTCCTTCTCTCTTCCCTTCTCGGTTTAATATTTGGCAATCCAAATTTTCAAAGTTGCCCATCAATTTATTTTATTTTTAGATTTGGTCCATGTTCTTTTAGTTTTTAATTTTTGCCCTTGACCCTTTTGTAGAGTTTTTTTCTTTCAATTTCATCACTCAATCTTAATTTATCATATGTTTGTTTTTTTTTTTACTTTAGTCATCATTATTTTGATTTCTAATCTTTTTTTTAACTCTTTTGTACAATTTTTTATTTGTTTTTAATTTTCATCTTTAATTCAATCTAAATTCATGGTGCATTATTTTTTTAATTTGGTCATCATTCTTATTTTTTTTCCTTTTGTCAAATTTATTTTTCTTTTCAATTTCACCATTCAATAAAAAAAATTATTTTTACCCTCTAATTTACTTTTTATTTCAATTTTTATCTCCATTCTTCCAATTGCTAATTTTTTTCTATCCTTTTGTATATTTGTCTTTTTTTTTTTAATTTCATCCATTTAATGTTTAATTTAACATTCCATGGTTTTCTCATGTATGGTACTTCTAATCTAATGACCTAGATCATGAATTTAAAAAGTTAATGCGAATTGATATTTTTTTGTTTATTTTCTTTTATGATTTCATTGTTTGATGTTTTTTTTAAGCAAATGGCTTTGTGATTTTCTCCAATTTCTTTTTTTATTGGGTTATTTCCAATCTTATAACTTAAGACCATGAGATTTACGAGTTAGTTTAAGTTGGTTGGCTCCTTATATCTAGGCTATGTGCTTATCATATTATTTTCTGACTTAGGCTAATTGTTCTATCTTTTTCTTTAATTAAATTTCATCATTCCAAAGGCTTTTTTTATGTTATTGTAATTCAGTGTTTTTTTTAAAAGAAACCTTTTTTTTCATTTATTACTATTGTCTATTTATAGTCTAATTAAAATTAAAATTAGCTTATTAAACTTGGCCAAAACAATAACCCTGAAATTTTTTTTTATATTTTTAAAAATATATTTGCATCATTTAAATATTATTTTTTATTAAAAAAAAAATGAATCCATAGCGCATGCGCAAGTCTAAGTCATCAACTAAAGTTAGAGGGAGCTGTCCATTTTGCCAACCACAGCTTTTCGTAGTTAAAAAAGTAGTTACTTTTAGCAAATATTTGATTATACCTCTCATCTCATGGAATTTGCCCACCTGTGCAATTGATTAAAACCCTCCATCCGATTTCCTTTTCTCTTTTACGTTCTCCAATACAATGATGGAAAATATTGTTCACAGTTAAAACTAAAACTAAGGGAATCTCAATTTAGTCTGTATCGTCCTTTCTTGATTTGAAGAGCAAGATCATCAGCTAAAGTTGAAGGTTATCATTTCACATCAATCAATAATAAATCGTTTTCTTGGATGATGAAGACAAACACCAAATATTATAATTTTCTGAAGTGGCTCCATCACCTACCGGGGAACTGCATGTTTCAAGCTCCCAATTTATTATATGACACTGTCCATTGAATTTGTACCAAATGTGTCAAATTAAATTGGGAGCATGAAATATGCAGTTCCCCGGTAGGTGATGGAGCCACTTCTTTTAAATTAGAAACACACAACTATAGTATTAGATGCTTGTCTTAATGCGCATTATAATAGGACATGCTAAAACATTAAAAGATTTACGCGGTGTGCCCAATTGATTAAATTACCCGAAGCAGGAGATGCTTCTGTAAGTGGCTAGTACTGATACATTATAGCTTAGTTTAATGTGTCTTCAGAATGTGCTACCATAAAATACTGCAATTTTTTGGCAAATTCACCAAGAATCTAATAAGGTCATGGGTTTAACAGCTACCTTCCTTCTTTTTTTTTATTATCCATCAATCCAGAAGAATCTACGAGGAAGAAGAACCCTAGTTTTGAAAACCTCACAGTTAATTAATTTATTTACAGTGAATTGAATGCACAGTACTTGTTTAATTAATCATCAGACAACCTATTTATGTGATTTTTACTGATAAATTGACAAAAGTGTTACGGCCTTCCTTTGGCAGTGTTTCTAGATGCTAAAAGGATGCTTCTTTTCCTTAATTGCTGCAATTTTCTATCCATGTCTAATTAGTTAACAATTAACTCTTCTTGTTTCCCTTCCCAATCACTGTACACTGTAAAGACAAAAACAATTAAATGATGTTCAACAAAACATCATAGAGATAAGCTCCCTTTTCTCATCATCAAGTTGGTTATGGAATTGACAAATGGGCAGACGACAGTGAAATGATAGCGGGGAAGGTTTTTCTTTCAAAGCAAGAATCTAGTAGCGTATAATTAATTCTACTACACGCAGGTTTGATTTAGTATGTCATGGAATTTTATGCTGATCTCATTATTGGGTCAAAATTAACTTAATAAACAGGTGAATCACTGTTGCTGATATCAGGGGATCGTGTGACTTTCTGCCAAATTAACACCTTCCTTTCTGGTACCTAATTATAATTAACATGAATTTGATATTCAAAATTCTTTTCAAATGAACGAAATTGAGCAAATGGATAGTTATAATTTCCATTTCAGAAACCAAATTATTCTAGTACATACATCACCCTGTAACCTGTATTGGCTTTTTACTGCTATTATAGTAGAAAAGCCCAGGATCACAAGAAATCATTATATATTTTACACATCATTCTGTACATACAAGAAACACTCTAGCCAGTACCGTCATGCCAGGCAAAATTTCAAGAACAAAATTACTCTACAACATGATTCGAGCAATCTGATTGTATCTTTTCTCCTCTTGTTGCCCTGATTTGATTTCTTCTGCACATCTCAATGTCTTCTCTATATGATATCCACCTCCAATACCAACTTCTCTTTCTAAGTGACAGCAATAACTCTCAAAAACACTAACATTCACATGCAATTTGAAACCCATCAAGAAAGCGAATTCAAGCTCCAACTTGTTCAATTCATTGGTTGTCAATCCCCCAACTCTTGCAAAATAAGAATTCCTGTAATTCCTGTTCAAGAATATAATTGCTTGTATAAGAACACTTAATCTAGAAAAGCCTCGATATTTGGACAGTTATTCACACGTAAGGTTTCAGAAAAGAAAGAAAGAAAGAAAAAGATGGAGAGCTCACATGTCTTCAACGTATTTAGAAGCCACCATGATAGTCGTAATAAGAAGCCTATGTACGTTTCTTGAGTTGATTCTAAACCCTGGATTAGCCTGGCAAAACCGATCAATGTAAACATATGCAACGACATAAACTGAAGGTCCTGCACGAGTGTATCGAAAAATTCTCTCAAGATAAGATTGAATTGTCAAGTCCGGTGTCTCGTGGCAATCAAAGACTCGAGTTCTGATATCCTTGGATAAAGCCCACGTACAGTTCTTGACAATTCTCTCATTCCTTGCCATGGTTCTCTCAATAAGAGAAGCAAGAACAGAAATGACTAGTGGGGTGTTTGAGTCATTTTGGTAGGAGTAGGAGTATAGATCAGATCGGAGTTTTCTTGGAGAAATTGCGAGAGAAGATGTAGCCATTAGAGAGACTAGCTTTTATAAGGCAAAGGAATATAAAGAAGGAAGTTCTAGCTTCTTGTTGTGGAAAATGAAGGGTCTTGAAAAGGATTTTATACCCGAAAGATTTAGAGTACTGTAGGCTTGGTGGAGAGGGAGAGGGAGAAAAGGCTTTGGCCTTGTGGGGTATTTATTAGGACTTGGAAATTGTGAGCTTTTAGAAGGTTAAATAAAGGGGATTTATAGGTGCGCTCACCAGAGCCAGATAAGTGAAATCATCATTCAACTTTCTTGTTTTTTATGGGACAAGAGAGAGACTTGGTACAGACCGGAGATGCTTTAGGTATGACGATGAATAATTTCAAGGGCTAGGTAGGTTTGCGTTTTTTCTTCTTACATTTTTTTATAAAATTAGTATAATGACGAATTTCTTTTTTCTAAAATAACATATTTACAAATGTATTTGTAAAAATAACACAGTTTATTATAACACATAGATCACACACAAGTGGTTCTAAGATATGCAAGTCTCATGTGCACACTCAACTATGAGTTAAAATGCAATTGAAACTAAATAAAATAAAAATGAAAACAAAATAAAATTTCATAAAAGAATAAAAAACAAAAATAAAATTAATATTTTAAAACATTAACCACTCTAAAAATTTTACATAAACAATATAATTATTGGTGACGAATTATACTGTTTCGATTATATATTCCATAATAAAAACTATTTTTCAGCCAGTAAAAAATATACAACACACGTTAATTATTTTTTATTTTAGTTTATATTTATTAAAATATCAAACTATCATTTAGCTCATTTAATTATATAAAAAAATTAATGTAAAATAATGAAAGTATCCCTACATCAATATATTTTGATTACTTCATTATGCACTTAAACTATGTAACAATAATTCATAGCTAGCTCAAGGATTTTTATTGGGAATTACACCACCGTCGCTATATTGCTCCGATAACAATGCTTGAGTATGGGTCAGCGGTGTTTTTTAAAGGTACCTTTGCTTTTGTGAAATTTACGACTGTATGAAAATGATGCGTGAAATGACTTGATTTTGGTTTACGGTTGACACGTAGGCCTAAACTGGCCAAGAAAGTACGACAGTGATTAAAATAAAGAGAAATGGCATGGACCTGGAAGGAAAGATGGTATCATGATCATATACTATAAGATTTGACTGCCTCCACTTTGTAAAGCCAGAGTACAGACAAACAGCTAAGCTGCTTGTCATTCAATGAATATTATACAGATTTCTCCATCTGTTCAGCTCGCCGACAGTGGGCTTGGAAGAGCAAGGGAAAGGGCATGGGAGTGAGAGAACCCATCTGCTCGGAGTGGTAGGTCTTCTCCGGCCCCACTGCAGTGCAAGGCAATTAAAGATGGACTTTCAACTGCATGGAGATTTGTGCTCGTAATTCCCAATGGGTCCTTTACTAGCCACACGTGCATTGGCTTCCCTCATCGAAATCATCAGATCTCGGTTTTGTAACCTGCAGCACCTGCCGTATCTTCCAGTTTGTCCATCTAGTCCAAGGACGGCGAGGTACCATCGGTCGTTCAGTTTCTCAGTCTCAGTCCTACATGTTTCAGTCGGAAAAATGAAATGGGGCGGCGGGCGCGTTCCTGCTAGGTGATTCCACCTTTCATGCCATTGTTAACGAAAGATCTGGTCACTTACATGGAATGCTAGCTAGCTTTTACAAGGAGCCATTAATAAGTGATGGAGAAATCTGAAAATCAACGTCCAGATTTAGTCTTCTGTGAGAATTTTTAATATAGATGATGTTATAAAAAGTTAACTTGGGCTATGCTCTAAGTCAAAATATTAATAATTTTTTTTATTTATATGGATATTTAAATTAGTTTGCGCAATCACGATTAATTTTATGGTTCAATGAACATCCTGCAAACCCAATAAACATATAAAACATTACGAGGATGATAGTCATGTACAATAAAATTTGAACCCAGGCACAAAGAAAGATACCCAGCCCTGATATTAATGATTTTAGTTTTTGGCGTGAATGGTCTGTTTTGAGCTACATGGGTCTCGTTTTTGTGCAGAAAGTTCAACCAAAATACGACGACACAGTAAGATATTGTCCATGAGTTTCTTCCCCCTTCTTTTGCCTCGTTTTTCCTCAAAATTCTCAATTTTTGCTTCGACTTTTTCTTCAAGGGGCACGGGGAGATGAAAAGGACGAGTGCTCACTGTGGACAATAGAGGGATTTTGTTTAATAATTGACAATGGAGAGATCTCAAAAAACAATGTAGCATTCAATTTTAGAGGATGGTCCATCAAAAAACAAATCCACTTAATTTAGATCCATACATATAGGCTTCCCTGGCCCGCCAATGATTCGATAGGCCCAATCTAAAGGGAGTTGAAAATGAGAGGACAGAACTAATATCTAATCCACGCCAGCTTATGTTTGGTGCACAGAACTAAAATTATTTACAGCCCACAGCATATCCACAGAACTAATTTTAGTTTCCTGAACATCCAAGAAATATAATGTATCCGCATATGGATTTTCAATCAGCAAGGCTCCTAACTTAGTCAGCATCAATAATTAAAAGCATGCATGCAATTAGTGGAAGGAGTCACGACTCAAATGCAAACTGTCATAACTCAATATTTAACTTTTTTATTTTTATTTTTATTTTATTTTTTAAAAATTATAAAAAATGAAAATGGAATAAATGGAAAATAAATTGAAATTTAGGTCTAGGCAATATAAATTAAAAAATTGGGGACTCAATTAAGCTTTGGATTAGTTTAATTAACCACATCAAGAGCTTAATTGTAGAATTGATACATTTTGGGACTTGATTGAACTTGAAATTAGTTTAATTAATGAAATCAGGGGCTTAATTGAAGAAACATCAAAGTTTAGAGCAATTAAGGACTGAATTGCATAATTCAGAAAAACAAGAACTGTATTGTAAATGGTGCTAAAATTCAGGGGTCCAATTACAATTTATCCAGGGCCTTGATTACAGAATTGCGAAACTCCAATGACCAAATCGAAAATAACCATTTGAATTGGAAAACGGAGCCGTTTCAGAAAACTATTCATTGCCTTCTTCCTCGGAAACTGTTTCAGCTATAAAGGCAGTGGAAACGTTTCAGCAGTAAAAGCACTAAATTGTTTCAGTTATGGGGCACTTCTCATGGCTACTATCCCTCCCCCCACGATGCATGCCGTCACCACCGCATGTCATTCTCTGGCCTTATAAAAGCCAGAGAAACGCCACGAACCGGGGCAGTGACGAAAAAAAAAGGACAGGAACGAAGAGGAAAAAAAAGAAACAGAGGGGACGACTGGAGAAGCAAACGAGACAGAAACAGGGGAAGAGAACAAAAAGCCAGCGTACCCCAGCTTCGCCTTCGTTTTCAGAACAAACACAGTAGGCAAACGAAAACAGAGAGACTAGAACACAAAAACAAAAGACCAGGGGCAGAGGACGGACGAGCAGAAAAACCAGACGAGAAAACACGAAAAAAAAACCAGTAGAGAGAGAGGAAAACCCAGGAAATACACACACAGAGAGAACAAGAGAACAACACAAGAGGACGAACCAGAATAGCAGGACTGTTATTCCCCTGTTTCTTCTCAAAGAAACAGGGGAACGCGTGAGAACCAGAAGACAGGGACGAAAGAGAAGGAACAAACACGGGGGAGGAGGACTAGGGAGCACAGAACAGAGGAAGCCAGAGGAGAAAGCAAATAGAAAACAGAAAGAAAGAGAAGAGAATCGTCCAAAGCCAGAGTTATTCCCAGTCTTTCGCCTCCAGCAACGCCTGCAGATTAGGTAAGTTGTTCGTCCCCTCCTCTTCCATTTTGTTACATGGTCACCGTACAGCTTAAATTTAACTAACCCTTCACTGTGCACGCACGCGTTGTGCGTGCCTCCTGCTGGCCAGCCGGTCTAGCCCAGGCAATACAGGTTGAACCGCTAGATCTAACCCAGGCAATACGTGCTGAGCTAGACCCAGCATAAAAAAAATAAAAAGAAAAGAAAAGGCTGGGCTGGGTCTCATGCCTAGCTGACTCAATTCCCTTTATTTTACTCTTTTTTGTTTTGATATTTCACCAAATAAACTACTTTTTTATATCAAAAAATTCCAAAATATTTATAGATCCTTTTGAATTTATATGCATCTCTCTTGTGTTTTTTATTTTTATAATGTATTTCACTGTATATTTAATTTGTAGATTTTTATTGTAAAATGCAAATTCGGTATTAAATATATTTTATTTTTTTTCTTTTAAAAAAAAGATAAAAAATATGTATGTTTTGTTTTAAATTTATTTTATTAGTTTATTCACGAGCATTAGAATCAGGAATACCAAATGTTTTTTTAGATACGTAATATTTACCAATACCAAAATTAAAAATATTTGTATATAAATATTTACTATGCCAAGTCAGGAATATTTTAAGCAGACTATTGGTAGCTTAGTATGACAAACACTTAGCAATTTAAAACGAAATTAGCAATGCATCCGATCTCAGGTAGGACGTTTAAGGGGTGATAATATCTTTCATTTTGCATAACTAGTATCATACCATATAATCTATATTGACCAGTTAAGGTTCCTAGTGATCATAATAATAAGTGACGACTTCTTAAACAAGATATTTTCTCATTAAAAAATAAGATGCCAGAAATTTATTCTTTAAAAAAAATTCTATAGCTTTTTAGTAACAAAGGAAGTGTTTTACAATACCTCAACGATCAAAAGAAGGTTAATGCATAAATTGACATAGTGATTTTTTTAAAATAATATTTTAAACAAATAATTGAAAAAGTAAAATAGATCATTTTTAAAAAAATCATATTTAATGAGTTGTATTGTTAAAACAATGCAATAAAGTAAATTGTATTATTAATCATAACAGATTTTAAAAAAAAATTAGCACATTAAAAAAAGAAGGGAAAATAACACATTCTAAAAAAATATTTACATAAAAAAACAAAATTAAACAAGTCCCATGCCTCATTTACGATTGTAAATGGATTAATATATAGCCCCTATTTTCTTCCCTTCCCTTTCCTTATCCCCCTCACCCCCCAAACAACCACCACCCATGACACGTTATTGCCCACACCATTCTCTTTCTCTCCCCACCATGAAACTCTTACACTACCACTGTGACACCACCCCTATTTTCTTCATTGTAACATACAAGTCTCTATATCTCAACTTACGAGTGATCCTTGCAATCTCAACCACCACCACTTAAATTCAACACTTAAAAGGTATTCTACACATTTTTTCTCGATCAATTTAATAGAATTTGTGCTAATTATTGATTTTGAATATTTTAGGGTTTAAAATTAGGGTTTTTTAGGAAACAAATATGGATTTTTATGAATTAGATTTAAATTATATTAATTAGTTATAAAATACATTAATTGGAGCTATTCATTTCATTATTTGTGAAGAAAATTGATGATTTTAGATTGTTTTCGATTGTGAATTAGGGTTAGGGTTAAGGATTTTAGGTTAAATTAAAGATTATGTTAAATTAGCTATAAAATATATTAATTAGAAGTGAAATACATCTATTGAGTTTATAATTAGGTTATTTATTAAGAAAATTGATAAATTTAGATTTTCACCGATTATGTTATCATTATTTATGGTTTAGATGATATATTAGATTTGTTGCAAGAACAACATTGCTCCGAAGTTATTTGAAATAGAGAGGCCAATTGACTTGACTTGTATTAGAAAAAAACTAAAATTTATTCACACTTCTATTGCAAATTGCATGATTTTTAAGGCGGTAATCCTATGACACCTTGTTAGTATGCCGTTATGGATTTGCACAAGCATGTTCGCTTATGTTTTATTTATATTTCTTTTATGAGTTTAGCCAACTACAAGCCATACATCTTGACCAAAAATTAATTGTGGTGTTGGTTAAGCAATGGAGGGCGAGACCCACATATGTCCACCTCCATGTTGGTGAGATTGTACCCATATTGTAGGATGTCACCATATTAACTAGCCTTTGAATAAACAAAACTTTAATAACAAGATGTGAAGGGTTGGTTGATATAGATGATTTATGTGAATGTCTACTAGGATGCGTGCCTTGAACACTACTTGTAAAGGTGATAACATCAAACTAGCGTGGTTGGACACTAATTTGAATTAAAACCCCTCAAGGATGTGATAAAGGATTGGTTGGTTATGTATACTCGAGCATGTATTATTCATGTGTTTAAGGGCCTTATATTCACGAGTACTACAACCGATATAGTGTCGATGCTCTTCCTTACACTACTTGGGGACTTTTAGGTCATTCCTAACTATAAATGGAGGGCTATGCTCATTTATTTCTACCATTAACTATGTATATCATGTATGAAGAAGAGGACACAAATAGATGGGTGTCAACTATTTCTCCATGTATAATTATTTTAAGTATTTTCCAACAAAGAATGTACTTTGTTTGGTAGAATTAGTTCCATTTTGAAACTTAAACCGTAAATGTAAATTAATATAGCTCTAGTCATGGAAGCATCTCCATATCAAACATCTAGAGAGTTGGGGTACTAATATATTTAACGCTAATACCTAGAGATAACTCTTTATAAAATCTAAGTAATAATAACATTTAATAAATTATGAATTACACATAATTTATATAAATTAATCCACCCTTCTAGGTTTTGTTTTAAAGGCTTTGTCTATAGGAAGGGTAACTAGCATGAGAACATTCTGTAGCATGGGTGCCATCTTTCCAACACTTAGCTGGAATGTGCCGGTCTCAGCCTTCATTTCTTCACTAATGCTCTAATTAATCCATAATCAAGATAGATGTCTCAAAGCATGTTGATCTCATAAAAACTAGTCTCTATAATATATGAATAAACATGCTCATTCAAATCCATCATAATATGATAGTAAGGTGTCATTGGATCATTGTTCTAGAAATAAATCAATTTATACATAATTTTTAAAATAATTATGAGTTTAAATATGAGTCAATTATATTTTTATACAAGCTAACTCTTTTATATCTATTTCAAATTTCCATGGAACGATGCTAGTAGTAAAACCAATATATCATCGGAACCTAGATGTATGGTCAAGTGGTCCTGTCGTTGGCCACCAATACCCGATGCATCTTTTCTAGCTTGCACTGTGTATGTCCTATGAATATGTCAAAACAAGTTGTTAATATTGCAACAAAAAGGAACATAAATTTATGTATTAAGTAGAAATAAATGTAAATGTTCACATATGTTGTATAGTTTGACATGTTTTCATGTTATGATCCCTTTCACTGTAAGTACCATATTAATTTTGTTTATCCTTCTTTAGCATCCATCTTATTATATAGATAATAGGTCTTCTTGGACCCTTTTTTCATTATTTATTTAGTTCGACATCTATGTATTATTGACCTAGTATATTCAAGTAATGATAGTGTGTTAAGTGAGGGTAAAAAAATAGGAGTGAATGTATTTTTATATTTTTTGTTAGAAAAGAAAAGATTCATAAATTGTTATTGGTCAACATTTCATGGGGTATAACATGTAATGAGGTGTAAACAAAATCAATGATATAATTATTATTTATCATAATTATAACTTATTTGATTCATTTTAGTTTATAACTTGAATTATAATTTTTTAAAAAAAATATTTTATATTATTAAAAAAAAGAAAAAGAAAAATAGTTTGGTACCGCGTCTTCATATCACGGATCCACAAGCGGTAAATAACTACTAAAGATGAGATTCAAATCTCAACTATCGTACTTGTGCAAGAGTAGCTGCAAGCTATCAGTCACTACACCGATCAATATTTAAAGTTCTTCTGAAACACATATCGGGTTCAAGTAAAACATTCTCAAAGAAATAAATGTACCGAGATGCTATAGCATTTAATCTTAGTTGTCGATAAAATTTAGTTGTTGGGAATTAAAGGGGAAAAAAGAAAGATAAAAAAGGGTCCCACTCCAAGACTAGAAGGTATCTCTCCCTATCCCCTACATGAATTATGACACGGACTCGAACGATCTCTACCTTCTAGTGATCATGTGTATGTGGAGATCAATTGACATGGTTCAACATCTGGTCCAAGAAGTTTTAACCTCTTGTCCATGTATAAAGCTGGCCTTCCATGATAATGGCAAGTTGACATATATCATGCCACTCACTTCAGGTTAATATTTCAGTTCTGGTCACTGTTTCGAATATTTTGCTTTTGACTCGAGACCATCTTAAAGGGGCTGGAAACAGATTCAGAATCATTGCTGACCACATTTTGAAGGAGTGGAGCTGCAGACATTGATCCAGACTCTGGAAATGAGATTTTTTGATGACCTCAAGCAAATCAAGTGTGCCCAGGAGCTTTCTCAGAAGGGAAAAAAAAAAACCAGGAGAATTGAACTAGCATGAGATTGATCTTAATGCACACGTGGCTGCCTGTTTTGATGCTTCCACATGCCTGAAACTGGTTTTGGAAGAGCTAGTATATAGTACTAGGGTTAGCAATAATTTAAAAGGAGAAGCAGGTATATGATCATAAACGTAGCATAGTGTCGTGAAAATGAAATTAGCCTAAAGGACAAGATCTCCTTGGTGCGTAAACCAAAAGGGCTAGATTTTCAACATAAAGCAAGTGGTGATCTCTCAGTCCAAGCGTCCCTTGCACAATCATTTGTTCCTCTCATATCTAATTATTGCTATACAAAATCACACAAGTGGATGGCCATCACATTCACATCCAAACACCGAAATACTTAGAGAGATTAGCCTCTTGCCTACTGGGGACCCATATTACGTTTCTTACAGCTTCATAAAGGAAAAAGGCAAGTCCATTGCATCCACCTAGAAGCATCCATTGGATCGAGGATACTTCATATGGTACTTCATCTGTTAGCTGCTTATAAAGAGAAGCAATTGTGGTGCTTCTTGCACGCAAGTCCTTTCACAACAGACAACGATTTGATGCTAGATCAGACCATCTTTGGTCCCGTTCTATGTTGTTATGTACAGATAGCTGTATTAATCACAATGAAAATTAATGTATTATACATCTCTTGTCATGGTTAATTTGGACAATTACCCAACAAGAATTTGAGCTTTAGAAAATAAGAGCTTTCTTGGTTATACCAAACTCTAGTTTTCTATGGGTTGATGTACTTAAAAGGTTACAAGAGAACTTTTTGACTTACATTTTTTCTCAACATTCAATCATTCATTGATGGGCGTAGCATATTACTAAAATCAAATATGCTATAAGGTTTTAATTGTAACTTGTGATTTATGAATTTTGATATAAAATAAAATACAAAATTATATGTAGTATTAATTTAAAAACATGACATGGCATATGGATCATTTAAAAGAATATCTTTTATATTCTCTCAATTGGACCATATGCCACTACTTGAAAAGTAGTCATTCCTTTATATAGTCCAAAACAACTAGGAAGTGCACTCTTAGATGAAGAATACACCATAACTAATTCTACCATTTTTCCCCGTATTTTTGTATCAATTCGGCAAAGCATTTGAATATATATATATATCATCATCATCATCATCATCATCATCATCATCTGGACTCATTACTATTACTCTACAAACTACTAAAAAAATAAATTATAACTTTAAATTTTTTTTCTTTCAAATATATCATTTAATATTTTATTGATTTTGAATTGGTTATCTTAATTTATTTTTATTTATTTTCTTTAAGATTATTATAATCTTAAACAAGTTTTAAAACTCACTAGAGTACATAATTCGAGTAGTGAGTTTTATGAGTTAAGCTGTGAAATCTGAGTTGATCAAATATGTTACCATAATAATAATAATAAAATTTTATCTTGAATTTTAAAATAAAAAAATCAAACCACTCTGTTATCGGTCATTTTAGTTGTCTTTGAACAAGCCAAGTCACCTGGGTCACCTAAAGTCAGCTTCCATACGATTTAATTTTAAACCTGGATTAGGTAAAAAGTCGGATTGAAAGGTTTCAAGATTAACTTGTTGGCTTAGGTTTAATAAAAATATCAAATAGTTTTCCTTTTTAAAAAGAATTACATCTTCTCCTTTTTTTTATTCAATTGAATCTTTTTTGGCTTTTTTTCATCAATATTATCTTTCAATATTTGATTGATTTTGAATTGGTATTTATAATTTGTTTTGGTTTGCTTTCTATGAGGTTATCAGTGTCTGAAATAAGCATTCCAAACATTGAATTATGATAAAATTTTGCTATAAAATTGTAGAGGTCTTATTTCTTATAGAGTTAAATATTTGTAGCAATAGGATATTGAAAAGGTCTTCCAATATTTTCAGTTCAAGATTTGTTATATTTTTCTAGTTGGTTTAGAATTCTTTTTCTTATTTGGTTTAAAACTCTTTTATTATTTTTCTAGATTTATTCAAGATGGTTTTTCCTAGTTCTTTTAGGACTTTTATTACTTTTCCTTTTTTTTTAGGTTTTTATATTGGTTTAAGTAACTTTTTAAGTTTATTTAATGAATTGTAAACTTCATATAGAGACAGATTACTTGAACAAAAAACATTTAGCAATAAAATTTTGAAAAAGAGTTTTTGTAGGATCTCTTTTTTAGCATAATTTTGTGTTTTTATGATTGTTGTCTTTCTTATATTGCTTGTTGTTTGTATTAGTTCTCCTCAGTAATGTGCAAGTCCTATATTATTCTTATATTTTTTAATGCACCTGTGTCAAAATAATAAAAATGTGGCTTTAAAAAAAAAATATTGAAACTAGGTTTGAAAATTATGATAAGATTTTATCCAAAAAAACAAAGATCCTAGTAAAAAATTCCCAAACAAATATGAGCATGTAATGACATGAAGGTGTTTAATTAGAGATGTACATTTTTTTATACTTATTTTAAATTATCTAAAAGTTTTTGGTATGTTTTCTGAATGCTTTTGATTTTATAGCAAAAGGTTAAGGTTTTTTATTGGGATTTAAAATATTAATAAGAAAAAGAAGAATTGTATTGCAAATTAACAAAATTTAAAGAATTATTTTTCTTATAAAAAAAGTGTTTGTCATGTTATTAAATAACTGAAAGTGAAATGATCACCATATCACGAGATCATATATCTTAATCTACATCAGTTTCTCTATTTCACTACTTAGTGCCCGTTGATATCTTACTAGTAGTTGATTTTTTTTAAAAAAAAAATTTACTTGAAAATATATCAAAATAATATATATTTTTTTAAAAAAAATTATTTTTAACATCAGCATTTTAAAATAATTTAAAAATACAAAAAAATAATTTAAAACAAAAAAAAATATTTTTTTAGAAATGCTTTTAAATCGTAAAAATAAACAATATCTTGATTTTTAATTAGCATTGACAATTTTTTTTACAATTTATCAGTATATATAATTCCGAATCTATTATGTATGCATAGAATTTTGTGTTCTGAGTTAAAAAAAATTTCTTTTTGAAGAACACATTATCATTACAAGCACCTGCATTTTCAAAAAACATTTGTCCCGGCTCGCACCCGACGCATCATCTGGGTATAACACTACAAGAATAAGCCTCAAAGCTGACAGAAGGATACAATTCAAAATTATGTGAAATTAGCCTTTAAACTAGCTTTAAACAAGAATAAGCCTTTAAACTTGTTCGTAAGTTTAAAACTAGCAAGATTTGACCTTTCTTTGTCACTTTAAACCTAGATGACCAGTTTCTCAAGTTAGAAAACAACAAAACTATCAATCTAGCGGAATGACGGAGCCACAATGGAATTAAGGGGGCAATTTACAATTGCCCCCTTAATCTTTATATATATATATATATATATATATATATAATTTTAATATAATAACTTAACAAGTTTAATTTTATTTATTAATTACTAATTGATCTAATTTTTTTTTTTTGAATTATTGTTCCTCCCTCTTTTCCTTTTATAAAATTTTTCTTCCAATCCTAAACTATTAATTAGTTAAGTTATGTTTTAGGTGAGTTTTTTTTTTTTCATTGTATAATTTTAGTTTTATTTCTTAATAATTAGTTATTAAAAATATTAGAGTTTATTATAATTTATAGATTTGTTAAATTAATATGTATATGAATAAATATTATATGTATATGAATATGAATTGAAATGAATTTTGATGAATTAATATATATTTTGTTATGAATTTCACATGAAAAATGATGGTGATCAACTTACTAATAATTAAAAATGAAGTACTCAACAACTCAAAAAATTAGAGATACAATAAAAAAATTAAAAAAATATATTAATATTTATATTTAATCCACTTGTATAAAACAACAAGTCAACAAAGAATTGTTGCCAATAATTTTACTAGTCCCTGGAAGATTTATAAATAGATAAATGAAAGTTTAATTGTATATATTTATAAAGAATATCTTTAATAAAATTAAGAATAAAGTCATTATGAAACAGTTTTAAAATATAAAAACTCGAAAAAATAATTATAATATAAGTTTTTTTTTTAAAAAAATATTCTTAACATGAGTTAGTACATGTATTTCAAATTAATTTCTCTATATATAACACATGTTTATATAATATATAATATTAAGTATTTATTAGTAATTCATTCCCTCATTTAAAATTTTCTAGCTATGCCACTGTTCTAGCGATGAGTACAGGTTAAGATCTTACAATAAATATTAAAAATGCATAGAAGAGAAATACAGAGGTAATTTTAATCAAGATCGAACAGCACGGTGACCTGGAAATTGCCTTGATTCCATGCATGGGTGATCTGGAAGAGCAAGAAGGATTCATAAATATCGTTAAACATGATTGCTTGTGTTCTAGACAAACGAGTGGTGAGATCTTAATATGAGGTTGACAAACGAGCATCCAATCATTTATGTGTTCGTCTTTTAGCAGACAATTCATGTTATGTGTCTCTCTGTAGCAATTTCCCCTCCCTTACACCGTCAAATATCCCCCGATAATCATAATGAACAATCCTTCGCCAATAAACTGAGAGGATATGACCCCTGAGCCCACGTCAATACCTCAAGAAAGAGGTCAAATGGTAAAGGTTGGAGCTTGGATTCTTGAAGTTGTTAATTCAATCCTTAAATGTATTTTAAAATTAAGTTAGAAATCAAGTACTTTATGAAATTTTAATTAATAATGTCTTCTTGGAATTAAATTTCAAATTATTAAAACAAAATCATGTTTAGTTTTGAATCAGTTTCTTATTATATATTTAAAAATACATTTTAAATAAAAAAAATTAACACTGGTATTTTTTTTTTTAATTACGTCTCATTGCTCAATTACTTGAGAAATATTTTTAGAATAGAAACTCTTAACAAAATCTTCAAATAATTATGTAGCTAAAAAACTCACATGCTTTATAAACCACATGTTATAAAACTTATTAAAAGAGCATATAACAAAACTTTTTATAAAAGTCTTGTGAACAACTTGATGTGGGTTTATACTACACCACGAGGTTGAATTATATATTTTTTATAAAAAAAATAATATTTGAGTACAACAAGAGTGTTTTAAAGAAGGAAGAAAATTTTGCGATTCAAGTTATAAACAATTAAATATGGAAGGATGAAATTAGATAAAAAATAACAAAAATTTATTCCAAGTCAATCTAAGTTAGTATGACAAACTTGTAATCTGAGTAATAAGAGATGATCCAACTCGGGGTTAATTCACAAACCTCACGGCCCAAGTTATCAAATTAGAATAACCTGATAGAAAAGAAAACGAAAGAAACCACAAAGCCCTTTGATTTTATTTTTTAATAAGAAAAACATATTTTAAGAGATGAATTGTAAAAAATAAGTCTTTTTTTTTAACAAAAATATGTCAACCATGTCAACTTTTCAAACACATGATCTACATCATTAAACTGGATGTATCATATCTGAAAAAATTCAACCAATCAAATGTTAAAGGATGAAATGAAATGAAAAAAAAAAACATATATATATATATAAGGATAAAAAACCAAAAATAAAAATTAAAAGAAGATTATAATTTTTTTATATTAAAAGTTGAAATTAAAAAAATTCAATTTAACAAAAGGACAATAAAAAAAGGTGAGGATCAAATTGGGAACATAATAAATCACTAATTGGGATTGAAGTATGAAATTAAAAACAAAATAAAAAAATAGGAAAAAATTACAAATTTAAAGAATAAAAATCAAATTTTTAAAAAAATATAAATCACAAATTGAGATTGAAGATTGAAATTTAAAACAAAAAAAAATCTTACAAAAGAGCCAAGAACAATTAAAAACCAAAAGAATAAAAATCAAAGTTGAAATATAAATAATTAAAAAGACCAATCTGAATTGGAATGGTCAAAGTAAATTTCAAGTGGATGGAAAAGAAAAAAAAAAAAAGGTGTTATCAACAACAAACCATGTCACCTTTGCAACCATATGCTGCCTTAACACAAGGATGTCAAGTGCGCCTCCCTTCTGCAATGACTTTTTCATTAAAATATTATTTTATATTAATTAAAAGACTAATTTTTCATCAATCAAGTTCATAATAACAAAAAAAACATAAAAAAAGATTAAAAAAAAAAACCCTTAAGCACAAACTTTAAAAATTTTAAGTTTAAAGATAATTGAATGATTTTATTGTGCATAAAAAAGTGCAATAATTAAAAAGCTTGACAGTTCTAAAATTTTTTTCTTAAGAAAAAAGGGGTCATTCCACTATATTTTAAAAAAATTAAAAAGTCTATACCCTTACTCAATTTAATAATAACCAATAAACCTCTTACAAATATCACAATACTCGTGACACTGAGGCCATTGATTTTTTTAAAAAGGACAAAATAGCAATCACATTGTCATGACAAATAGTAATGTGTACATCGATTTTCCCTTCCTCTTCAGTTTTTTTTTTTTTCTTATGTCAAACCTATCAAGATCATGTGTCAAGCAACCATAACTCTAAACGTACTACTCTATAATGACACTTCTCAATCATATAAACCCCACTCAACCATTTTCAATGTATATAATAAATTATTTTCCCTCCTCCATATCAAAATATAGCTTAAATTGTATTCCACAAATCATGATAATCTTTCTTTTTTGGTGATGAGAAAAACTCTGATTTGTTTTACGGCCTGGAGTAGCCTGCACCAATGGAATTTGGAAATATATGATCCACGCACGATGGTTTCTAACATATATAAATCCCCGCGCGCATAAGACTGATCAAAGTAAAACAAATCCCCAAAATAATATGCCCGGAGTTGTAAATCATTACACCTTGTCCTTGTAAGGGAGCTCAAAAATATAAACGTATTACAAAATTTAAGATGGAAATTGATAAATGAAAACTTTAGAAAAAAGGGAAATAATTAACTGAAGTGATCCTAGACTGCGTCAAGAGCATCAGCCTTGCTTCCTTATTGATCTGTGCAGCTTGAATAAATCAAACAAAATAGTGTATGTTTCAGACATATATAACCATTGCAAGCAAACATATAATCACATTCATTATAAGTGCAGCTTTTTGCCTTTTGTCTGTGGCCTGCCAAGATTTTGTCTTAAAAGGACACCTGCATGCATAGCATAAAACTTAGCTCTTGGAATTAGAAGCTGGAGATTGTTGATGTAGCTGCTGGTACATTGAGGCCATCCTGCTGTAAGCATCCATGGTCATTGGCTGCAACAAAAATGTGTGGTTAATACATTAATATCGCAATTGTGATATTATGCAGGCAATCTATCAGAAGATTTTATTTGCTACGTCCTAATTCCACACAGATGAAAGAATGCCATATTATTTTCTAGAACCCTTCAACATGAGATTGAAAAACCACCATAACTTAAGATTTTAAAGCAGATTGAACGTGATTACCTGTGATTGGCACGCAAGGAATGCAGACAGTGGGTCTGGCATTACCGTTGCTGAAGGAGCTGCAGATGGTAAGCGTTCATGGCCATTAGAACCATCCCATGTGGTCATGGGCATGAAAGCAGTGGGGTGAAGAACTGGAGAAACCCCTGCAATGTTGGAACGAGCTGCAAGCGTGTTCATGTCCACAACACCCATCCCCATCCCCATTCCCATACCAGCCATCCCCATGCTGATTGGGGCCATCATTGACATCTGAAGTTGCTGTTGCAAAGCCATTGGTAACATCATTGGCTGCATATTCATTCTGCTCACCATTTGTACTTGTGCTTGCAGTTGTTTCAAATATTCAATCACTTCATCAAGCATCGAGGCTTTGTCCGTCTAATACAAACCAAGAAAACATGTGTCAATAAATCATACATGGTTAATAATACAAATTAATAATGTTTTAAGCGCTCAGGTAAATAAATCATCATGTGTCAGAATTTGATTAATTGCCAAGATAAATGAGGCAATGACAACGAAAGTAAATTGAAATAATGCATCAACACCAGGGCATTAGGGCCTACATAAGTAGAAGGATTTATGCGGTAGCTGGCAGTTGTCTTCATACCAAACAACCTTCTGTCATGTTGTCCCCACAATTTGGGTTTGTGGACTAGGATCACTTGATCAGTCCCAAGATATTCCAAGCCATTTGAAAGCAAAAGGATGTGTTGGACTGCATTTATACCATCGTGGTCTGTTTTGTCCATTTTGAGTATTTATAATTGAAGCTATCTCTGCAGCCGCCTCATACGACATGAATCTAAGCGTAGAAAGACCATATGTATATATTGATCAGTGATTCAGTACTTTTTTTTTTTTTTGAAGAAAAAAAATATATATTACTCCCCAGATGTATATATTGACAAAGGCGAGACCCTAATCTTAGAACTTCCTACCAGCATATTTTTTATACGGTTGAACCTAAGGTTCTCAGTTTACAAAAAAACCTCAGAAACAAGCTCGCTTTACTGAGCAGCAAGTTGGGCATACTTTTGTGACCATGGCGTCCCCTAGTGGGAATAAAAGAGAGCCAAAAAGTTTGGAAATGCGATGCAGATGCTGACGCTCTAGCTATGTGACTATGATTCTTATAAATGATGATGATATTTTCACACTAAAACCAGGATTAGAAAGGTAGGTGTGGCTATGCTTAGGACAAGGCAGGTATGCTCATGCTTTAGAATAAATAACAGCTAGCGATGTGGGAACGGCTTTTGTGATAGTAGTTATTTTTATGTCGGTTTTCTCTTCTTTCCCTTCTGCTCATCACACTTGGAACTAGTTGGAACTAGTTGGGTCGGTCATTTTCACCGACTACCTTGAGATGAGCCTTTTTTTCTTGTTGATATATTCTCATGGAATAAACATTCTTCACATGGAAATACCTAGCATGATCACGATGAAAAAGAAAAAACAATTTGGAAAGAATAAACTCACCAAAAATAAGGCGCAGATCACTAGTTTGCTTAGTTAAATGATGAGAAATACTGTATGTTAATGATTGGTTTATTTTTGCAATATAAAGATGAAGACCATGCTCCAATTTTCAAGGAGGATCGAGTTCACAATTCCAAGAAAAGAAAGCACAGCAAAAGAACAGCAATATCTAATATTACCAAAAATATTGTGGAACTCATCAGTCAAATTTAAGAGCTTCTTTGTAATACAAACAGATTGATATGCTGAGAAGCTACTGAAGAAACTTTTCTTACCTTGCTGGAATTGGGGACCAGTTTCTGCAGTGTCTTCATCCTCTGGTTTATCTTATCTCTCCTTTTCTGCCAATAAAATCGAAGGCAACAATATTAAAAGAAAAAGGATTCTGTACCAGCAATCATGATACGAAGATACGTGAAATTATATATATACATATGTAGAGAGTTAAAAACCTTAGATGTAATTAAACAATTAGTTAAAAAGAATTTGTTGCAAGTGAATATAGAACATGAGATCACCCATGTTAATCCAGTCTGTATTTGCTCAATCAAATCTTATAATACCATGTAATTTCGCTAATTATGAAACCAATCATTATTATTATGAAATTAAAGCGAACAGGTCATCTTTTATTAACTATCCTTTTGATTTTACTTCGAGCTGTAAAAACATTTTTCCATGAGAGAGGACATACACGTTCAGATTGGTTATGAACAGCTGCAGCCCTGCTTCGTCTATTAGAAACTGAGGATTTCCCATTTCCTTTCTTCTTGTCATCTTCGTCACCTGCCTCCCTCTTTAAAAAACCAAAACAAACCCCAAGAAACAATCAATAAATTAAAAAATAAAAAATAAACCAACTTTATATCCAAAACAAAATTAACTTGCCTGTGGTCTACTGTGACAAACAGAGTCATTCTCATCTGCTGTGATGGTTTTAGTACATGGCTTGGTGCCAGAACTGGTGTTTTCTTGCGACCCGAAAGAAGTGGAAGTAAACCCAACACCTAACTCTCTCTCGCAACTGTCCACCGTCACTTGCTGGCTGTCCTTCTTGCTAAACGTGGCACTACGATTGACGCTTTGGTCTCTGCTCCACTCAGCCGGGACTGGGACACGCGCCACCTTCTCACGTTTCCTGGTGAGGAGACCCACCTCGTTTTGCGTGGCAGTTGGGGCACTGCAAGACCCCACGCGAGTGGAGCATCCCACCACGCAATCAGTGCCTAGTCCGGCGGGGCTGGAGTCTATCACTCGTGTGGTCCGTTCTTGATCAGACCGCTTCGAGCAAGGGACCAAAGCGTCCATAGTCATTGTGGCGGAGGCTGAAGCTCTATGGTGGTTAAACCATGGCACAAGGTCATGGTCTGAACCACTATTGTCAAAAGTTTGCTTATTGCACTGAGGGATACATGTGGCTAGATTGACTATGGATTCAAGGGTGCCGCTGGCGCGTGGCTTGTCCCATGTGTACTTGGAGGGTGAAGTGGAGGCTATTGGTTTGGCTGGCAAGCGCGGTTGTCCTAGGCCGTGCATGGCTAGCTGGCCGTTCTCCCATGTTAGCTCTGCTACTTCGTAGTTTAACCTGCACCAAAAAGCATCCTCCATCACTATGCATCCATCAACAAATGAAAACAATCTAATATATCAGCGCGCATGGATTTTGAGAGACTACATGGGCATGTATGGTGCGCCTGAATTGGAGTGGGAGCGAAGTGAGACCTTCGGATCAGCTGCGGTGGGATTATGATCATCAAGTTCCCAGCTGGGAACACACTGGTGACTCATTTTGACAGAGTTTTCCTGGTAGTACCAACAAGGATGAAATTGAAAAGGAGTGGTATCTTCTTCTTTGGATAAATTCTGCAAATAACTTTCGTGCGTTCGAAGAGTGATTCTACTTTTTCAATATTTCTTATTATGAGAGAATGGAGTTGTTGTCATGGCTTATGTGGAAATCTTCACCCTTTAATTGTTGTGATGGATGAGAAGATTTTGGAGGAGAGAGAGGGAGTTATTCTCGTCCATATGCATTAAAATTGAGGGGAAAAAAACAAATTAAAGAAAAATATGTGAGAATTTTTTTCTTTTCTATTTTTTCAATTAGAAATCATAAATCAAGTATTAAATAATTGATAGCGCCATGTCTATCGAAACCACTACCAAGAGAATTTCTCCGATGTTAAAGTTTACAGTGGTGATTGGTTGACAACACGTTGTCAAACAGTAGATTTGATAACATCTCATGTGGCGCATGGCATAGCAATTTAATATTTGAATTTGATGAATATCTGTTCAATCCAACCTGAATAGATAGATAATTTTCTAGTTAATAAATGATGAATAGAGTATTAATATTTTTAAATATAGCTCAAAACTCGCTTAATCTAACCCCGAAATATATATATTATTTTTTTATTTTTTTATTTTATATTAAATAATAAATATTTATATAAATACGGAAACTTAATAAATAATTCATAAATATCTAAATCTTTAAACAAATAAGTATTCTATAAGGTATAAATATTAAAAAATCTGACCGGCCGGCGAGTATTAATTGCGATTCCTATATGACATCCTAAGGGTACAAGTTAGTTAAAACTATTAAATTGTGCACGTGAAGAAGATAGATGTAAACGGTAAAGAATTAGAAAAAATAAAAGAAATATGTAAGAGAGAGAAAAGAGTACGGAGGACTTGGTAAATTTCCGCAGTTCAAGCACCGCACGAAAGATTTATTAGAGTATGACTAGTGTTGCTTTTTGTATTTTTTATTTAATAATATTTTTTATTTTTTTAAAAAATTATTTTTTATATTAATGTATAAAAATAATTTACAAATAATAAAAATATATATTAATTTGAAAAAAATAAAAATTTAAATTTAAATTTTATCAAAAATAAAATATAAAAACAAACATGATATTAGTTGCCAGGAGATGATGATACTGAATTTAGAGCCGAGCATAGTTGTATTTTAATTATTTTTTCAACGACAAGATTTTACATCTTAAATTTTATTTAAATTTAAATTTCAAAATACTTTTTTAATGTCCTATATATTATCATGTGGAGGGTTAAAATCATAGTTTGGAAATCCGGTCTAGTTCGGGAGTCGACCTGGTCAATCCGAGACTGGAACGGGACCGGGTTGAAGAAAAAACAAAGAAAAAAAAAACTCGGCATGACCCGGCAAGACTCAGCTGCAAACTCATTGATTTTTAATTTTTTGTTTTTTGTTTTTACTAAAACAACAACGTTTTGATTTTAAAAAAAAAATTGACCCGTCGACTTGGTAACCCAATCAAAACCTGAAACCCAGATCTAGAACCGGCCGGTTTTTAAAACTATTATTAAAATGATTGTTTGATGATCATTGGAGATGATTGGTTAGCAAGAGAGGTACTGTCCTGGCGTTAAATGGAGGGGAGGAGGTTAGCAAAAGTTATGTTACGGTCCTTGTAGTTTTAATATAGTTCAACTCGTAAGTTTTAGTTTCACTAATTTCATTTGTATCCCTTTCATAAATCTTATAAATCATTTTCCTTGTCACAAAATTAAAACAAAACAAAATAAAAATAATTTAAAATATCAAAGAATAAAAATAATTCCTCGTAACTTGTTTTTAATCACAATAAACTTATTGGATAGATAACTAGAAATATTCTTACAAGTAGGGACTGCTTTGATACAACTCAATGGTTTAAAGGTGTTTTTGAAGTTTTCACGTTCAACTTTAACACATTATACAAACTCGCTCACCTTTCTTTCCTTGTCAACGTGTTAAAAGCACGTGTGTTCATATAGAATCAAGTATTGAGTATAACTCTAAAAAGCTTGGTTTTTTCACTATACAATGTTTTATTATTCATCCTTTCATGTGTTAGTATAGATTGTGCAATTTTTTTTAATTTGATCCTTAAATTTTATTTTATTTTGTGATTTAGTCCTAATTAAAAACTAATTGATTTTGATTTATTATAAAAGAGTAAAATTGAAAAAAAAAAAGACTGAAATGAAAAGGACTACTGGATTATATGCCTTAACCCTAGTAATTTTGTCAAGCCTTTCTTATAAATTGAAGTATGCTTCTTCTATTCCAATAAGAGCTTCAAATTGTTATGATCAGATTTAATATTAAACTGGTCATTCAAGGTAGTGTCTTCATCTCTTAATTGCCATCAAAATGGTCATTTACTACTACTTTATAAATGAATAAACCAAGATGCCTTGAGCTAGAGCTTTGTTGAAATAAGCTAGAGGCTATTTTTCTTGGCTAAGTACAACTATTAATAAGTTTAATATCTAAAACATCATTTCTTACTAATATACAACTATTCTCACAGTGCAATTATGAGAGATTAATAATAATAAAAACTTCATCTTAATATTTAAAAAATTGAAACTTTATTATTTTGGGTAAAAAGTCAAACGCTTTGAAATGTCTCTCCTTTAACTTTATTTCTTGCTTGATCTCCAAGGTACAGGGACAAGGCTTATATACAAGAATTAATCAAATATTGACTTTTCTAACTGCTCAACTAACTTCTATCACATGTTTACAGTGAATTAATCTCAGACTTCACTTTTTACTTATAATAGAAACTTGTTTTTCTCCATGTCTTATATTGTATTTCTATCTTCTTTATATATATATATATAATGTCTTTAAATCATATTAAAAATCTTATATATTATTCTCCATTGATATAAAGTTTTAGTTTACATGGATTTCAATCGATCATGGTGTAAGAAGTTTTTTTCAATTTTTTTTTTACTTTTTCAAAAATAAAACCAAAGGATATGCTAGCTGAATTGGGATTTTTTTATATAGCTAATTTGGGAGTTGAGTTATATGAATAACCAAAGAAACTATACAGGCCTGAATACGCTAGCAAAAAAGGAGGAGGATGCTATTAATTATTAGGGAGAATCGATAGCAAATAAATGATGCTTGGGCTATCCAAAACAGTTGCGGTGCTAAGGATAAGAAGGAACACTGTTGCTCGTGGAATTAAGAGCGGAAATTTATTTTTTTTGTGGCAGCCAGCTGATGAAAAAACAAAGCCAGATACAGTGCCACTGGCATGAGGAACCAAGCAATCTCTAGCAACAAAACTGCGGGACAGATGTTATCGTTAAATAATTACCGACACGTGTGTTTTTGGACACATTTTTAATATTATAATTTGATCAAAAGCCCATGTATGCTAGCTCATGGCATTAACCAAGCAACTAAATGATAAAGGTAGGTTTAACTATTCATGTTAATAAGTTATTTTTTTTTAATTATTTTATAACATCTTTGTATGTGTTTTATTAAAAGTTGTGGGAATAATATTGTGTTTCATATCATAGATTATATATTCTCTACGTATTTATTTTTTCTTAAAAAGGAAGAAGAAAGGGACGGATTAAAAACATATTGGCCTAGATATGCAGGCCTTCCTCATCGCCACAAGCTTGAGCTTTGTTGTAACAAGTCTGGTCATAATGGTCACTAAGACTTGGGTGTCTAAGTTTTTCTTTTATTGGTTTTTTTGAGTGTTTTATTTTTTAATTTTATTATTTAATATACTATTTTTTTTATTAAATTTTATCTCTTGATAATCAATTTATAGTAAATTAGATTTTATATTTTTTATCATATAATAAAATTTTTAAAAAATAATTTAACCCGTTAAAATTTATAACCTAGATCACGAGATTAGCGGGTTAATCAAGGTTAACTTGGCTTTTTTTTTTTTTATTTGATTCCTTTTTTAATCTATTCAGGTAAGTGGGTTACTGCGGACCCACATGCTTGGGATTTTTTTATTTTTTTTATTTGTATTTATTTTTCTTATTAATTTTTTTAATTTTATCATTTAATATTTTTATTTATTTTGAATTGGATTGTATAATTTATTTTAGTTTTGTATTTATGATTTTATCACAATTTAAAATAAGTCGGTACTCAAATTTGTAAATTTTTTTTTTTTTATTATATAATCAATACAAAAAGTTTCAAGAAGAACTTAGAATTTAGGGTTTTTTTTTTTAGTTCAGAGAAAATTTAATACAGGTAGAATTTTTTTTCTATTAGTTTTTTTTAAGAGTTAAATCATAAAATTCAAGTGGGACTTTTTTTAATTCAAAAAAAAATTTTATACGGACCGGAACCTATTTAGTAGTTTACTATACATGAAACATTAATCAATTAATATTAACATTAAATTTAAGAAAACTAAAACAAGACGGTGTTTTACTATATTCGTCTTGTTCATCATCTCTCAATTTTTTATTTATAAGCATTGTGCTCTCGGTGAACTTCTATGAAGTTTTTTCTTTTTCCTTTCGAACTTCAAGTTGCAGTTTTCTTTAATTTGATGTTCAAAAGTTTTCTTTTTTTCATTCTCTTTCAATTTCATTTTTACAACAACTTGTTGTCTTCTCTCTCAATATCCAATGATTGAAATATAAAACAATTTAAATTTAGAAATAAAATAAAAATATATATAAAATAAAAGGGGCCAAATGAAAAAGAAAGTGAAGAATTGAGGGATTAAAGTGTAAATTTACGTGTCAAATGAACAGTGAGAATGGAAAAACAATGCCAATTATTGTCTATATTAAATTTGATTTTTATTTTTTTAATAATATTCTTTACAAAATTTTAAATCTTCCCTTGCAAAATCAAGATGTTATTAAATCTCGAAATAATTTTCAACACCTTAAATATTCCCTAAGATGAAATTTAAAGAGAATGAAAAAAAGGCAATACTAGCAAAACCCTTCAAGGATTGAATTAAAAAAAACTACAGCTTGAAGTTCAAAATGAAAAAATAAAAACTTAATGGACTAGGAAGGAAATTCACCGAGAGCATAATGCTTATAAATAAAAAAAAAACTTAGACATGATGAACAAAATGATTATAGTAAAACATTGTCTTCTTTTAGTTTTTTTTAGTTAAATGATAAATGTTAATATTAATTAATTAATGTTTCGTGTATATAGAAAACTGTTAAATAAGTGTCTGCGATATACCATGGGCCTCATAAAAAATATTTTGAACTAAAAAAAAAATTCACCTGAGTTTCGTAGTCTGACTCGTAAAAACAAATCTGAACAAAAATAAAAAGGACTACCTTGCATTAAATTTTCCTTAAACTGAAAAAAGAAATCAAAATTCTAAGTTTTTATTGAAACTACTCGAGCCGTCAAAAATTGTTTTAGGATTTAATGATATGTTGATTTTGCAAGGAAGAATTTAAAATTGTTGTAAAGAACATTATTAAAAAAACAAAGGTTAAATTCAACACTGGCAATAATTGGAATCCTTTAATTTTTCCTGTCTATTATGTTTTTAAACTCTATTTGTTTTATATTTCAATATTTAGATCTTTCGCTACAAAAATTTGATGGAAAAGAAAACTCTGAAGTGAATGGATTTTGATCAAATACTTTATTGTGGTGTCACTTAATATAGGTTGTTTTTACCTTTATAATGCTTTTCAATTTTTTTTTTTGAGTATTTGGAGTTGGAATGTTAGAAACATAACAAAAAAGGTTATGGGTTTCTTAAAAGTTTTTTTTCGGTGAAAAATGGTTTGTAATATGGGATTTTAGAATTCAAAAATCTGAATCTTAATTTTTTTATCATCAAAACCACCTCTAATGACAAAAAATAAAAATAAAAAATGATACATGGATGGCTCATTGTTTGCCAATATAGGTGACATGTAATCCTTAAAAATTAAAAAATATATATATAAATAAGATAAAACAAATCACTTCAGATAAATGACAAGTCATCCTCTCTTTAAGAAAAGAAAAAGACGTGCAGACTTGGGTTTACATGTGGGCCAAACATACCTATTCAACCCATATTTGTAAGGCTTGTTAATTCTTTTATATATTTATTTTCAATTTAGCATTTTATAATTGGATTATTTTTAAATAAATTTAGTTAAATGATGTTTTAATGATTGCTTAATTATGTTATTGTTTTTAAATAGTATCATCTTTTTTCATGGTAATACTATCTTAATTATGTTCTAGATATGAATAAAATATCTATTTTAAAGATTTTTATTATAAGTTCTTTATATAATTTCCTCAAGAAATATTTTTTGAATACATTCCTATTAAAATTATCAAAAAAATTTTTTTTTATCAAAACTTGTTTTTAAAGATTATGATAAGTTAAGTTTTTGTTTAAAAAACAAAACTTTTGATAAAAAAATAATATGATAAAAGAATGAATTAATAAGGAAAAGAGGTTTTGATAGATAGATATTCTTTATACTTATTTCAAATCATTTGAATTCTCATAGACACTGTTTTTAATTATTTACAATTTATATTCAATTAACAACATGGCTAGAGAAATATATAAATCCAGCTTAAAAATTACATCAAGAAAAAAAAAAGAAGTTATAATAACAATTATTTTTTATATATAATTTAAATTATTACATTTATGATGATCTTTATTTTCATATAATTAAATAAATTAAAAATTCTAAATAGTACCATGCCTTACATTATCAAATATCTCTGCTTCCTGCTTTAATATTCTATCAACGTTAACAACTACTTTTTGTGACTTATATAATTTTTATTTTATTTCATTAAACGCACATCGATTTATATTAAAATCTTTCATGGTTAAAGAAATTCCATGCATTCTTCCCTCATGGTAAAAATCAAATTGAAATTCGCACTGTTCATCTTTTCATACATTCATGTTCTATGGAGGTGGGGAGGGTTTTCTATCTTCCGTGAGGGCCTTTCAAGCAGAAGCCAGATACTTTATACTTATTTACATAAACATTTATTACTCATCTCAAATGGGACAGATTTTAAATGCTCGCAATTATTATACTGCAAGAAAAAAAATTCAAAGCACTTATTATTCATCTGCATCAATCCAATAATATTACAGCATAGCATCAACAGGGCCCATTACACAAACATGATCCAACCAAAAGGGTACAGCGAGCGAGACATGGACATCTGCCTGCTGAATCACAACTAACCTTGTGAAATCATGACCAAATGAATGGAGGGAAAAAAAGAAGAAGACACCCCCACACAATCCAACAAATCCAAACAAGATTAATGTTCTCTCTTTAAAGAATCGAAGGGAGAGTGAAGAATTTAAAGCAAAAGACCCTCTAATTACAGAGAGAGAAGAAAATTTTTTACCCCAGAAGAAAAAATGTCACAATCACCGGAGGAAAAAACAAGAAGCCCTAACCCTAAGAGCAATCAAAAGCCACCACCAATACCAATCCCAACACCAACATCCTTAAACAGCAAAACAAGAACCTTAAGCTTGCCAGAGTTGTGGTTCAAAGAACAAGCGCTAAAGCATGTAACTTTGAAAATGAAATCTCTCTCAAATAGCCCACTAGCATCACCTCCATCTGACCCAGATAAAATCTTTGGCCTCCCATCGAATGACCCGACCCGACCTGATTACACTTCCCTTCTCTCTGATGAGCTCCTCCTCCAAGTCTTCAATAACGTCCCGATTTCACAGTATGTTTCTAACTCTCTTGTTTGCAAAAGATGGTTATTCCTTCATGGACGTTTGGTGCATTCAATAAAGGTTATAGATTTTGGTTTTGTTAATTCGGGTCGGGTTTTTACCCGGTTCCCAAATTTGGAAAACATTGATATTGTTCATGCTTGTATTAAAATGCCTAGGAATTCCGGGATTTTGATCACCAGGAATAATTTGTCTGTTTATGTTGGTACTAAGCTGTTGTCTGGTGGGTTTATTGAGGAGAATGATATATTGTCGTCGGATTTGATTGATAATGGGCTTCAATTGATTAGTAAATCGTATCCCAATTTGAGGAGAATTGTTGTATTTGGCACGAGCGAAAACGGGTTGTTGAGTGTCTCGAGCAAGTGTGAAATGTTGCAAGAATTGGAGTTGCATTGTTGCGGGGATATGTCTTTGAAGGGGATTTCCGGGTGTAGGAATTTGCAAGTTTTGAAATTGATTGGTTGCGTTGATGGTTTTTATAATTCGGTGGTTAGTGATATTGGATTGACGATTTTAGCCCAAGGTTGTAGGAGGTTAGTGAAGCTTGAGTTATGTGGATGCGAAGGGAGCTATGATGGGATTAAGGCAATTGGGCAGTGTTGTCAAATGCTTGAAGAATTGACTATTTGTGATCATAGAATGGATGGTGGCTGGCTGGCTGCATTATCATTTTGTGAAAATCTGAAGACTTTGAGGTTGCAATCATGTAAGAGTGTTGATTCAAGTCCTGGTCTGCTTGAGCATTTGGGGTCTTGTCCTACACTTGAAGAGTTGCATGTCCAGCGGTGTCAGATGAGGGATAAGCAAGCGGTGAAGGCTTTATTTTTAGTATGCAAGAATGTTAGGGAAATCGTTTTGCAGAACTGTTGGCGATTGGAAGATGAAGTGTTTGCAGCTGCAAGCATTTGTAGGTATGAGTTTTTGTCGTTCTGGTTTTTGCTATTATCTCCTCGATTGTTTATTAGTTTCGAACTATACCTATGATTTTAATAAGAGTTGGCAGATGACTTAAATTCGGCCTCCAAAAGGTGAACTTAAACCACGGAATTTCAATGTATATGTCATGCATGATATCCACGAATAGCTTTATTTATTTCATCATGTACGATCATGGTTATCCTTTCCAATCTCGTAACTCGCTACCTTTCTTCATTTGGAACTGTGGATTAAAGCCTATTTAAATTTGCAGGAAAATTGACTGTTGTATATTATAATCGCCTGGATTTTTGGGTAGTTATCCTTTGTTTGCCAAATTTAGTGTAAGAATGAGCAAGCAAGCTCGCACGTTTCGATACCATGGTTCTGTACCTATTCCCAATTTCCCATAACAATTATTTTTATAAAATGTCAAGGATGGAAACAATTTGAAATTTGGCATGTTACTTAATGCGGTGCTTTCAACCAATCTTTTGATGGGTCATTTTGTTTCCTTTCTTTATAGGAGGGTAAGGCTTTTGTCTCTGGAGGGATGCTCTCTGCTGACGACAGGAGGTTTGGAGTCTGTTATTCTGAATTGGAAGGAACTTCAAAGATTAACCGTAATTTCCAGTAACAATATAAAGGACAGTGAAATAACTCCTGATCTTGCAACTCTGTTTTCTGTTCTGAAAGAGTTGAAATGGAGACCAGATTCCAGATCTCTCCTGTCATCAGGTCTTGCAGGAACTGGAGTGGGAAATAAGGGTGGCAGATTTTTCAAGGGATTGAAAGGTTGAGCAGACCATTTGATGCTCTGGGAATCGTGGCTTCAATATGGAGAACAAAATGATTTTCTTGGCAGCTGCAAACTATTTTGGCACTAAGCATACACTCCATAGACAGTAATCACTATCATATCTAATTTAGATGATTTAGCATAGAGGTAACAGAGGAGGAATCGCTGGTGAACTTCATAAAGAGCCTGCTAAAGGGAGCTTATGTCAATGTCCTATCACCTTCTTTGATTTATGGGGGTGAAATGTATGTCAAGTTGAATTTCTTTATTAGCTTTACTGGGGAAGTTTTCTCCAACATTCAAATAGGTTAGATATTCTAATCCAGCTAGTGAATAGTTAGCTGAGTTGCTAGAATTAGAATAAGCGCAATAGTGGTTTCAGATTGTGGATACTTCACCTTCCTCAGGAAGTTGATCACCACATGTAATATCACATTTTAATTTGTTGAACTTGCAGGTTAATGGTGCCCTGATACACGCTAATACAACAACAATCACTAGATTGATTCATCCTTTATTTTTGTGGATCACGTATGTTTTGAGAACTATGCATGATTCACGACTTTGCTGAGGATTTCTTTGCCTTCTTAATCTTGCAAAAATGACCCACATAATTAAAAGCAATGATAAGAGGTATCCGTTGGATGTCTTCCCTATCCTCAGGAAAACTTGCAGAAGTCTCAGGCCTGCAGCGACGAGCAAATCATTTTCGCTTGCCTGCAGAGGACAAGGATGCAGTGAGAAGTAAAATTACAGGCTGAATGAAGGAAGTGATGTTGTTCAGGCAGCAATATGGAAGAAAAAAGAGATCAAATGGCAATGTATACCGTATGAAACATGGATGATGAAACATTGAAGAAAGTGATTAGGTAGAGGGCAAAAGCTGAGAAGTCTTGATTACTGGGATGGGATTATCCTCCTCCTCTCCTCCCCCCTCCTCCTCTTTTTAGTAATGGAATTGCTGTTTGGTTCAATGCTCATAATTTCTTTTCAAAGTAAAATAATTATCCACACGCAAAATTACTCAACTACCTAGCAATAATTTAGACTCAAATCAATGGCTTGAATTGGTATATGTTCACAAGTCCAAAAAATTCGAGTAACATAAGAAGTTAGATAATTAGTTAATTAATTGTTTCTAAAAATCTTGTGTATTTCCCCTATTATATATGGTTGATAGTTTCTATTTGGTAAGTTAAAACAATTTATAGTTAATACCTATAAAAAATTTATTTTGATGAATATTAGAAACTTAGATTCTTAGTTAATCAATTAGTTCTAAAAACCTTGTCTATTCTTTTCTTTTTCTTTTTTTTATTTACGTGGGTGTCCGGGCTAGCTTTCACGCTCCATGACTAATCTCATGCTCACTAAACATCCTGCAAACCCAGTGAACATGTAAGGCACCGCAGGAGTGACAGGCGTGCATAATGAGATTTGAACCCAGGATGCAGAGGAAGGGAACAAGTCCCTTCAACCGTTGGGCCAAGACCTCAAGTGCAACCTTGTCTATTCTTCTTATTATAGGTGGTTGATAGCTTGTACTTGGTAAACTAAGGTAGCTTGTGACTAACACCTGTAAAAGATTTATTTTGATGAATATATGGATTTTCATATGTTTAAATAAGTATATTGTTTAGAGAGGTAAATTATAATAATATTTTAAAAAGAGATGCTTTTAAATTTGTATGTTATAAAGAATAAAGATTGTGAATTTTTATTTTGAAAGATTCATAGTGTATTTATAACTCATGAGTTTTGTCTTTTATAGAGAGAAAGGGCAAGAGCGTAACTTTACCTTTATGATATCTTAAGTTGAATTGTGAAGTGTATTTTACTCATTTTATATGGCTAAAAAAATGAAGACATAACGGGCTATGATAGACTTTAATACATCTATTGATGTTGGTGGAATATAAATTTGTTTAATTAAGCTTATTATTGACAAATAATTCCTCTATAATTTTATGTAAAAATCTATAGAATTAATAGTGTTAGAATCAATTATCTCTTGAGATTGGCCAGTGTTAAACCTACGTGTTTGGGTCTAGTGCACTACCAAGCCCTATTTTGGAGGGGTCTGGCGTTGGCCAAACCCAATCATCTCCTGGGTTTGGCTAGCGTCGACCTAACACATCTGGGTCTGGCACAATGCCAAGCCCAGTCGTGACTAGGTTTGGCGAGCGCTAGATCCAATCATCTTTTAGGTTTGATTTTGGCTACAATCAACACGTCTCTACCGGATTATGAATGTTTCAATTGGATCGTGTTTGGTGCTAGCTCGTGCCAATCAATTGCACCCATAAATTCAAGAAAATTATATCTATATATTTTTTTATTCAACATTTTTTTAATAAAAATATATAAATATACTAATAAAATATTGGCTCATCAACCAAAACATTGAGGATAATTAAATTGTGTGTGCGATTTACGACTGTGATTGTTGAATTCACAGTTGGTCTTTTGTATTTTGGGACTTGTGGCCGGCGCTTATCTTGCAACCTAAAGCAGAAGAGAGATAAAAGGAAAAGAACATATATATATATATATATATATATATAGCAGACCTCGGTATTAGACCGCCAACTATCTAATCCTTCTCAATTTGTAACCTAAACTATCAATTTTTTCTATTAGATTCCAAGCTAGGAGACATTCCTCTACAAGTCCATTAACAACCCTATCAATAATATTTTACAAAAATAAATGCATATATGTTTGAAATACATCATTCTCAATTTTTGTCAATGTTATTAAAAACAACTAATCGATATTTCCAAAACACACTTTAGTTGCCGAGGCATTTATATTATTCACTGAACAATGAAATATTATTTTTTTTAATTTTTCTATCCAAAAAACCATTATCACTTGTTTTCAAGAGCATTTTTTTCATGGTTTATTTTTTATTTTAAAATTAATTAGAAACAAATAAGTCTTTTACATATTGAGTAAATAGTAGAATGAGCAAAACTACCATTGAAAGTAAAAGATTTAAACCTAGCATAAATGAGTATTTTTGTATTTTTATAATGGTTTTTTTTTTTTATTATTATAATTTAAGTTGAGGGGGAATTTGGTATTTTTTTCAAATATAACAATAATAAACAATTAAAATGCACACTAAAATAATGAAAATACCCTTAAATTAAAAACAAAATTGGTGTCAAGGAGCGTTTTTAGTTTTTCACCATGGTTTTTTTTTTTTTTAATTATAAGGTTATATCAAATGCAATTTTGTATTTAACTAAAAAAAGGTGGCCATGCATATAAAGCACTTGGGGGTTTATGGGAGGTGCCCACACCATTCAAGTAATGCGTGCAATGCCTCCTGACATTCAAAAATACTCTTCATGCGTGTTATTAAAAGTGTCACCGTGTTCTCTTTTTATTAGTGCAGATAACATCACCGATGATGGTCTGGTTTGATGCCGATGGACTTTTGTTTTTCCTTCTTCTCTTTCTCCTCCCCTAAAAATAATAGCTTGACCCTCTTGGTTATTGTTATTTCAATTTCATTCCTTATTAATTTGATTTTTAATTTTTAGTTTTGGTCATTTTATAGAAGTTTTATTTGTTTTCAATTTCATCATTCAATCCTAATGTATCAAATATTATACTCTCTAATGTGGTCCTCATTCTTTGAATTTCTAATCTTTTTTCCTTGACTTTTTTGTAAAAGTTTTAGTGGTTTTCAATTACATCTTTCAAATTGATAGTTTTATGTTTTTCATTTTGGTTCTTATTGTTTTAATTTTTATTTTTTTCTGGACTCTCTTATAAAAGTTATTATTCTTTTCAATCTCACCATTTAATTACAATATTTTTTTTTATTTTTATGTCAGTTTTGATCCTTATTATTATTTTTTTAAAAATTGTCATTTACTAAATTAAATTTTTTTTTCAATTACACCCTTCAATTAAATATAAAATTTATTTTTTTATTTTAATTTTAATCCTCATTCTTTTAATTACTTTTTTTTAAAATCCTTTTATATTCCCTTTTCAATTATATCCTTTAATATTTCACTTCATGGTTTTTCCAAGTTGAATGTTTCGGGTCTAATGACTTAATTCACAAGTTTGAAAAGTTAGCATGATTTTTTTTTTTACAAAAAAGACTTTATAATTCCTTGTATTTTCTTATCGGGTTGTTCCAATTACATAATCTAGACCACAAGTTTGACTTGATATCTCGGGTTTTCTTAACCCTAATTAGCATGGTTAAAAGTATGTCATGATTGGTTTATCATATCTTTTTTTTTACCCCATTTGACATTAAAACATTATTTTTTACAAAAAAAAAAATAAATTGACCCGCGATAAAGCACAGGACCAAGGCTAGTTTAGACTATATCATTGTGCTTCTTTTTTTTTTTTTCAATACAAAGAACATTTGTAAAAAAATATGGAGTGCAAATGTTTTCATTGAAATTGAATCGAATCCGTTTAAATATTTTCTGTCTAAATTTCTTATATTTTAGTCTAAATATCAAAATCACGGGAAGATTCTAAACATATGATCCGATTCCTGTTTGGGAATGCTTTTCAAAAATGCTTCCGAAAAAAATTTGAAATTTTTTTTTTGCTTTAAATTAATATGTTTTTGATGTTTTCAAATCATTTTGATGTGCTGATTTCAAAAATAATTTTTAAAAAATTAAAAAAAAAAATTATTGATAATTTTTGTGAGTAAAAAACACTTTAGGTAACAATAACCACACTCCCAAACACCCTGGGAAAATGCATGGCTGTGAAAAAAAAATTGTTTTTTTTTTTTCCTGTGTCAGGGCCACTTATACACAATTAGAAGCAAGGCTGGGTGGAATTACTGTTGTAATTGGAAAGTGAGTTATCATCATAGTTGTGTCTGTTTGTTAATTTCACTAAATTAAATTCTCTTATAGAGCTTATTCCTTTCGAATTTCTCATCACTGGTTGATAGGCAAGGTGAGTCCTGTGATTCAGTTTGCAAGTCAAATGGACAGTCATGCGTCTTAAATAAGCTCCTGGTGCTTAATCAATGTGACGTGTAAGTAACATTCTTTTTAAACATATTTGTTTAAGTATAGTTTGATATTGTTATAGAATATCTGAAAAATTTTCTCCAATGAAGAAAAATCTTTGGTAATATTGTTTACAATGTTGAACTACATAAGGTATTCCAGCTTAGGGTGAGGCTTAAACATGCAAGTGAAATCGTCGGGATTTATTGTTGACATTTGGTGATTTCAGTCATATTTCCTTCAGTGTAAATGCTTCCGTAACCAATGTTATGATCACTCTTCTTCAAATTCTCTCTTTTGGACAAAAGAGAAATGGAATTTTTACTTGGTTCCCTGATGCAGGAGTTTTGTTCATAATTTATTTTATTATATTCCTGTTTGGTATTAGAAATTTGAAGTTTACCCAAGCTAGTTTCTTAGGTCCAACCAGGGAACCAAAACAAGCCCAAGTAAAAAACGCAGGCAGGCAGGCGTATTTGACGTCTAATTGGTTTGAAAAATGACGTGGCTAAACACTATGGGCTATAAAAGCGTGGAAAGTATATAAGCGCGCATACGAACAACCCCGTTTATAAGAGTGTGGATTTTGACACCGGAAAAACGAAAGAGAAGAGAAGAAATCGAAATTCCAGCCCATCAAAATCTCTATTTCTTCTTCGAATCAATTAAGGTGAATGCTTCATCTCAATTTCCATTTGATTTCTTTTTATTAATGAATTTCTGGATCGATTTTATTTTTGAAAATCCTTAGATCTGTTTTTTTTGTTTTGTTTTTCTTTTTTGCATCATATTGCTGAGATTTGCCCCTGAATTCTCTTTAAGAAAAAAAAAACTAGGTATTATGCTAATTATTAGTATCTTCATATAGATCTGCCTCATGATTGGATCTATTTTTTATTTTGATTATTAAGATTTAAACATCTTTTATTTCGTAAGCAATTTCGCAATCACAAGGGTTTTGTTTGTTTGTTGAAACCGATAGGTTTTTAAGTGCAAAAAAAGGGGGGATTTGTTCTATTTTTTTGTGGGCTCTACATTTGAAGATATGGCCAATTAACATGTAATGGGGACTGAACTAGCTGATTTGTTTTTATTTACAGAAATGGCTGTAGGCGGAACTGCTCCCCCAAGAGGAAGTGCAGCAGCAGCTGCAAGCATGCGTAGGAGGAGGACAGTCAGTGGTGGAGCTTCAGGAGGAGCAGGAGCAGCGGGGACTATGCTTCAGTTTTATACTGATGATGCTCCTGGACTTAAGATCTCTCCAAATGTTGTTCTTGTTATGAGCATTGGTTTCATTGCCTTTGTTGCTATTCTCCATGTTGTGGGAAAGCTTTACCTTGTTCGCAGGGAGGCTTAAAATGATAGGAAGCTCCGTTTGGTGCCTTGCCCTTGAACTTTCGATTTTGAATCAAGAGACTAATGTTTTAAGCAAATGGATGTTGGTTTTGAATCTCATTGACTAATTGTTGTTGCAATTCTCAAATTCTCTGCTTACAACACCCTGAGAATCGAAAGAGTTTCAGTCATCTTGCCCATGCATGATGATTCTATCATTTGAGGTATTATCAACAAGGGTTTTCTTTTCCATCTTTTTGCAAGTTGTATGGTGGTAACAGGCATTAACCATCCCTCTCTTCTGTGCAAGTATTAACCAGAAACTCTTATGAGTTAATGTGTTGCAGTTTTATGTTCACAAATGTAGTTTTTAATTGAATCGGTTGAAATTTGGCAGTTTTATGTTAATTACAAAGATGTCTAACACGTGGTTTTATGTTAATAAATATAATTTTGAATTGAATGGATTGAAATTTTGCTAGAAAGAATTTCACCTAGAAAGTTTATTGTATTTTTTTAGTTGATTTTTTATTTTCTTTTACTGAGCTTAAAACTTTTTTATTATCTTTTTAACTTTGTTAAACAGCTTAGAAGAGCGGTAATATTAGTTTTAATTATAAAAAATATTAGGTTATAAAATTCTGAATTTGAGTTTGGTGCTGCGATTCTCCTTGGTGAAATTTTGTGGTGGTTGTTTTTGCTGTCTTTCTCGTGGTAGCACACTCTAATATGATAGCAAAGTTCAAGCAAATCTACATTAAAAAAAAAATAGCAATAGCTACGAAAGAATCCAAGCTCATCCAGGTACAGATGATTCAACTCGGTAAAATCAGGTACGAATTAGGGTTTTCGAAATGTGGCCAAAATAATCCAGTCGCGCAACTTCAAGTGGTGCCCTTACATGATTTGTAGACTTCAAGGGGCGCCGGCGCCCAAATCGGACAGGGATGTCAAGCAAATCTTCAATGTGCGCTCTCAGAAACCCAACCAGAGACCATGCTGTCATCCATGGGCTTCAAGCCCCCGCATGATCTAGCAACTGACTCAAATAGTTTCTCTATCTCCGGTGCGCACCTTATGAATGATCGATTCCAAAAGTTGTATCTAGGGTTCTGCAAAATACACAAAGAAATCTACATGATAAACCTGCAGTTAATTCAGATCACGCAATGCAATATTCTAAAGAGTGATCACCTTGATGAGCTCGATGAAAGTAATCAGAAGGCCCCACGGATGCGGTCGATTAACAATTAGACGTTCCAAAAGAACTCTTGTAATCTGCTCTTGGATAATTTCCTGATGACGGCAAAAACCGAAGTAATGAACACAGGCATTTGATGCCACCAAAGTAACTAAATAAATCATTTAATTCATCAAAACTGAAAAAGCCTATTTCATAGATTCCTGAAATCTGGAAAAGAGGCCTTTCAAGTGCCCTCATCAGATATCCACCAAAATACCTCTCATGAAAGCACTCTCCTTGATTTTAGATTACAAGGGGTTATTATCAAGAGGGTGCCAGAGATATCTCACAACTACGAGTACATCTTTGGAATTAAAAATCCATAATAGACCCTGATTCAAATTTTAAGTGCCACTTACCAAGTTATACAACTAGATTCCGTGATTTGGAGGTGTACTTTTCAGAAACTAGATAGATGTGACAGGACAAGATAGAAGACACATTTGCAGCAGCAAAAACCAAACAAAAACCATATTTTACCTGGTTTGATTCAGCAAATAAGTAAAGCAAAACAAAGGAGAAGTAATGTGTGTGGTTATTTGGATAGCGCAGTTGATTAGCAACAGCATTTAGAAAGAGGTATCGGCCTTCTGTGTCTAGGTCCAGTATAAGCATCTGGTAGATATCTAAAGCAGCATCCACCAAAAATACAGCTAAAGGAACAGTATTTCCTGCCGATTGTCCATGAGATGTTCTTGCCTGCAGCTGCTGGATGGCCTATATAACAATAGAACTTCAGTGAAGCCAGTTTTTTTTTAAAAAAAAAAAGAAAAAAAGAAAATGAAGAGATAAAGATAAGAATCCATTGTTTTGCCGCCTATCCCTTTGCGTATGGAATTCCACCTGACTAAACTAAAAATCAACCAAACTTCAGAATCTAAACAGAACAAAAATGTCAATAAAGGGCATCAGCAGGGAAAGAAATGCAAGCATTCTCTCAAGGTATTTAGATCATTTTCTTAGTATGCTATCATCTTGTGCATTAGGAAAATTCTCTCACGGTAAGAGAAACTAACATTAACAATCCATATGGTAAAAACAAAAACGAGGCTACAATTCCAGACGTACAAACACAGAAAAACACCATACTGTACAAACATAGGTAACAGCAGATAGTCCGCGAGACAACAAGAGGACAACGCATGAAGAAAATGGCTAACAGAATACATGTTACCTGCATTCCAGCATAAAGGACAAGGGAGTTGATCAACGGTACATTATAACGGGTTCCGGCAGATGCAGCTTCACTAGGTGAAAGGAGCAATCTCTGCTTCAATTCAGTCAGGAATGAAGAACCCTGTTGCCTAGTCTGCGGACAGATTCAAATTAAATAACTAAGAAGTTCTATTCAAATTAAAAACTAACAAGGATGATATCAAAACAATATGCGGCAGGTCAGGATGTGAATGCTTATAATGGTGTGTAGTGTGGGAAATAGAACAAAAATTGTCAAGCACAAATGATTACAGCAAGTGATAAAGCTAATGGATGTATATGAAGAAACACGAGTGTTTTTATGTAGTTCAAGAACCAAGAGAAAACATCAAACTGTAGCATAGAGAGGGCAAACAGAAAATACCTTGAGATACTCATCTACATCAGCTTTCATCTGCTTTACTTTAAGAGCTGCATCAACCTCGGAGAGAATGTGAGGAGGTTCCCTAATTTCCGGAAGCAAATCAATCTGAAAAATTTAAACAAAGAACCATACCCTCCGAGATCAAATTACACAACCATGAAAGTCACGACAGGATTTGTTAGATAAGTAATTGATTATTGAATAAAAATAACAGACCTTTAAGTTGGGAGTCGATGGATCTGGAAGCCTCATATTGAGGGGGAAAGCACTAAGAATAATATTACGCATTTGTATGCAGCTTGGAGGAATCACATCACAGAAAGTGAAATGGTAATCACAAAGGAACTCAGGGAAATCATGTAGCAGCACCAAAAGCACCCTAAGTGTACCTTTATATAGCAAGTGAACCTACAAAAAGGAACTAGATCAGACACATCATATTAAGTTAACGATGAGCTGCAAGAAATGGGTTGAATGCAAGTGACATACTGGCACTGCCAGCTCAGCATTCCTCAAATAGGGCTCCAGGAACTGAAACAAGTCTACCAGCAACCGCTGAACATAGGGCCAGCCCTTCTGTGCATTTCCTATGAGCAATCTTGGCATGAAACTCCTATGACTCACCAATGAGAGCCATACATAGCTGCAGAATCATTTTGACCAAATAAGTGATGCATGAAAGGCAAGGGAAAAGGTACATTCTGAATGTAAATTGCCAACTCTGAATAGATAAAATCTATGGCACAACAAGCATGACAGATGAAGAACTCGATCTCTTTGCTCGTAAGTTAAAAGAATCCTAGCTGTGAATGGAGTGGGGAACAATGCACATCACAAAAATTTGGTTCTTCCCATGTATTGCATAACATTGGAAGCTTGTAAAAACGTGGTATGAGCATTTATTATCTACCATCAACATTGTACCTCAAACATTGTTGACACTTGTTCTTTATCACCAGGGAAAAAACCTGACAGAACTTTCTACACCAGTTAAGAAAACCACAGCATTTATCGACAGGACTTTGAAAATCCAATTTATCGACAGTATTGAAACTGCATTCCTCATATCAGTGAAACATTATACAAGATCGCTCACCATGATATGCTGGATTCACTACCATCAATATTAGAAATTCAGAAAGAAACTTCCTTGCATGTAATTATAGGTGGCTACTGTCTTTCTTGAAAACATCACTTCCCAACTCATGATTTTAGTAATGGAATTTTTCCCTAGGGTCAACTTTGAGATCTGTTTCCTCCCTTTGTTTCTGTTTCGAAGGAGGAAGGAAAGGTATACTCTTGTTAAATCAAGAACTGAAAGGATCATTGAAGATGGTCAAAAACTGAGAATGGTCTAGATGCAAATAAAGAAGTCTGTTATCACGGAACAAGCCTAAACATAAGGACCAGAAAAGAACAATTTTACACAACCTTCCCAGTATGTTAAGAGGGTGTAACTGAACAAGGCATCTAGCAAGTTAGCAAAATTGTATTCTTGTATCCTACTTTAAACCATGGTCTCCAACCTATATACTTCTGTTATGGATGCCTTCTTTTATGCCAGCTACTTTACAAAAAGGAGCTCAATGTACCTTTCAGGATATTGTTATATTGTCTACGATCTTATCAAATAGTATTAGCTAGTAGTTGCACAGTTCATGATACAGACCTGAAACCAGGAACTTTAAGGGGCTGCAGATTGTGGAATGCACCAGCAAAGGCTGTCAAGATCTGTAGCATGTGCAATTAACATCAGTGAGCATATGCTTCTTTGATTAGGCACAATGATGTCTGAGGAGTCCACATAAGCAATACCTGAAAGTTTACACCATCGACAACAGGCTCTGGGGAAAGGAGATCTTGAAGCCAACTTATAAACAATCTGAAATATGGTCTTGCATTAAAAGAATTTTTCTTGTCCTCTGAATCCTTTTGTATGAATTTCACAGTGATGGACAAGATCTGTTGAAATACCATAAATATCAGGAACAATATAAAAGTCTACGAAGAAACAGAGCAATGGTAGTGATTTTGCTCCAAGATAAAATTCTAATGATCTTGATGTAACTGAAAAATGCAAGCCCCTATGGATAAGATTTACCTTTGACAAAGGAAAGAGTTTACTTGATCCCTGCTCCACCTGATGAGACGAAGTATAAAACGAAAGATGTTACAGCATCATAAACTAAATACAAGATCAAAGAAACAGCAGTACAATGCTGTTAATTAGCATAAAAGCTTACCTTTAGGATTGCAATGACCAATTTTGCATAGATATCAATAACAAGGAAGGAGAGATTCTGCATTTGATGAGGTGATTGCAGTACACTGGAATTGATCACCTCAGAGGACAAGCAGTGTGCAACAGAGAGCTCCTGAAATATTTTGTAGAAATTATAAAATTGCATCTTGAACATTATCCCTGAAATATAAGTTAAAAGGAAAGGAAAAGTACCATGAGTACGCGAAAAAAGCGATCTGTCATCTCGTCCCCCTTCAGCAATCCATTTCGATGCAGCTGCAAGATGTACTGGGCAGAAGCTGCATCATTTGCACCAGGAAGTTCACATATCCGATACCATTCCGCAAAAAGAATGGAAACCTACATTTCACAAGAACATTATAAACATCTGAAAAATACCAGAAAAAGCATTAAGAATTTCCACACACACTTGCCAACTATTAAAGCAAAACAAAGACAACACAATGGAGATACATGTCATCATTAAGTGATGTTTGTGTTGCATAAGAGTGGTTCAGAGAGATCAATGTATTCTAAAAATCCTTTTACCAATAAGAAGATCACATGGTCCCGTAAAATCTCAATGTATCTTCCAAGAAATGACCTTAGAGAAGCTCAAAACACTTTGATCAATCTCAGACAGCAAGTGGCATCGCTGTCAGGTTTCAGCAATTACAGCAAGCTAACAAAGCAATAGACTTCCCCAGGTAAAGTAAGGAAAAAAAAAAAAACTGCTTGCAGATGCCAATTAGAGAAAAATCTAAGAGCCCTAAACTCCTCATTAAAGTATTTGAGCTCCCGATACCTGCTCATGAAAACCATCCGGTTCCACAGGTTCAGTGTTGCTATAATCTTCCCTGCTAGCTATCAACTGATTGGAAGGCTGTTTCCAAAAAAAAAAAAAAACAGAGTATGAAGTTCAAGAATCAGACCAAGCACAAAGGGGAGTGATGTATAAACCATGCAATCCCCACTGACTTTGTCTCTAGACTGTCTTGTCTTGTCCTCCTTTCCAAGAGCTGGACTAGTTAGAGTAGCTGCATTGACACCAGGATTCCTAGCAATCTCAATAAGCTGTTGTAATGACTCGGAAGATCCAGGTTTTGCGGCTAGCTGCAAGTCAGAACCACCAAGAAAAGTCAAACAAAACAGTGTATAATGAACTCCTAACATAAAGATCTAAGAATACAACCTTGGCCAGAGCATCGACAAGATTGTGGAGTTCAGAGATGACACTGGATTCTTCAACAATCAAAGCTTGGATGAGGGAAACAGCGAAGTCCGTTGCAGCCTCTGTTCATTTTATGGAATTAGTTAATCAAATCAAGTGCGATACTGTCTACCCATTATACAATAAGAATTCCCTAGACGTACTATTCCTTCCCCCATCAATGAGTTTCGCCATATGAACATTGTACTCTGCAAGGTTGAGCAATTCACTACGCATAAGGCCAAGGGTAATATCTTTATTGAACTTTCGCTCCTCGTCTGAGTAAATCACCTGTAAAAGTTAGAAAACTGGTGTAATTAACATCCATAAATGCAAATAGAAGAACAATTAAACAAGATCAAGACAAGAAAAACTTGTTATCGTTTGAATTAAAGATGAAGAATATAAGTTACTGCATCTGGACACTGAACTCGCTCTGCTACCAAAATTCATGACTATGATACAACAGAGCTAGAGAATGTCATGCATAACTTAATATGTAAAAAGTCAGTAAGGCATACCCAGCTAGTGAGTTCTTTAACCACAAGCTTGCACACATCACGAATAGCAGCCAGAATAGCAAGGCAGGCATTAACGTGAAAACTGTTTGATGCATTCTCATATAAACCCTTGAAAACCTGTATGACAATTAGAAAAACTCAACTCATGAAAAACATAGAAAAAAACTATGAGCAATTGTTTAGTTCAATGGATATTAGAACAGCCAGAAGAAATCATTAGTGAACAAGAAGCAGCAAGCCAGCAACCACTATAGCCAGACAATAGAAAATATCATAAGTAGTCAATGAAAACCTTTTGTGCTACAGCCAAGGCAGCCTCATCTCGACTGACACATCTACTTATGATTTCAGGAACCTCTGCAACTAACCCCTGACACCAAAAGGACAGTTATATTTTAGATGACCAAACTCAAATTCACATAAAAACAATAAGAGATGTAAGAAAACTAGGTGTGGTCAGAAGAATATAATTCAGAACCATATCAACAGATAGTGTAAAAGGATACAAAATTAGATGGCAGTCAAGAATGTGTGATTTGGTAGCAACACATACCAAAAGGAATGGAAAAAAGCAGTACCTGGATTTCAGCTTCTCTAGAATCACTAGTCACCAAAGTCTCCAACTGCAACCATATAAGATGGGATATCAGCAGAAGAATATAACCTTTTTCAGTGCAACAACTAAAACAAGTACATGCAAGATCAAACATCTTTGCAACAATGACATCACAGAGGCCTCTGGTTACAAATGCATTCCCTATCCCTCTTAGCCTAATTGGGAAGATAAAACATTTGACCTGGGTGCATATATATATTCTTCTCCCAAAACCATGTCCGAAAGAAAGGATGGGTGCATCTTACATAAAAACAAACATGCCTAGGCATACAACTAACCACTTGCTCTGAAACATAACAATCAATAAAATGGATGTGGCAATTTAGACACAAGCAAAAGGATTCAAACAAACCTTCTGCGCAATAATCTGGTACTTGTCCAACGCATCCCTAGTGTTCAATGAAGCATCTGCAATGCTACTCCCAACACGCTCAGAAGCAACTGAAGAAGATGATGGTTGAGAAGAAACTCCCGCTTCCTTCAGACAAAAAGGTACCACAAATTTGAAAAAAAAAAAAAAAAGGCCCCAACCATGTTGAAACAGAAGTAGCAAAATTTCTTCCAACCTTTACAACATCTGAGGATTCCACTGAAATAAGTTCAGAGGAAGTGGTAGCTGAAATTGAAGCACTGGTGGAATTGTTTTCAAAACTTTGTTGGATAACACCATCAGCCGTCGCACTATGAATTGAAGCAGCACTGAAACATAAAATGCAGAATTTTGAAACTTCAGCATTCAAAATTTTGAAAAACCAGAAATATCAAGTAAATAACCATAGAACACCTAAGAAGTGCAGCTGAATTAGATTCAATAGCTTCTGAAGCCACATCCAATGAAACTGAACCGTATGCACTAGCAGGACCAGTAGCACCAGAAGAAGCAGAACCCGTAGGAATGACATTTGAGCTCTGGCTAGATTGGTTTTGCCATGGAAGCCGAACAAAATCCTGCATACAATAGGGGAAAGGAAGGAGGGAGTTCAGGGAGGGAATTATTAACTTTTAAGTGCTTTCTTTCTGAGAACCACACATACCATACGGAAGAGATCAACAGGCATTTACCTCATAAACTCGCTGTTGAGAGACAGTCAAGTGACCAGGCTTCGGGCGAAGGGCCTCAGGTACAACACCCATAGAACTTTGGGTGTACATGTTTGCATCAAAAAATGCTGGACCAACACCATCTCTATGCTTCCTTCTTTGAAGTTGTTGAGCTATTTCCGTGTCAATGGTTTGTATGGCCTGCATGAAACACCCGTTACAAGAGGACTACATTAATCTACCACATCTTTGATCAGATAGTGTAGAGCTATTTCGTGATGGTTTTTTCATATTATTTACGAGAACAAGCCCAAACTAATATTGATTTCCTGCATACCATGTTTGGTTCTTTCTCAACACAAGAAAACACATAACTAGAATGAAAATAATGACTGGACGAGGATAAGCAACCAGCCAAGAATAGAGAACATTAGCCAACAACAAACAATACCAAAGCAAAAACCTTACAAACTAGAACTTAAATTCTACTGAAAATTAGCTAAAAACACTCCTGAAAGTGTCATAGAAGCAAAGTTCCATATGGAAACCAAAAGGACCACCCGATACCACAATTTCCTCAAATGTGAATAATTTTTAAGATTCAGGATTTTAATTCCATCCAATTAACTGTTTAGTGCCCCTAAAAAAAGGTCTAATATATCCTACTCTCCCAGAGTAACTTCATATACAGCCATGATATGTTGCAAGGACTCCACTTTGTCCAGTCACATCTGTGTTGACATGATGCAAGTAAATTGGGAGACACCAACAACAAGCAGCTTATAAATCTTGATGGCAGAGACAAAAGAGAATGCTGTAGGCATTGAGAGAGAGGGGGGGGGGCAAGATACTAAATAACAAAGAGGGTTTTTCAGACAGCAGTAAAGAGTGAGCAAAACAGTAGCATTTAAACCAAGGATGACAAAGCCAACCATTTTGTGTATTCAAATTGCCCAATCTTTAAAGCATGATTTTATAATGAAGGAGTTGCAACAGTTTTGAACTAACCTGAATAAATACAGCCCTAGTGTAAACAATGCCCAATTCAAAATGAGTCTATTGCTGGTAAGCAGAAAATCCAATATTCTAAAACTTGATCAATATGTGGATATTCATGGTTAACACATTCCCTTGTTCATTTCCAAATTTTGGACAATGCCGAGTCATCATTTCCTAAAATTTAAAATTTACCGGTTTTTACACTTGGATCACACCTGTTGCACATGCCCAAGTCCAAGCAACATAGTCAATGATACATGTCAGGCTCTTCATCCAACACCAACAAACAGGTGCTTCCAAGGAACACCTTAACTAACCCTTGCCTACTCTAAATTACTACTGGGATCTTGACATGAGCACCACAAATGGGGGAGAGCCAAAATCATTAACTAGTATAGACATGATATATAAATTATATGCACGCCACATTACTCAAGAATAAAAACACCCCCAAACTAAGAAGAGGTTAATGACGTAGGTGTATATCAAAGCTAAAACCAGAACCTTATCAGTAGCAGCTTGTTCAATCACTGCACACCCAAGATCAAGGTTATCATTAGTAACAAGTTGCACAGCATGCTCCAGAATTTCACTTGTTAAGGAGAAACCCTGAACTGAATTCCTTAGCTGACTTGATATTGAACTACGTAATGGCTCCTGGCAAACAGAGAACACCAATTTATTGTACTGAGAAAAAAGAATATCAAATAAAATGATCTCGCTTCAAGTTCCAAATAAACAAAGGAGAAAGAAGAGCTACGAAGTTCTGTGACAGAAAAAACCTTGCATGTGACATGAGCTAAGCTTCCAGCCAAACTGGCAACCATTAAGTGCGCTGCATTATATATTCGTGTTTCATCGGATTCCATGGCATAATCCTATAATTGAGTAAGACATGATTGGAAGGCATTAGAACATGTCTGAGAAATAACAATGTTAAAAGTTTCTAAAACACGTGGATATATTTGATTCCAGATAAAATGCTATGGTTAAGAGACAAAATATAAATGTGTTAGCAACCGAAGAAAAGAGAATTTTGATCAAGATGAGATGACAGCGCCTGTGGAGCTTGCTGCCAAGATAGATACAGCACACCCCGTTATATATGGCACTAAATTCTTTGTTTAAGTCAACGTCCAAACCTTCAAAACAAGCTCTTTTGTTGTCTGTGTTGCAATAGAAACACTTCTCTGAACAATACCAGACACAATATCTTTGATGGCTCTGTCCATTACAGCAGGAACCAGTCTGTAAATTGTTAATGAGATAAAGACTATCAGACAAACACGAAACAAAGTAACTATAAAGCATGATGAGAATAATGTAGAAACAGTTTGAACCTTTGAAAATGCACATTTAAGCCCCAAGAATTTAACTTCTGATTGATAATAACATGAGTTCCAATGTTAGGTATTGCTGTGGGAAGCTGCAAACACCAGAGAACTTGTAAATTAGAGACAAATAAGTCAGTCCATTGTCAGAGTAACAGCATATGAACTTCAATGCACCTGACTAGCCGGAAAGGTTGACTGGGATGGAGTAGCTTGGAATAGTCCTTGTGCAGAAGGGAGCTGATCAGACAAGCCTAATGCAGCTAGTTTTTCATCCTCCATCAATGTACCAGAAGAAAGATGGACAGGAGAGGTGTACTTAAGACACCAAGCAGATTAAACCTCAGAAACATATCAACAGCTGCTTAGAAAAAAATAGAAAACCAAATGCACACAAACCTGAGATAGCATATGAGTATGAACGCCAGAATTAGGTGGGCCTGCAACCTCAAGTGGTAGCTCAACATGATTTAGGGGAGATATAATTCCAGATTTAACTTCTGGAAGCATCTGTGGTTGGGATGCTCCTACATCTTTATTGGAAAAATCAGGATTCCCTTCGATTTCCCTTTTCCGGTCCTTAAGAAGAGAAGTTGGTGCTATGTCCTTCATATCAACACCAAGGTTCTTGAACAAGACCTGAAGTGCCAAAAGAATATTATTGACAAACAACCAAAAACAGCATCATCATAGTAGGGCTTCTATAACAAAACAAAATGTACATGCAGTTGGCAAGTACTGATTGTATTCCAATACCTCTATGTCAAATTTGAGGTTCATTTTCAAGTTCGGCATTGAGTAGATCTCAGCCAGCAATCCAAGAATGCCCATAGTCCAAGGATTAGGGGGTTGGTATGCTAGACTGTTTTGGCAAGGCTCTAGAACCTGCAGCAAGTAACAGACTGTGAGAATTATACAGCAACCAAATTCAGAGACATTCAAATTGTCAACATGTGTACCTTGGATGTAAATGGTATAACTGCAATCATCAATCCCTTCTCATATGCCTGCCCAACGACAAGATTAACTCAAGTGAATATATGATTCTTAATTGATAAAAAATAAAGATGAAAAAGAAAAATCTAATGAGACTTGTTATTATTGAAGAACACCACTTCTCCATCTAAAAGAATCACCTCCATGATCAAAGACTTGGGATCTATCTCACGTGCCCTCAGAACTTGGTTCCTTCCAATAGTTAATTTCCCAAGCCAGCTTCCCAAATTTTTAAGCAATGAACGCTCTTCTGAACTAGATTTTATAAGCTCTGATCCCAAAAGAACCTGAAAACAGAACAAAAGGTAATACTTATCTATTCTACTTTTAAACTGAAAAGGACTTATTCATGCTACTTGATTTTCAGAAAATGAAGTTGCTTAACAATGTCCAGAGCACAAAGTACACATCATGACACAAACCTTGCAGTTTTCATACGAGGCTTGGACAATCTCCTTATTTAAAGCCTTTGAATTAACTTTATCAAGGAACTTCAAGTACAAATCATGAAAATTGGGCTCAATGCTTGCTCTGAATGAAAACATTAACCAAGACCAATAAGGAAGAGGAAACAACACAAATAATTAACATATTACTTAAAAATAGAGATAAAAATGCATAGAAACGTTTACACGAACTAAAGAATTGGGAAAGGAAAATGGGGAGAGGGCTCTGACCTTTTCATGACCATGTACTGTGCAAACCAGGGATAGTACTGCTCCTTTAGTAATTCAGTAAATTCTTTTGCTTTAGCTTCAACATTTGCAACTGAAATATTATTAATCATGAATGATACTTTGTCATGAATCTCTGATCCTGGAGCCTGTAAACAAAAATTAAAACCAAATAACTACAGCGCAAAAGAAAATATGAAATTATTTATTTTTATTAATATATTATTTGAAAGAGAAGTAGAAGAAATTACAAATAAAGGCTTAGGACTCCTTCATATAAGGAATGAATATGAAAACAAAATAAGTCAGAGAAATTAATAAGAAATTAACTTTGCAATGTTAAAGGCCATCAGAAAAAATTCCTGCAAGCAGAACACCATGAGAAGACCAAAATTAAATTATATCCCACAACAGCTTCTTTAAGAGTAATTTTTTTAGAATTCTCTAGTTTTAAACGTAGAAATATTCCAGATTCAAGGACCATTCTCTTTCCAAGCCACAAATGCAAGGGTAAAAGCTCCTCTACCCACTTGGAAACACCCACCTATTTATCCAACAAAGGCTAAGGGCTTGCTACGCAGCAACCTTATTAGCAAAACCATACAAAGAAAGCTTCCCAAATGCTAAATAAAGATGACACTCATCATTACATGGTGTGCTGTGCCCCCCATAGCATACAAGAAAAGGAAGATTTCGGGAAATATTACATGGTAAAAGTTAGAATAGATGGCTCAGCTCAACCCCTTGTGAAACAAATTGCCACTGTAGAATTTGAAGACTTCAAAATGAATACCAATTTTTTGAAACTTCCTAACTTCAAAAGAATAGAAAGGGTAGCTCCATTCAAAGTTTAATACTTCAATGACCAAGAAACTTTTTCTTTCCCAAATAAGTTATCAGCATAAATAAGGTGTGAGGATAGTAGTTGCAAGTAAAAAAAAATCCCTTGATGGATAAAATTAATAGGGGAAATAAGGGCAGTAGCTCGTATTCAATTTCATACTTAAAGGGGCCTCTACACATCTCTAGAGAAAAAAATTGAATGCTACCATAGGCCTCCATGCATTCTCTGTAGAAAATACTACTACTTATGTGAGAATACAACAAAACATAGTACCTCTATTGGTGTTTCTCTTCTCTCAGCAGCAGCCATAAGTGTTTCGATGTTCAATGCAGAGCCAAACCCTGTATTGAATATTGATTTGTATATAATGCTGACCAAAGCATATTTAAAACAGTTGAAGGTATGGTAGCTTAATGTAAATATCATGATCATTTAATGAGCTTACTGGTGGAGGTAACTCGGGAAGGACGTACAAAACCAGGAGAAGACAACAAAGCCGAAGAAGTAACTGTACCCTGCAATCACAACTTGAGAATACTATGAAGAACTATAGGAATGAAATTCAAATATTAACCCCATCACATTAATTGATAGCGGAGGCTACCTTCTGAATGCTAGAAACATCACTTGAAGGGGCAACTGAAGATTGCACACTGGAAGATAGAAATTGTTTACTCTCATTAAATGGAGCCACAGATGCAAATTGTTTAGTCTCATTAAATGGAGCAGCAGATGCTTTCAAACGGTCATCAAGAGAACTTTCATGTCTCTGTTGAAGATGGAGTGTAGAGGAAAGCTGCTGCCCAGCCTGTTGAATGTTAATGCTATTTGACTGCAATGATGACACAAGGTTAGAGAACAAAACTAAAAATGTCTGTTTCAATAGACAAACAAATTTGAAACAGAGGCAGTAATGTATTGATAAGACAATGCAATAGGATCAGGGAGCTAGAGGTACAATGGTCCCAGTGAGAAGCAGTTGCAGAGATGGTGGTGCCAAGAGTGTAGTGCTAACATGCAAATTTAAAGTTTAACCTGAACATGGAACACCAGCTCAAAATGTCCTCGATCACCTTAATTTTATTTCTTTAGGAGGGTAGTCAAAATACAGACTATTAATTGGAGCACTAAACATCCTTGAAAAAAGTTATGAGATATCTGATGCATTGAGACATCCAGAGAATGTTAGTTGCAATCCATGGTTGAAAATAAAATGAAAGAAGAATCAGATGTGCTATGATTTATATATTTTGCAATAAAGAGATGGGCATGTATGTGTGCCCAAAACTCCAGCTCCCTGACACTATTGCACGGACTTATCACCAATTGCTACTTCTACTGCAAATATGTTTCTGGATTGAAAACAAAGGTTAATAACAAAATTTAAAAAATTCCACCACATCAAAGAAACTACTTTTGATGTGAATTTTAATCTAAATATCTTAGATGGAACCCTTGCCAAATCTTCATGTATCAAGTTTCCATCATTTTAAACAAAATTATGTCAAATATCTTCGGAACATCTCAGGTGATATGCTTGTCAAACATTCATGAATCCAGTTAAAGTTATTAATGCATAAGACAAAAGAAGGAGCACAAATTCTAAGCATCAAAAAAATAAACACAGTTCCTAACCTCTCCATTTACTGAGGCAGCCTGAGACAAGCCATGGTGATGAGCAGCAGAAGCATTGTTAATTCCATCTGATTCCAAATGCCCTGACGAAATCCTGGCAAGTGCTCGTTCAATGAAAGCAACAAGCTCAGCATGAGTGCCACGCAGATGCGATATTTGTAAGATGTGATTGCAATACTGTGGCCATTCAATCAAACGATCCACGAACTTCTCCAAAGCCTTGGTCCCAAACACAAACATCTGCAAACAGAGGTCATACATGACATTATATATATGCATATATAGATAGATGGATGGATGGATGGATTGGTCGAATGTCGCTTAGGGATGATGACAGACTTTGGAATCTGGAGGTTTCCGAAGCGCATCTAAAACACCACGCAAGGCAATCCCAAGAGTGAGATGAGTAACAAGCTGGTGCTTGATAACAGAACCTGAAATGCAATTCAAAAACACGACCACATAAATCTGCTGAATACATTCCAAATCACATTTATTTGCTTAAGTATGTATCTCAAGATTACTTAAAGCAGGTACAGAAACTTCAAGCCAAAGTCATGCAGATATTCACAGCTTCATGCCTCGTGCTACAAAAATGCAAATACCAGTAGCAATCACAGGCAAATAGATATCTGGTTTTATAAATGGATTTCCATTCAAGCAGTAAGCAATCAACTTCTTCAATCAAGTTGTATGCAATCAAATAAAAAACATATGCTGCAATGCAAACTTATATCAGCTAAACTACATAGAATTCATCACAATATTTTTTTTGAAAGAATGATACAAAAATACCAAAAAAAAAAAATAGGTGTGCATTTGTGAGTTACACGTATCAAAAATCAAATACCATAACATTTTTCTACAAAGGGGCCATATTTTGGACAAGCAAATACATGTTGAAACTCCAAACTCATGGACAGGCAAAAGGAGGTTCAATATGATTAAAAACAATTAAGTATATGATAGCAGAGTTAAAATAGTCCAAGCAGCACCACGAACTTGAGCTCTTAAGCATTATTATTAAGACACGGCCAATCAAGGTGACTTGATACCAGGAATTGGACTAGAAGGCTAGAAAGATGAGCTATGCTATTAACTTTAACCTCTAAAATGAAGCTCACCAAAAAGAAGAGCAGCAATTTTTAGTTGCCTTTCTGGATATTTTGGGAAGAATCTATATTCTTCAAATAGATTGCCAATCATGCACTCAAAAATCAATTGTTCCCTGTAAGTGATTTCAACAAGTGATTAGTCGTACCACTGAAACCAAAAGTCTTTAATAGGACCCACAAACAAAATAAAAAAAAATAAACATCAAAATAAAATATCAAACACCAAAACCCTCAAATGAGCACCACAAAAATCATCTAAAACTTAGATGATACAGGTCCAAAAAGGTATCGTCAGCTTTCACACTAACACCGGATTGAAACTATTTTTCATACTTGTCTATCAAAAAAAACACTAATAAAAATAACTACAATCATTTCAAATGCTTGGCGGGGACAGACGTGTGCAGGGTATGCAAAAAAAACAATTCAGGATGCATGAACAAAAACATGGAGTAAGAATCAAACATAATTCTACACCAAAAATTATTGTGGTTAGTATAATTTTACGGCTAACTTCCAACACTCTATAAAGGCACATTTATTATAATTAGATTACTAATAAAGTTTAAGGACATGGGATGTAGATTGCACCACGTTCCCTTAAATTTTTTATTTTTTATTTTTTTTGCTAAAAAATATTATTTTTTTTTTATGTTTTCATATCATTTTAATGTGCTGATATCAAAAATAATTTTTAAAAAATAAAAAAACATTATCTTTATGCATTTCTAAATGAAAAACACTTTGAACCACAACCGCTACCACAATCTCAAACACACGTAGTAAAATTCCAAAAGAAGCAAATGCTTTATAAAGATTAACATTATACCTTTTCACAGAAGATTCCTTGAATCGAGCAAGCATTTGAACCATGGAATCTATTGTCAGATGACCAGAAAACATTTGATGGAAATAAGAGTTTGCCTCTGCCTCAACATCATCCGAAAACCCATCAGGGGTAGATGAATCTGCCGAGCTACCATTCTGCAGCCTTGGATTAGAGTCCATAACTGTTACATGCAACCTTTCCATTTCCTCAGAAAGTTGGGTAGATATAACTAAGCTGGTATGGGCTTTAAGGACCTGAAAAGTATACAGAGATTTAGAATATCACCATGCAATTGTATGGGGAAGACCAGAATAAATTAAGTGTTGAGGTTAGAACCTTCAGGAAGGATGAACTAGTCTCTGAATAAAGATTCACAATGGTACTTTGAGGATGAATAGGTTTGGCAGAAAAATCCTGTGATCCACCAGGCTGAATCTCCTTGAGAAACTTGAGACATTCCTGCACAGTTGGAAAATACACACCATGTCATGTATAGCTATTTCCATCGCTAAACCGTAACTTAACTTAGCCATAGTAAAATGCATTTAAAATCCCAGAGATAAGATTTGGCAAAACCAAAAATTATTGGCACCTTCATGAGGAGTTTAGAAGGACAGCTGAACATTACCTCGAAGAATGAATCCTTGTATGTAATTAAATTATTACCCAGCCACTTTTCAAGGTCTATAAGCTCTTTTCTTGAAGCGAGGGCTGCTAATCTGATACCAGAAGGAAAGGGAATCGTGTCTAACACCGATGACAAAATCTGCACAAGGAACAAGAAATATGAGCTCAGAATTAATCATGCACAAAACTAGCAACAAAGAAGCATAACTAAAAGATGAATCCAGAAATGATTAGATCAGTAAGAATAATGCATGGTTATGGAAAAAGTTCCCACAAAATGGCAGCTTCAAAATTTTGCACAAGGTGATGGAATAGAACAGAAAACAAGTCATGAATTCTCTCCATTTACCTTTAGCTCTTGGCAAGCATCCAATATCTCAGTCATGATGTTTGGTTCAACATTGTGAGCATCTACAAATCCCCGCAACACAAGATTAGGGTTCAGATGCCAGAGGTAAAGCATCATACCACTACCAGCAGCACTTTTGATTATAAGAGGGAAAACCATAAAAGACACTTCATATTGGAGGAGGCTGTAGGCAGTCTGCAATAAGAGAGGTAAAATTGATCAGCCAAATAAATATGTAGGATATAATTTGAAGAATCATGAAAAAAACAAGAGAAGTACATTGATATGTGACATCCCAAGAAGCAACAGTTCTGGACAGTGTTTGAGAGGATACTCAAGCATTGATCGGACAGAACTAGCATGACCCCTCTCAGCCAATTGACAAAGCATATCCAAAAGGTCAAGGCACACCCACGCATGATTAGAATGCCCAACTTGAAGCTTATGGCCATGCAAAGAATCAATATAGTTCTGCAAGAATAGCAAATAACTTTTAATTATCAGAACAGGGATTACCTCAGAATGGAAGCAAAAAAAAAGAGTAGAAAGGCACCATACCAGCTGCCTTCCAGAATGGGCAAAGGTGAACACTTCTGGTGGTGCCAGTACTGCATGTTTCAGAAAAGATAGCTGACCTTCAGTATTCTTCCAAAGAGACCCATAGATGGCATGGAGAGGGAACGGATCCTGCAAATATCAAAGATACAGATTCATAACCAGAAAACAAAAATCCCTGTTTAAGCAATAATTGGCACCCACATGGGCCATTAGTTAAAAATATTGCTTGAGAATCATATATGTTAATGATGATCATGTATGTTGCAGCTGTAATTAGCAACGGGGAATGGAGGTGGCCACATCCATGAACAGATGATATGGTGAAAATTCAGAGTGCTATATGTGGCATTATATCTCCTTCCAATGGTGAAGATGACAGGGTCTTATGGAAACCCACTCCTGGAGGTAACTTTACATGCAAAAGTTTGTGGGGATCAATAAGAGCAGAGAACTGTAGAGTTGAGTTGTTTAAGCTGACTTGGGGTCCTCTATATGTACCTAGACAAAGTTTCAATGTTTGGCTGGCTATCCTAAACTGGCTTTATACTAAAGTTCAACAAGTGAGAGTGGGGATAAATATTGAGCCCCTATGTGTTCTGTGCAGTCAAGAGAGGGAAGATGGGATCATTTGTTTTTTACTTGCTAGTTTGCTAAAGATGCTTGGAGTTCTATTTTCCAATTGTGTGGAATTCAAAGAGCTGTAGGAGATTGGCAATATGAGTTTGATTATGCCGAAAGAATTTTGAAGAAGTGCTTTTCTTCTGTTATCCTCGGGCTTGCTTCGTGTGGGGTCATTTATTCTGTACGGAAGGAGAGGGATGTCTGGATCTTCAATGGAAAAGACTCCCAAGTCACTGTTGTAGATGCTCGGATTGTTCAATTGATTCAGTTTAGATTGTGCAATACGAGTTTTCTACATGAGGCTTGAAACAATCCTAAAATTTGCTGATCTCGGTAATTTGATCATTATCTGCTTCACTGTTTAGTCTTCATTCTAGGATTGTCTTTCTAGTGGTTTCTGGGCTTTGTAGCAGGTTCTAGTCCCCTGCTTGGTTGTTTCTTGATGAGATAAATATCATTCACAAAAAACAAAACAAAAAACCTTGTATATCCAGAAACAGATCTTGACTCGACTCTACCAGTGCAAGTATTTCACATATTACGAGGATGTACCTGGCATGTCTGTCTATATATAGACATCAGAAAGGAGAATGCCTCCTCATTAGGTATGTAAAATCCTTCATGATCCAGGTTTTCAATAACTTGAATCCAGTTAGTACCAGGAGCCTGTAAAAAAGCATAAATATGCAATGATTTAGGGAACTCCTCTTAGAAAATGTCACATTTAAAGCAAAAGGAAAAGATAATAAAAACAGAACTGAACTCACAAGTTGCTTGATAGTCTTTACAAGGACATCAATGTCCCATGAGCTTAACTGTGGAAGATCAGTTGTAATGTTACAACCAAGAGCCAAGCCAAACGTTGAAAATGTGCTCTGGTTGTCCTCAAGACCGGTAAGGTTGCGGGCAATTGTTCCAAGTATCTTAGAGATGGTAACTTCTGTCAGTGGTAGAAAAGGGGATAATATTTCTTTGCAGTGCAACACATCAAATGTGCATCCATAGCCTAACTCTTTCACAATATCTCCCAGGCTCATCTCCTCCTCCATTTCAGCTAAAATAGCATCAAATTCAGTATCTGTACTCCCATGGAAGAGATCCATATTCCTACAGAAACAAAAAAAAGCGCATTGCAGGTATTATAGACCACTGAGTTTTACAGTTATAGTCAATTTGGCCAGGTAAGAACAGAGACTACCTCAAAAAATTGGCCTCACGCCATTCATCAGAAATCAACGGAGTTAAAACAAAAGGGACAACATCTTTGGACTGCATTAACGACAACATCTGCATAAAGCTATCGACATGCTTGGAAAGCCCCTCAGACCGCTGGAGGAACATAACAATATTCTGAATTTGCTCAACAGAGTTCATTGGAACAGGATTTGCACACAATTCCTCAATTTTAGCCAAACAGAACTTCTTAGCTGAAAAACCAACAAACCCATCAATAACATGTACAATAAAACTCCAACCCAAAAAAGTGCAAGAAAAAAAACATTAAAACAACAACTCACCGAACATCCTGGTATCAGCATTCTCTGATTCAGAGAGCGCGAGACCGGTGCCAATTTTCTCAGCCACAGATAACTTCAATAAATTGGACAGCGTCTCTAAGAAATCTTCAGTGATCTCCGTACTTTTTAAAGACTGACAAAACACGGTAGCGAAATTGGGTTTGTCCAAAACAAACTTGAAAACCGATGCAAGTACAGGTTCCAAATGCATGTTTTTCAAGTCAGTCTTCAAATAATCCAAACATGTTTGGAGCGTCAAAATACTTCCTTCAAGTTCATACTCCATAAACTGCATTAATCCACGACACCCAAAAAAATAATTAAATTTAAAAACAAAAAAAAAATCGATTGTGACCTAATAATAACTAAATTACCTTGCATACTTAAAATAATTTATTATTTTGTTCCAAAGATAGCCGGTCAAGAAAAGCGTGAAATTTTAGGGTTTTTAGAAAAAAAATATTAAAAGAGAGAGAGAGAGAGAGATAAACGACCGATAGCAAAATTAGGGATAATAAAGCAATGTAAAGAAAGTACCTGGCAGAGGTCATGAAAGACGGAATCGACGTTAGCTTCGTTCAAGGAGTGAAGGAGGAACCGAATCTGACTCGGTACTGTTGAAGATAGCTCAATCATGGCGAGTGACTCGGTGAGTGAAAGATAAATTAGGATTTTTTAAGCTTTTTGGTTTTACAGTGAGAGAAAGCAGGCAGGTGGTGGTTCTGAAGATGTTTACACGAAAAGCAAACTGAGAAATGATGAAAGAGAGGTTCTCTTATGTTGAGTGTAATATTTTAGAGCAAATGACAAGTGTGGTATTTGTCTGGGTTTCGCGACGGTCACCATAGGGTGTAGGTAGGGATGAATATGTCGAGTTATTTACGTGCCACGTAGCGAACAAAAATGATTACCGCTTCTCTCCATGTTAAACTAGCAGGACTAACCGGTATTCGGCTAGCTTGGTGCTAAAACCAAGCCGAATTTATAAAAAAATAGAGGTGATTAAAAACTTACTAACCATGTGGATTGATACGGTGACTCGGTTCCCTCAACAAGATCAGATTAAAAATTTAATTGTTAATTATTAATTATTTTTTATTAAAATAATATTATCTTAATTTTATAAAAAATAAAATTAACTTAAATAATCCGATCAAAACTCTAACTTGAGTTTTGAGCATGTTTTATCATGGGATGAGGTTTAAAACTCTGCTTGTCTCCATTTTGTATTTGCAATTGCATGATCAAGAAAAATCATAATCATTGTCACTAAATTAATTTTTAATTCTAAAACAGTCCTCGTACTAAACAAAATTCTTTATAATCTTTAAATTGGTGACTTGATTAAGAGATTTTTATTAATTATTTTTATTTAATTATATAATAATAAAAATAATCACATGTAAGATTAATTATCAACCTAATACTTAAGGTGTGTTTGTTTTTAAAACGTGGTTTTTTTCCAAACTTTTCTGTGTTTGTTTGTCATTAGAAAAGTGCATTTTTTTTTTTAAAGTAAATTTTAAGAAAGTGAATTATTTTTCGATGTTTGATAATGTCTTGAAAAGTAAGTTGGAAAATATTTTTTAAGTGTTTGGTTATGTTATAAAAATTAAGCTGGAAAATAGCTTATTAATATTTTAATTTTTTTCAAATTTATTAAAATAATAAGGAACAAATCTTACAGATTAAAAAGTTGAATGAAAATGGAATTGAAAAAAATATAATTTCAAAAATAATCTCAAATAAAATAAATAATAATCAAAATAATAGAGATCAAATCTAACAAACAAAAAAATTAAAAGATGATAAAATTAAAATAATAATAATTACAATTTCATAAATTATTTTAAATAAAATAAGTATCAATCAAAAAGAATGAGGAACAAATTTGATAGATTAAAAATTTCAATTTAAAAAATGATAAGAAAAAAGTAAATAACAATCATAAAAATAAAGACCAAAGTTAATATAAAAATCAAATTAAATCAAATTTTAAGGGATGAATTTGAAGAAAAAACTATTCAAACAAAATATATAGCAATTAAAAGTTTGAGTATCAAATTTGACATGATCAGCAAATAATATGATATTCTAAAATTTTTCACAACTTCTGGAAAGTGTTCTCCATTTAAAATAAAAGGAAAACACTTTCCTGGAAATCAAGTCAAATTTTCCTTTAACAAGAAAGTGTTTTTCGTTGACCAACTTTCCTAACAGCAAATAAAAACAGGAAAATTTTGAAAAATAATTTTTTTAAAAACCACTTTCAAAAAACAAACACGCCCCTAATGTTAGTTTGTTTTCAAGAGCATCGTGAACTTGATGAGCTTTGCCCGATCGTCTTTTATTGTTGCATTTATTGGACTTGTGATTGTCGTGACCTGCCTATTAATATGACATAGAGCTTATAAAAAGGCTTTGAATATAAAAATATGAATCACCATCAATACTTATTTAGTGTGGTCGGACACTTTATTATGATGATTTTAATAGTAACCAAAGATTTATTAAAATTGATAGGTTTTAATCTACATGTCCTAATTTAGGACGAGAGTTTTCCCATGCATGCTAGAGGTATTAATACCTCTAAAAGCATTCATTTTGAAAAATGGTTATTCATTATCAAAATTTTGTTAATTTGACTAAATAGACCTATTTAGTGAGAGTCTCTTTCACTTAATAACAATAATTTTGATTTACATTCCATAAAATCAACTATCACTAACTATAATATTGACCTAATTATAGAAATCTATTTATGCCATACTTACACAAATATTTTCAATTATTTTCTTAACTTAAATAGCTAATATTTATATGAAAAATATTGATTCTAATGAGATGGTCCACCATGCTAACAAACTTAGAGCGTGTTTGGCAATGTGGTAGCGGTTACTTTTCAAATAACTTTTCGTGCCAAAATGCATGTCAATGATGTTTTTTCATTTTTTAAAAATCATTTTTGACATCAGTACATCAAAACGATCCAAAAAATACAAACCGCATTAAATTTTAGCAAAAAAAAAATTCAAATTTGTTGGGAACGCGGTTTGCACCGCGTTCCCAAACGCTTCATTAATCTTTATTGGATCTTTCATCCTTCAGTTTCTATTTTGTATTCAAGGATGTTAAGAATTTCTCTAAGAATCCACCACACCTATTATGGATTTTAAAATTACTTGTACTTCAAACCTTTTTTTTTTAAAAGAAAATAAACATGTCCATAATATCCTTTCTTTTCATTTTTATCCTTGTCATATAAGGTTATATTTATTATCTCATCATTGAGAATTTTTATGAGATCCCTCTGCATGACTACAACCAATAGACTTTTCATAATCGTTATCCAAGCTCATGTAGCTATATTTTGTATATGGAAAATTTTTAAAATTCTTTAGCTTATTTGACGAGACCTAGAATTATTGTTTGATCATAAAAATGTATATTTTTAAAGGTCATCATGTGAACCTCTTAAATTTAATTGTCGTATTAGTTCCAACCAATACAATTAAAATAGATTCATTTGTGTGACTACTATAACTAGATTTTTCATAATCATTATCCAAGTATATCTAACTATATTTTATATATGGGAAAATTTAAAAATTATTTAGCTCGTTTGATGAGACCGTGGAAACCAGGTTATTTTTTATTGTTTTCCCATGGATAAGGTTTATAGTTCAAACCTAAATAGATGCAAGTTTCATTAATTCATTTTGTTTTTTTTTTTACTTTGTAGTTTTTACATGCACTTAAACCCTCCCTCACAAGGGCTTTTATGATTCATTCCAAACCCAAAGGTAAAACACCATTCTCACAAGCTTAGAAACACCTTCATCTATTTTGAAAGGGGTTACAAACCCCCAGCCCACAACATGGTTAGAATTACAAAATATCTAATAAAATAAAACAAGGGTTTAACATTTAAACTCTTTCTATTCTACAATCTCATGCCATTTGTTTTGTCAGCTTCTTCTCATATGCTGTCAACCATGTCAAAACCTTGCAACCCTACTTTTCTTATACTTGTTTAATTCTATGTGTTATATTGTGAGATGGAGCAATTTTTTTCCTTAAAAAAGTGGTTGTTATTTTTAATTACAAACTAAAAAGCTGATTCGTTCGTTAAATGAATTAATTGATAATTTTATGTGCTAAAAAACGATAACAAATTTGTTAGTTCTCACCAAATATTGAGTTTGGAAGTAGAGACAAAGATGTTATTTCTTTGAAAAAAAAAAAGGAATTGAATATTTGTTTCAATTTAAAAACATGTCTCTAAAGCTGTAGTTGATTTGAATCATAAAACTATATTTTATTTTTTCAGACCAAACATTATCAAAGTAATTAATTTTGGTACTATTTTTATAAAGTCTTCATCCTTTTAGGTGAAACAAGCTCCATATTTTAATTTACCACCACATTTAGTTTAAGCTTCTTGTTACGACTAAGCCATAAAATTCATCTTTTTCACTGTTTGCTAACAATTTCAATCATAGTTATTAAATATGGTATGAGGTTGGCCCAGGTCAACCTGTGTGACATGGAACTTGACCCCTTGGTCGATGTTAACCTGGAAAAAATAAAAAAATGCTTGAGATTTTAATATTTCATATGGAAAAATTAAGAAACAATTCATATGAATCTAGGGTATATATATAGCTATCCCACGTGTAAAAATTAAGAAACATTTTATATGAACGTGGGCTATGTATAATTATACTTATCCCATGTTAAAAAGTTAATAAACATTCCACGTGGATGTAGGCTATACAAAAAATATGTGAGGTTAAGTATTCATAAATTAATTTAATATTTTTTGAGTTTATTAAAAAATATAAAAAAAAGTCGGATATCATCCGGGTTACACCGAGTCACCAAGGTTTCGAGTTAATTCGGCATGTCGCTTGGGTTTGAATGAGCCAATTGCAAGCCTAGGGTTTGCCTATTTGAAACCTGGCCTAGACTCCAGGTTACCACATTCCAAATCAACTCGTCAGGTAAGGCTAAGTTTCATAACTATTATTTCAATGACCTATATACCCTTTTGTGTTTGTTGGAATCCATAAAGAGACCATAAATAAATATCCATAAAAGGTATTTATTACATAACATGAAGATTTAATAGAGGCACTAGTTCATTGGCTCGTGTTCTGTAGTGGGTCAATATCATTTTTTTTAAAAAATATAAAAAATATTAATAGTATGGAGAATATTTTAATAATATTATTAAACCTAACCAAGTGAGTTAATTTTTTAAACTGCATTCAACTCTTTGCCAGACATCTGGTATGGCTGCCAGACCCAAGAGCCCGAGTTTAGCCACCATGCCAAACCCATGCATATTTTTTGAAAATATAGGAATTCATTTATAATTGTTCTAAAAATATATTTGTTTTGTATTTTAACCAAATATATTTTTATCTCTTCTATATTTTTTTCTTCTATTTTGGGACATTAACAACACGAATCCCTAAATTCATTTCAATTTTTTTCATTAATCTCTAATTTTAGTGAGATATCATTTATAAATTTGCACAAATTAAAATAGTTAAAAGGACAATAAATCTCTTACATGTACAATATTTTCTTTTCATACAACATAATGTATTAGTTTAAAAGTTTTCTTTTATAATCATATATTTCAAATTGTTGTATCTACTAATAGTTATAATATAGAATAAACTCTCCTTGTAACAAACTTTGACAATTAGATTATGCAACAATACATATATAAATAAATTGCTATGAAATTATAAAATTTAGAGAATAAACCATAATTTTTAAAATAATATAAACAAAATGTAAAATGAAATTAACCTAGAATAATTTTTCTTTCTTGAATGATCGTCTACGGGCTCAGGGGCTAATGTTCTGCCTCAAAATATATTTTCAACCCGAATAAATGCGAGGGTTGAGTCATCCAGGCCCAAACCACCACAAACGCAAGCGAACTCAAAACAGAAACTCAGAACCTCGTGGTTTGATCGAAGCTAACCATCGCTCTCAAAATGCCGACGGACGCGGAATCACCATCACCGGAGGAGAAGCCAAGCACCCATCTGCCACCGCGACCAACAACAGAAACGGATTTGACTTCGATACTAAAATCGAAAGCTCTAGAAGAAACCGCGCCATGGATCGACAACGCATTGCAACAAGCTCTTATTTACCAAAAAACCATCCAAGATTCACTCGACATCGCCATTGAATCTTCAAAATCTCGCTTCTCTGAAATCATCACAACTTCCCAGGCTCATTTTAGCCAAACAATTGTGAGCTCATTACTCTATTAAAAAAATTGGCACTAAATGTACCTATTTTTTTATATATAAATTTATACGCATTGTTTTTTTTTTTTAATTATTATTGTGAATTAATTGTAGGATTCTTTGCAAGATGTTAAGTCAGAGATTGGTGTTTACGAGGATAAATTATTTGGCAAGGCTAAAGGTATTAAGAATTTATTGTTCACATTGTAATTGGAGTTGAGGTTTTTTATTTGTTTTTTTGAGGCTTTAATGCTTGGTGATTTTTTTTTTTTAGAGGGGATTAATGTTGCAGCTTCCCATCCGTTGATTACCAGTGCGGTTGCCGTTGGCTTGGGATTCGTAGTTCTTAAAAGTATGGTCCTCAAATTATTTTTATGAATAATTATTGTTTCTACGAGTTAAAGCTTACCTTTTTATGTTATTTAATGAAATGTTTGTCATACGATGCAATGGGTCATTAATTTGTTCTACAAGGAGTTGGAATAAAACTGAATAAGATTGCATGTGAATTCTATTGAAATTTTGAATTTAGTCTCAATGCATGGTGAAGTTTGTAACATATAAGAAGCATTTTTTTTCTTTTTCCGTCTCCAATTGTCTCTGAGGCTTGTTGCTTCTTTCAAACTGATGGTCATTGCTGCCATTTATGTCATGCAGGACCAAGACGCATTTTGTACTACAAGACCTTGCGCCTTTTTACAAGTGAAGAGGTGAGCATAAGGCTCCCCACCTTTTCTTTCCTTTTCTTGCCCAGTAATTAGGTCTGTAACGAAAAAATGCAACCAATTAGGTTTTAAATATGCCCCTTCAATCAGAACTTCTATGTTAGTAACCCGTTGTAATGAGGTTTTACTATGCCCCTTCACTGGCTGAAGGTAAATGTGCTTACAAAAGGAATTACATTCCAAAGGTTACTAAGATGGCCACAAGTCACCTGGATGTCAGTTCCTCCTTTCTGCACTTGTAACTCTTGAACAAATAAATTCACACATGTATATTATGTGTTAGTAAAAATATGAAAGGACACTTGGCTTCAGCAAACACTTTCCCTGGAAACAACTAAAACTACATGTTTGCATAATGTGAGCCATGATCGCTATGCTACAAAATGGAGTTTCACTGCATCTTGCTCAGTGTTTTTCAAATTCCCTTTTGATGATGGGAAATGTTTTTTGGGCGACATTATCACTTCAGTCAAGGATTTCTTTGTTGTTTATAAGGCTGATATAGTTTTGATTCAATAAGTCGATCTGCTATCCATTTGTACAACTCCATGAGTGCAGAAGCATCATGCTAATGCTAAGCATTTGTGGTGAGCACATTAAACATGTATGCGCTGATCAGAACTTTAGTTTCAACCCTATTGCTTGTCACAGGCCTTGCTTTCCCAAGCTGATGCTAAAGTTAAGGAATTGCGACAGTCGATTAGCCTCTTGAAGGCTGAAAGTGAGAAGTTGGAGGTAACCTCTCACTCGTATCATTTATTTCATGACGAGTTATTGATAATGTGTTATTTTTATCTTCGGTTTCTACGTATCTAAACTCTAAACGGAGAAAAGCTGTTTCTTGGTTCAAAATCTCAGTGTTTATTGCTATTCATGGAATGGAAGACCCCACTCTTGAACTATAGTTTACATTTAACATAAAGCCTGCAAGGTAATCTAGGGCAAGGATGAGATTGATTGGAGAAAGTGGAGTTTATATTTTGCATTGCATTGCATCATGAACATGTGATGCACTGTGTGCATCTGGAAAACTTGACAGGAGCCAAATGTACTGATTTTTCTCCATTCCAACCTCCGCTCCCCAACAACAAAAGTCAATGAAGAATACATGTTGACAGAGAAAAAAAAAGTGCTGAAGGAAATATAAATATCAGCAGGAACTCTCTGCCCTGAAAGGTTATTAGTCTGTAGGGAAGATACTCCCTCTCAACCATACTCCTGCAAATCCTACTTCATCTGGAACATATTTGAGGGAGATTCATTGCCTTACCAGGCTGGGATGCAGGGCAAGATTGATTCTGGGAGGGTTTGGTGTTGGGGATGGGTGTTATGACCCCCAGACTGATTGCATATACATGGGGCATAACTAATTTACTCTCTTTGGGTGTGTTAGTGTGTTATTTGACCATTGAACTTCTAAGAATTAATTAGTTGTCAGGTTTATGTTTTGTGAGGAATCCCATTCTCCACCCTGTATGTACTGGGGGGACAGTACAGGATGAGGATGGAATATATTTTAGAAATAGGAGTAGGTACAGAGAATGCATTCCTCAGGTCAAACTGCAGGCTGTTATTCTTAGTTATCTTTTTCCATGTATTCCTTGGGGTGCACCCTGTGACATAAAATACTGTTTTTCAGAGGAGAGCATCATTAGCAGAAGAAGAATTGATCCGGGGAAGGACAAAGCTCAGGTCTGTGAATTTAGAGAAAGGGCTTCTGATGCTCACTTTTGAAAAGCATGGAAGGAGATATTTCCATTTGGCTAATTATTCCAGCTGAAACTGTGTTCTCTATGGTTACAGGCAAGCAGGGAAGCAGATCCAAGGTGTAATTCGCTCAGCTTATAAGATCGAACGACAAGCTACGGGTATGTAATACCACAGCCTCCTTATTGTTGACATTAAGCAAACTAGTTGTATGGATAAAACACATGCTCATCAAATTTGCTTTGTTGCTTCAGGGTTGAGGGATATCCTTCGTGAATTGCCTAGAGCAGAAGCATCTAAATTCCGGTCTCAAGTAAGCATTTTAGATATTAACCATAGACGTGGTGTCCACATGTTTGTATAATCTATTATTAAGATGTGAAAAGAGTATACAAAACTTGCACTTTGTGTTGTATTATATGTTTGTGATTTATCATGGTTTATATTTTAGTTTTGTTAAAAGAAAACAATTTTTCCAAGTTCATTTTCTATTGCTTAGCAGTGACATTAAAATGGAAGAAAAATCTGTACAGATGTAAACTTAGGGTGGGATTGCTCTAGCACACAGATGAAACCAGTCACTTATAGCACCATGTTCCGGGTATGTATGCATGGGCTAGCAAGCAACATTTTAGAATTTCAGGCAAAACTCATTAGGGTCTTAAGGGATAGATTTAGTTTAAGTATTATATATAAAGTAAATGCTCTCTTGAAAACAAATCACTATGATGCCATTATAAGGCTAGAACTTTTGCAGATACAAGCTTTCTTGTGAACACAACTGCTGTGGCCTAGACAATTTTTTTTGCCTACACTTGCTATAATGAATTATGGACTGAGTGCAGGCATAATCATATCTTGTTAAACTTTTTTTTTTTGTTTTATCTTGCTTTGTTTTGTTATCAAAGCATTAAACTTGCATATATTGGATGATTTGGGTTGCAGGTTTCCAGCCTTGCATCTGAGGCAAAGCAAGAAAGGAATGCTTTGTCCAAGGAGGTCGCGAAAATCAGTAACCATGGAATCTCAGTCTGAAATGCTCGTTGCTTCTATCTATTTTTTCCCTTGTAATGGAGGCGTAAGATCTTAATTTACAATCACATATCTTCCATGCAAGAGATGGCTTCTCTTCTTGAAGTTTGAGTTTTGATTTTGCACTTTTAGAAACAAAAGCACTGCCAATGATACTTCCTCAGCAAGGGAATATTTGTCCGTGTGTACATGAATAAAGATGTGAAAGAATTCCATTGCAAATGGATAGACAACGGTAGGAGTACTGCGTTGTCTCAAGCTTTCCCAAATTGCATTGGTCTTTATACCTGGACATTCTGGTGGATGTTTCAACTTGGTAGTTGCTACTGGTCCAATAATATCAGGCACGATGCTTGTGTAGGCTCTCTTATCGGGCTTCAAAATTATGTTAAAGTGTATTTTGTAACCTGATTTGCCTCGCATGTAGGAGAACCCGAGAGTGATTTTAGTCGAAGTGATTTCTTAACCCAGTCCTTGACTACAGAGAAATTATTAGCTGTATCTGGAGTCCTCTTTTCACGTGAACATGTGAATTGTCAGAAATTATCCATACGTCCCATTTTTATATGGGATAGAAGAGTATATAGTATCTTATCGTTACCTCGTCATAGAGCAGTTAGTGAGGCAATGGTACACGATAAAAGTACAAAAACATCTTTTCCATTTTTCTCAACTCTACCAAAATTACAGTTATCTTCGTCATTACTAAGCTTTTTTTTTTTTTTTTACTAAGCTTTTATATGTACTAGTTATTGTGCGGATGGGTTCCTTTAATTATCATCTAAACCAATTAGACCAGCTGTCTGATGCATGCATGGTTTTTTTAAGTTTAATTAGATACTCGGGTGAATTTTTTTTATCATCTAAGTTTACTTTTCAATTAGAGCTTTAGAATATGCAACTCATTGTTGTTGGTAAACCAAACATGGAATTCACGTTTTCATCATTATAAGTAAGCACACCAACATAATAAGCTGGACTAATATCAACTTGCATCATCGCAGTAATTTTAACTTCAATTTTAAATAGATTCCAGCCAAATTGATCATATACCATTCTAGATAGTTTGGTAAGATATATATATATATATATATATATATATATATATATATATATATAATGTAGTAGTTACGAACATGTTACTTTCTTCATTGTAAGTAATTTATCAATATTATTGGGTTAATCAAGGTACATAATTTTGATAAAAGTTTATTCAAATGAAACCCTAACAATAACTTAATCGACAAAAACTGAAATTCATTATTTTCTTTATAAATAAAAAAATTATCAACTTAACAATATTTCATAGCTAATTAACATAATTTATACCTAATTCCATAAAATTCATAATTTAACCTAAAAACCCTAACCCTAATTCACAATCAGTAAAAACTCAAACTCATTAATTTTCTCTATAAATAACAAGATTATCAACTCAATTGATATATTTCATAATTAATTAACATATTTTATACTTAATTCTATATAATCCCTAATTTAACCTAAAAAACCATAACCCTAATTCATAATCAGCAACAGCCCAAAATCATTGATTTTCTTAACAAATAATTAATTAACAATGCAAATTAATGTATTTTATATCTAATTAACATAATTCACAAAACTCTAATTTTTCCTAAAAAACCCTAAATATATACCCTAAAATAACCAAAATAAACAATTAACATAAATTAGCACAAATTCTATTAAATTGATGTATGAGTCGTGTGTAACATACCTCTAAGTGTTGAATTTGGGTGTTGGTGGTGACAAGTGGTGGAAATGGCGGTGGAGGTCGAAAATTCAAAAGGAACCTGCTGGTGGAGAAAGAAAGAGAATAGGTTGTCTCATTGTGGTAGTATGGGTATTTCACAATGGGGAGAGAGGAAAAAGGCTGTAGGTAGTGTCGCATCGCATCGCATTGCGAGTGGTTGTTAAAGGGGAAATAAGAAAAGAAAAAAAAGAAAGTTAGGTATAAGGTTTTAATTTGCTTGGAATAATATGTAACTTGCAAGTCGTTGATGAGGCATTCAATTATCCAAACTATGTTATTTTTCTAAATATTTTTTTGAATATGTTATTTTCTGATCAATTCTCTTTTATTACTATGCTACATAAAAAATAAAAACCTCTTATGGAAAGATCTTTTTATGAAATTAGCATAGTTTGATAAAAGATTTCAAGATATATCATATGATAAAATAGTATTGGGGAAATAACACACTTTTACTTAACTGCGAGAATCACAGTTTTATTAATAAATCGCTAATAGAAATAGCGATCATCTTAAACAGCTGCTATTGTCATTAGCAACTATATTTTCATTATAAAATAACTATTATTTTTAATAGGCTACCCTGTAATTTAAAGGTGTTGAATAATTGATAAATAAGATTAACTTAATTATTTTACATGAATTGCATGAATAATGCGATAATCTTTTGTTACTCTCCTCCAATAGTAGTAGTAACAGTGATATCAACATCAACCCCATATCTTCTCTCCTTGTCTTAACAAACAAAACAACCATAAAAATCCTTTTTTATTTTAAGGTTGTTTCTTATAAAGCCAAGGACTTCTCCTCCAACTTGACTCCATTAAGGTATATCATTAATAGGTCTCTTTTAAATTTTGTTGTAATATTCTTTATGACATTATGATTCGTGGGTTTTTTTTTTGTAGGGTGACACAATTCTATGATCAAAGATGAAAAAACATCAATTACTAGAGATTTGTCAAGGTTTTTGGAGTTTATTAATGAATTTGTAATAAAAAGGCATGGAAAATAGAGAAACGAAGTAAGTTGTTTCAAAGAGAATGGAGAAGAATGTAGATGTACTTCACAATAAGGAAGGTGTAAAATTTTAAGAAGAAAAATGCAGAGTTGATTGGGATGCTGATGAAAGACAAGGCACCAAATGATAACTATTTTTTGTCATTTTTCAACAAAAGACACCAAATATATCATCGACAATAAATTTTAATCAAATTATCAAACATGTGATTCTGAATCATGATTTTTATTATAATTATGATTTTAAATCATGGTTTTAATAAAAACACAAATTAAGAAAGAGGTTCTTTTCAAACTTTGTTTTTTTCCCATAACTTTTTCAAACTATATCATTTCTCTAAAATCTTATTCTAACCATGCCATTTTTTTTAAAAATTCCTTATGCAAGCATATTTCCAATCATGAATGATCAAAGTTTTCAAATTTAAATTTATAAATCATTGCCTTCAAAATACCTAAAAAGAAATAACAAATAATATTATCATAAAACACACCATGCTAAGAAGCATATTAAGAATAATGCTCTATGATTCCTTAATACTATTTGCATCAAAGTTTTCCCTGCAATAAAACACACCATGCAATAAAAATAAATCTTTGATTAGTATTACACATAAAAAAATTCAAAGATTTTACAAACTTTGCTTAAAACATTAACAACTAGAAAGTGAAGAACTATCATTTTTGTTTTCTAAATTTAATAAACCATCTAGTATATTAAAATTGAGAACCTGTAACTCAACTTATATTTATATTTTCTTTACATAATAAATCTTGCGAGGCTAAAATTAAAGGAAAAAAAATGAAGATAACATAAGCACAAGATAAAAAAAAAAAACCCACCCTCTTGTATCTCACTCTTGGAATCAAAGCATCATACTCAAAAACTTTCCCACTCTCTTTGACTTCAAGGAGAGCTAGTAAGTATCGATGGACCGTCACACACCACATCACCTGTTATCACTAATCAGTAAATACAAATTAAACAATTAGAATTATCTGTTATCACAAGCCTGATTACATCAATGACACTAAAAAATAAAAGACAACTATTTTTGAGTTTACAAGTTGAATAAAGATGTATATTTTGAGTCATAAAACATATTTGGAATAAAAAGTTCATAAAATTATGATTTTTATATGAAACAAGCGATCAATTAACATAGCTAGCCAGTTAGTTGAGTCAGATAATTGGACTTTTATGTTGTCCCGCTTTAGAGGCGTGACATTTATTAAATATAGGTATTCTGAAACACAACAAAATAGTTATCACACTTAAAAATAATAATATTTAATAAATATAGTACTTTTAGCATGCTATTTTAACAAATCTTTTTAAACATAATATTCCACTAATTTTTTACATTAACTGTGCTATGTTTTTTCAAAAAAGAAAACATCCGAGTCGTCCCTCTCCGAAGCAGTTCTCTACTCTGCCCTAAAAACACAAATCAGTCTGATTGAGACTAGTCATCCAGTTCTCCACAATCACAATCACGTCCATAAAAAAATGGGCCACATCGTCACCGGTAACTGTCCCCCTCTGAACTTAGCAGCCAGTCACTTAACTGCAATAAAGACTGCAAGTTCAATCCATTTTACCCCCAATCTTCAAATTTCAAACTCTCTCTCTGTCTCACACAAAAACATACCCTCCCCCTTCCTTCTCCCCCTCTGAGTAACAAAATTTCATAAAGTGAGAGCAAAAATAGGAAAAAGAATATTCCCTCCGTCTCATCTGGCAGTGAATCACGTGTAAAGTCACTCTCGTTTCATGTATGTAATCTCCTCTCACAAGAGGCACGCAAATTCAAGATGGTAGTTGAAACATTTAAATCCATGGGACCGAAAAAACAAAATTCAAATTTAATTACTAAGATTAGCGGCGTTTACTTCTACAGATTGATATTTAAAATAACTAAATATAAGCATCTAAACTGTTGTTCTTATACGTCGGAGTCAAGCAGCCTTGATAAGTGATCGTTAAAACTTTAAACCCGGAATAATGTCTTCGAAAGAAATTAAAGCCAAGATTCAATTACTCACAGGCTGCACTACTAATCTCCTTTTTCAGGGTTTTTTAACAATAAAAAAAGGGAATTTGATAAAATAACCACCAGTTACTATACTACTGACTCCTTAACCGCTAAGATCATTACACGTTAGCAAACTTCATAACCTTGATAACCGTGCTGTTGCTGCTGCCTCAACATCATCTCTTTCTGTCTCCGGAGCTCCAAAACTTTACGGTGCGAGTTCGAATGCTGAGTCAGCACAAAAGTCGGGCTCGCTGCGGGTCGGTATTCGGGTACGAGCCGACCCGACTTGTACCTTACTCCACAAGCATTACATAGCGTTTTCGGCCCCAGCGGACCCGTCCTCCACTGCGGCGTCTTCTCCGACGCGCAGTGAGTGCACCTCCGAGATCCTCCTTCCGTCTCCGCCGAAGAATGTGGCGCTCGGTTATTTTCCTTCTTCAGTCTCGATTCCCCGGTCACCGCAGTCTCGATATCTGCCGAGGAGGATGTCGCGGTGGTGGTGGTTCGTGAACGTTTGCTACAAGATTTGATGCGAGACGACGTGTCGGTTGGGATATTAATGGTGCTTGGAAAGTCAGTGAACGAGTCCTCCATGAATTGCGATAGCCACTCTAGCTCTGCCACGTCATCACTCTGCAAAAAAGAAGAAGAAGAAGATAAGTATAAAAACATTTTAGTGAAGTTATTTTTTTTACATATAATTTAATTAAGAAATGATTCAGAATTAAAAAAGAAGAATAGAAATAGAGAGCGAGAGATGGAGAGGGAGTGTTGAAGAGTGGCCTACTGGGACTGAGAGATGGTCTGTGAAGTCAGTGGAGAGAGAAGAAGTGTTATTAATATAGGTGGTGGGAGAAGGGAAGAAGTGGTGGTGGTGGTGGTGGATGGAGGAGGTTTCAGGTGGAGGAAGGTGGTGGTGGTGGTGGTCGGTGGAGGAGGTGAGAAGGTCATCATTAGAGAAGTCTAAAAGGTCATCAATGAGAAAATAATCAGGTGCGCTGGTAGAGACTCCTCCATAGACATTCATTTTTTTTTGTGTTTTTATTATTTGATGTGGGCTTTAATTATTTCCCTCTCCAGCTCTTACTCTTGGAGAGGAAGGATGCATAGGATAAAGAAACCCAAGAGAGAGCCTAGCTACAGAAAACTAGAGGATTGAGTTGCTCCCCATCTCTCTCTCTCTCTATCTCTCTCTCTGAAGGGAGCAAAATGGAGGAGAGAGTAGGAATTTTAAAGGGTCAAGTAAGAGTGGAGGTTTTCATGCACTGATGGACACATGGATACACATGCTTGACTAGTTGTGAAGATATGGGGGCTAATGGATTTATGCTGCCCATAGGCAGGCTGTAGTTTAGCTTATCAGCTGGCTTATTAATTATGGGGTGTTGCCAGTTACGGGTGGCATTAGTTTGTGTGATTAGATAGTTTAATTAGTTATAATTAATTATAAGCACTGAAAACGATGGTCCCTAATTGGTTATGAAGCAGTGTTGCCATTAAGGAAGAGAGGGTTAGGCTCAGCTTTTATATTCAAAGCTATAGTTTTTGTTTTTTATCAAAAAATGGAGGCATGGACATTTTTAATTTCAATGTGGATTCATTATTAGAACCCCCCTCTCCTGAATTAAAAAAAAATCACGGGAATTTCACATCTTTATAGTTGATGTTTAAATCTGCAATGGATAAAATACTTGTAAACTTGGACGGCAAGTGCCCTCCAGCTAAAAGATATTGACTAATTGAGACGAGAGAATTGGAGATAAATGCCCTCCTCCTTCCTGATTGCTTATGCATCTCATCATTGAAGTTACCTTCTTATTAATCACACATCACCGCTATTCACGTACTTTTCTGTGTCGGCAATGCTGACTAAAGTTTACTTGAAAGATTGCTTGTGCAGCAACACATAATTTGTATTTTTACTTCATACTCACTCCTAATATTAATAATTAATCACGTTTAGAACAATCTTAATAACTTGAACACCGGTCATGCCTTAAGATTCTACCTCTTCACTTGATCTAGCTACCAATTTCTATTTCTTGATCTTTTAAGTTACCAAATTTCCTTTTATAAACATGAAATATCTAGAAGTAGATATCTTATTTGCTTGGTATCTACCCAATCGATGCCTGTATATCATTTGATGTTAAAATTACATTTTTAAAGCAAACTTCAAGTATGTTAAGATTTGAAAAATTGCATTCATATGTTCTTCACTCAATTGTGTACATAAACTAGCTTATACACTTATATTATAGGCTATGTATCTAAAAGTGCTACCATCCACGTTGAATTTTATTATTATGAATCATGTTATTGTTCTTCCTTCTTAGGTTCATGGAACAAGTTCCCATTTGGAATTTCTTTGCGAGGCCTCCATTTTTTCATTCATTGCTTTTGTCCTCTTTGGGTTAGCTAGCACGTACATCATGCACACTACTAAGAATAAATATAGAGGATAATTGATTAATAATAAACGCACACAATTCTGACAGACACATACATATTGATGTGATGCCTAGTCTTGGCTATATAGTCTGCATCATTTTATTATTTAGTAATTTTTTTGTTTAACTTGTTTAGGTATCTCGATTCTAACACTTTGAGATGGCATCGTTTGTATTGAGTTTATAAGGTATAGGTGTTGGAATTAAGAATATCTCATTCTAATTCTATAAGTAATGATGTTGGCGTTTATCCTGATGATGGCTTGAAGATATCTTCTATTAACCACCTTGTTGATCAAGCAGTGAAATCATTTCTTGTAAAATCCCTTTACAAGTTCATCGATAACTTTCTTAATGGTTGGAATATATAGCTTACAAATCATTCCACTATTAATCTTTTCTTTGATAAAGTGTTTATTAACTACCATGTGTTATATTCTATTATGAAAAATTGGATTTGAGCAATTGAGATAGCAACTTTATTGTCATTATATACCTTAATAGGCAAGGATTTAAGAACCTTCAAGTTTTTTAAAGCCTTTTAATCCACATAACTTTATAAATCCTATAAGCAATTGTTCCAAACTCATCTTATGCACTTATCCTTGCCACAATAACTTTTTTTTGCTTCATGAAGTAATTAAATTCCCTCTAATATAGGTACAATAACTAAAAGTTAATCTTCAGTTAGTTATACTTTCGAACCAATCTATATCAATGTAGACTTTAACTTGTAAATGTTCATGTTTTTTAAACAATAAATATCTTTCAGGAGTCCATTTCAAGTACCTTAAAACTCTATTAACAACATCAAAATATCTCGTGCCAGGTGAATACATTAATTGGTTGACCATATATCTGGGTGTATATGGGCCAGATAATTTAATTTGCCCATGAGTTATTTGGTATTACTTTTAATTCACCATTTCATTAGTTTTAGCGGGTTGGAGGTTTAAGTTGGCTTTAATTGGTGTTTCAATTGCTTTGCATCTCATCAACCCTGTTTCATCAAGTAAATCAAGTATATATTTTCATTGAGTGATAAATATATATTTTTAGACATGAAAAATTCCATTATAATAAAATATCTCGAAGCACTAAAATCCTTGATCTCAAAATCTTTAGCAAGTTTCATCTTAGGTCTTTCTATCTCAATATTATCATCACCTATTAGGATTATATCATCTATATAAACAATTAATATAACAATTTTACCTTCTCTTCAATGTTTATAATATACATTATGATCTTCTTGACTTTGACAATAATCATAACATCTTACAATATTTCTAAAATATTCAAACCATGCTTTAGAAATACTATTTGAGGTTATATAAAGAATTTTTTTAGTCTGCATGATTTATGTTTATCAATCCCTCTTCAAATCCAGGTGGTGTACTCATAAAGACTTTTTTTTTTTCCAAGTTTTTATTTAGAAAAAAATATTTTAATATCCGACTGATATAAATACTATTTGAAATTCACTGTTAAAGATAATAACACTTGAATTGAGTGTATTTTAGATATTTAAGAAATATATCTTAATAGTCAATACAATACATTTATGTGAAGCCTTTTGCCATAAGCCTTAACTTGTACTTTTTTATGTTTCCATCATCTTTCTATTTAATCATAAACACTCATTTGTACCCTATTTTCTTATTTTTTCGTGGCAAGTCAACTACTTTCCAAGTGCTATTTGTTTTCTAGAGTATTCATTTCTTCCATAACTGCTAACTTCTAATTCCTATAATTTAGAGCTTCATGAATATTTTTTATAATAAATAATTAAGATATCTTAGAGGTAAAAGCTCAATGATTATTAGAAGGTTTTTGATAAGATAATTTTTTAGCAATATAATGGTTGGTACAAGATCATATTACTCCTTTTCTAATAACTATAGGAATGTTAAGTTCTATAGGATCATTATGAGAAATAACAATAGAAGTCTTTACATTTTATATGAGTTCTTCTTCTGGTATATACCTGAAGCTCAATATTTAGATCAATTTGATCCTTTTGTAGTACTTCTCCCCTGTTTACAATACACATACACCTAACAATGATTGATTAATATTTTTATTTGTTTCAATATTATGAACATCTTTTTTCCTGAGATTTTGATGTTGAAAAAATAGTATTGAACATCTTTTATTTTGATTTTAAATATTAAAGTCGATGCAATAGCTTTTTAGGATTAAAGGGTTTTTGTGTTTTTGGTTTATTTTGATGATTTATGTCTTTGGTCAAGAACGATGTTTCTTTATTTCATGATTGTTGCTTTTTACATAATACCCGCATCAATATAGAGAGCAGAAGTAATGGAACTAGTGTAATGGATTGTGGGTTTATGGTTATGTTGTGCACTTTACTACTTAAAGAGCTTTGTCAACTTCATTCAACCAACTTAACTGCAATAGTTACATGAATATTGTTATCTCTTAGTCAATTCACCATTTATTCCCTTGTTAGGGTTATTGATTCTCCTTATCATGTCTATTTTTATACAGGGTATAATATATCCATTCACTTTTGCTTCCTTTAATTTTTTTAGTAGAAAATGTAGATAAATGCTGATATTTTATACATTGTGTTTGGAAGATAATTGGTTCTTTTCTAATGACATGACATCTTAATGTTATTTAGTAGTCCATCTATTCACTTTACCCTAAAACCATTTGTGTATGTGTTTGTATAATGGTTAAGGTAATAAAACATACATGTCCTAAAAATCATCATCTTTCCTTTTTTCCTCTATCTAAAAATGATTTTAAATAAAGTAAGGTTGATTACACACAAACACACTTACATGAATTTTCCTGGTTTGAGGATTGTAACATTTATATCCTCTTTTGTTTGGGACATATCTAATGAAAACACATTTTTTAAGCTATAGGATCAAGTTTAGATCATAATTTTCTTGGTAAGTGAACAAAGACTACGCAACTAAATTTTTTTATTGGTAAATCATATTGTATCTATGTATCATAAAAACATTTTTTTTTAGACAATCTAATGATGTAAGAAGTTTTAAAACTTGATTAAGCATCATGTTGATCAAACAAGATGTCGTTAAAACAACTTCAACCTATAAATATTCTGGAATATTCATATAAAACATTGGCATCACTTATATGCTAAACATCAGTTCAAACTTGTTGGCGTCACCTATATGAATCATTTTGCACCATTCAACTTGATAATATATTTTCTCATTATATTTCAGGTATTTTAATCCATAAAATAACTTTATTATATTTATGCTAAACATCAGTCCAAACTTGTTGGCATCAACTAAGTTATTGAATAATTGATTTGTGTTATAAATAAATAAAAAGATAAGATAAATCATTAAATTCTCTGTTATATATGATTTGGGGTAAGTTAAGAACCTTGCCTCTTATATTTTATTATGTAAAAAGTCCAAATCGTGTATTTTTGTAATATCCATAAAAATTTTAGCCCCACCCAATATATCTAACTTGCTAGGGTAAAAAAAAATTGAATGGTTGGGTTTAAAATCTAAAAAATATTAGAAGTTAATTTGTATACAATTATAGGCCTAAACTCGACCCAACTATATTTATGAACACCACTAGTAAACATTATTGTAGTTTTAAAGGCAACTAAGATTCTTTCATTATTTGATGTTGATGGTGATGTTTTTGGATGTATGTATAGTTTCTTTCCAAGTCTAGAGGCAAATCCTTGTGCAAAATTTGATTATGAATTTGATTAAACTTGGGATGCAGTCGACTAAGGAATATATGTATTTAAAGTCTTGCCATTATAGAGTGCAACTAAATGCCTCTAAATATCACTTTTTTTGACATCATTCTATAATCAATCTCCTAGAAAAAAAGCAATAGACTCATTGTAGTAGATGGGTAAAGGCCAACCATCTTGTTTAGTACAAAAAAATCATCAATTTAGTTTGAATAAGTTGGTTTCATTAAAGCCATCATAGAAGGTTTTCGACATTACCTTTCATATGAATTTGGCAGTGAGAAGACGTATGAAACATTGCATCTAAAAGAGATTAATGAAGTCCATACCAACTCTTGATTAACCTTATTACTCTCAACAATTAATGTGTCATTACTTACATATTTTTAGGTTGGTTTCATTGTGGTTTTGGTGAAATATCCAAGTTTGTTACAGGTGTCAATCCGCGTCTCCAAAGTTGAGACCATGAGGGATAATTAGTCTCGTCTATTGTTATTCTGATACGAAAATGAAGCATTGTCTTGTTAAACTTGTCGAGAAATCACCCGAGGTTATGATCTTGGAACAATGGATTCATTAATATCCCTCATTAGATCCTATAAAGATTTCAAGTTAGCAAATACATGTTTGAAAGGTACATGGATGATTCGTAAAGGAGGCTATCAAGTAAATGATCAGTAGAAGAGATTGTCAAGATCTTCTCTGGTAAGAAAGCTAAGGTTTCAAAAACTACCCGGATAACATATTGGGCTTTAACATATAAATAAATGATCGATAAAAGAGGTTAAGATCTTTTCTAGTAGTGATATATAGCCTAGAAAGCTAGGGTTTTAAAGACTACTATGATACCATATTAATCTTTAACATACAAATACTTTTCTTAATTATACATCGTCTATAGTAGATATATCATTTTACAATTCTAATAATTGAAAATTATATTATCCCTTTAATTTTAGATTTCTTTAAAATCATATTCCAAAACCTATAATGAAAACAAACCACTTCATGACAATTCTATAGTCATGTAATATAGCCCATGCCTATTGAATATATTAATCAAAGTGAATGGATGTTTTACACTGGTAAAAAAGTTTGGAAAACCCTTATTATGTTTATTCAACAAATTATCTCATGAAAAAATACTAAAAAATTTCTTAAATTTATTTTATTTAATGTAATGTCAATTCAATTCACATAAACAAAATTGTAAACAAATTGTGATAATTTATATTAATAAGGATAGATTATGCTGTTTCAATTCTTTCCAAGGGGGGGGGGGGGGGGGGGGGGGGGTTGAGATAGCTTTCAAACATGACTATTGCACAAAACAGAAGGACTGCTATCCTTACAACTGGAACCAGCTGGCACTGTCTTTTACTATAATTTGAAGTGTGATGATGTTAAGAGAATCCTATCCTATTTGTAATTAATAATTTGGATGCACGTGTAAGGCAGCATGGGACGGTGAGTCCTGAAGCTGGCTCTCTCTCTCTCTCTCTCTATATATATATATATATATATAAAGAGGAGCAGGAAGAAAGATTGCCAAGGTACTGCTGAACGTACGGTGCATGGCCTCTCTATAAGTACAATTACGATTACCTTTTTCTCTTGATTTGATTGATTGATTGTTTGAGGGGTATATGAACGGCCTTTCCTACCTCATCATTTTGCATGATCAGGAAGCGGGACGGACCCATAAATGTTGTTTCTTTAAATTTTGTTTGGGCATGGAATTCCAGTCCCCGTTCCATGCATCCCCGCTGTCGATGTTTGGACTCATTTACTTACATAATTCTAGCTTATATTAAAAATAAAAATAATATATTTTAAAACAAAAAAGACATACATTTCCGAACCAACACTTAATAAATTATATACCCAAAAAAGAGAAATGATATAGGCAACGGTTCGGTCTCAATTATTGGTACGTCCATGCCCAACAAATATGTGCAATTTTTTTAGCACGTACGTAGTATCGAAAGGTGTTAAAAGGATTGAGACTGAGTCATCAAGATAACTGCGACAAATGCTGGGAACTTTTCTTAGTAGCAGTTAAAATGAATGCGAATGCTTTGGTGATGTAGCGTAGAATAAATAAGAGAGGCTGATAGAAGAAATTATAAATACTTTTTAGCAGCCCAACTCGAACATCTATTCTATTTACATAATTATTAATTTTAAAATTTATAGAATTAATTAAAATATATATAAACTACCTGAGTATCTAAATTAATAATAATAAAAAAACATCGAATTAACTCTGGTTATAATTTTACTGTGATTGCAGCTAACTTTGAAGTGTTTTCGAGCTAAAACACAGTTCTCTCTGCTTCCCTTCCTACCAGAAGTGATGATACAGCAAAATTCTTGAAGTTTGTTCATGATGGATCATCGAGAAACAACAGTGACATACATCATTCTTCCAGATCTAATTTGAAACAAATAATACAACTGTAGTTATAATTCTGCTTTCTCTTTTCTTGGGCATAAAACCCTGGCATTGATATGGATTTGAGCTCTTGCAGGAAATTCTTAATTTATTATCCCTTACACAAATTAACTCCATTTTTCTTGACAATGAATTCCTGGCCGCCTCTTCACGGGGACAGATTTGAGGGTAATGGTAAGTTCTCCGCAAAGCAATTCCTTAAGATCTTGTTCTTGAGGAAAATGCAAGCCTGCCTTAATATAATCAAGGGACAATCTAGCCCAGAATCACAACTCTTCTCGCATAAATTGTCTTCTTGTCAATTAGCACTGCCATACTAGTTGGAGATTCATGTTTATAGTATAGAAAAAGTCAGAATAAGAAATATGGTTTTGGCACTGGTGGGAGATGAACTTGAATCACGTCACATGACAAGGTGTGGTGATCCCACAGCAAAGGCAAATGCACGTGGGTGATCATGTGCCCATGTTTATAGTATAAATTATCATGATTTATACAGCAATCCGTGACTTATCATCTGACAATGTCGAGTGTAATAATTAATCAGGACAAGTAAAATGAAAAATCACTTTTTTCCCCTTTAATTTAATCTGCACGCTATAAATATAGTTAGTTATTTGACCTGTGTTGTATATATATATATATATATATATATATATATTTTTTAAAAAAAATTAGATATAAAGTTATTTTTGATATATTTTTCTACATAAAAAATTTAAATATAAATCATAAAAAATATGCAATATCTAATTAAATAATTCAATAATTATTTGTGTAAATAAAAAAATCATTACCAATAACTAAAAGTGAAACTAAAAAATTAAATGATAATATAAATTAAGATATTTGATCTCGCAACATAAATTTTTTACTTGGTTGTGTTTATTGAATTTGTTTATTAAAATAAATTTTTTAGTGAATTAAACAATAATAGAAATAAACACACACATAAAACTGGTTAAATAAAATAAAAAAGAAACAAAATATTATGTAAGATTGAACATATTAAAAATATTAACTAAAAAAAAAGTTCATGTATATAAAACAAAAAAAAAATCATAGATAAATCAAAATAATATCTTCAAAAATTAAATACACACAAAATAATTTTTTTTTTTAAAAAAAACCTCACTTCAAAAAAAAAGCCAATAAAACCCTTAGCTTAGGTCATGAGACCAAGATAAATGATAGAAAAAATAATGAAGATAACAACAAAATCAATTTTTTTTTTAAATAACGTAGAACGATGAAATCAAAAAAGCAATGAGCAAAACAAAAAGAGGCTGACCCGCACTAATTTTTTCAAACTCGTGACCTGAGTTATTAGATCAAAAGTATAAAAAATAAAAAACTGCAAAAGCCAATCTCTAGCAAATAAAAAAATGAAGGACGAAACCGGAACAAATTCAATTACACAGAAGGATCTAAAACAAAGAAAATATATAATTAAAAAAATGATAGTGAAAATCAAAATAAAAAATAAATTAGAGGGCAACCAAAAATTTTCAATTGAAGAGTTAAATTGAAAAGAAAAATAACTTCAACAAAAGGAAAAACAAATCAAAAGAATTAAGGTCAAAATAGAAAAACAAATAAAACTTCAATAAAAAAAAGCTAAGAAAAAGAATTAGAAGTCAAAAGAATAAGGACCGAATTAGAAAAAAAATAATACATGATAAATTGTAATTGAATGACTAAATTGAAAATAAACAAACCTTTTATAAAACGTTAAAGAACAAAAATAATAATAAAAAAAAAATTGAAATTGAAATACGAAAAACAAAAAGGACAAATGTGTACTTTTTAGAGTAGGAGAGGGAAAATAAGGGGAAAAAAAGAAACGACCACCGATGACAATATGTCTATCATCCACATTTATACGTCCCATCAAGAGAAAAAAAATGCGATGTTGCTTTCAACAACACAACAAAATGATAGATTTGACCATCAGGAGGTGCTCCATACGTCGCTCAAAAAGCACGGACACCTCCATGTGCTGGCGCGTGTCATAACTGTTTTGAATAAAAAAATTAATTATTCAACATAAAAAGATCAAAATACCTTTAATGAACCTGAAATTTACAAAAAAAACAAAAACAAAACTTATAAGAAAGGACAAAAATGCCCCTAAACATGACTTATTTTTTATTTGTTTTTAAGGCCAAAAATACATTTTTACTGTATCCTAAGAAATGGAAAGACAGAAAATATCTTAGTGAACAATTTTATTTTGTTTAACTTTAAGGGTAATTAAATCATTTTATTTTAATAAAATTTGGATAAAATGCATATACCAGTGATCAATGGACAATTAAAAAAGATAAAATTACCCCAACATAAATATAATCATTTTTTCGACTGAAGAGCAAAATGATAACTGTAAGATGGTACAATGAATTTCGTTCTGTTAATGTGTGTTTTCTTTTTCCTTTTCCTTTTGTTGTACAGATTAGTGATTGGTTGTAGCAATTAAAACTTGAACTTGAAATACCACCCTTCTTGTGTTGTCAGAATACCGTTTGAGCTACAAACCCTTTAATGATGTGAGTGTACGTTCACTTCATAAACATATCTATTATTAAGTATTGGTAACAGTTGTCACCAAGTTACTTAATATCATGCTCTAACGAATTGTCTATACTTTTATGACGATGTCTCTTATGAGGAATCACTTGAATGTTTTTGTTGGTTTTTTGCAGTGTAAAAACAATGCAACTTAATTTTCACTTCATGATCTGATTGATTTTCCAATGTCGGTAGCAACCATTCCCAAATAAAAAGAAAAGAAACCGAATTGATTACACATCATCTATAAAATATAGTTACAGCAACAGAACGGATAAGTTTCAATAAATGTATGGATCACATTGCAATTTATAAGATGCCATCATTTTTTATGCTACAAAATTAGCGGTCAGATCCAAGAAGGAAATTGCTGCAAGATAGTGTGTGACTCCATATCTAACAATATTTGATTGTGTTTAATAATAAGGTTTAAGGTAATACGAAACGGTCTCAATATAATGGAATAGTGAACCAACTCACGTGAAACATATTTAATATGTTTTGTAAATATGGGTTGTGGGGCCAGAATGATTAGGGGAGGAGGGGGATAACTAGAGCACTCATCGTGGAGGAGGGAGACAGGTATCTCACAAGGAACACTCGCGCCTGCCGATGAACTTACATCCCCCTTTTCCGCCAGTTGCGATTGGCTAAAAAAAGCTCCTTCCTTCTACAAATAGTCAAGTCTCAGGTCATGACCATTTACACGGACGGTAGAGCATGTGGACTTGTTCAAGAGAAAAGGTATGCTGAACTAGATTTATCAAGGCAGTTCAAAACATTTGACTCAAAAGACTGACGAGAGAAATGAGACTAACCTGTGCTGGAGAAGAGGTAATGGCGATTGGTTGCCTTTGAAAAATACGTGCCAGTAGTGGAGAATACAAGGAGGCCCAGAAACGATTTCATAGAAATATAGACTCGTAAGATCCAATTCGAACATTCTAATTGATGTTGTAACACCTGTTCAAGGTCCTTTTTTCCACACAATGAATTACTAGCTAATGAACATCACGATGGTTGGGATTGACAGAGATGAAAGAGCTTTAGCTATCATAAGCCCCGATTATCAGTCAACATCCTTAAAATACTGACTCACTTCCAGCCTTGGCTCTATCTAAAACCTACACTACTACCCTCCTTCAGAGTAAAGACTACGTTGCCACAAAAACGGCACAATAAAAAGGCACCAAATGCCAACAGACCCCTTTCAATGCCAAGCCAATTATAAACAACAAAAAACTCAT